>NC_057738.1:4378426-4540071 GCF_004010195.1 Chiloscyllium plagiosum | reverse complement strand
ATCACACAAATAACACTGTGATAATAACCAAGTTATTTGTCTTTATGATGTCAGGTTGAGGGATATATGTTGCCCAAGAAACTGAAAATTCCCCTACTTTCCTAGCAATAGTCCCACTGGAAGTTTTTACATCTGAAGAGACCACCTTGATTTCATCTGCCATATCATTCAAAGCTGTCAGTACAGCATTAAGATGTCTACTGAGATGACATGAAGTCTCCAGTAACCCAGAATCTACTGATTCAGAGGTGAGCATGATATTACTGAGCAATCACAAACTACAAGGTTGAATCCAGATGCACAAAGCAAGGAGAAGTCACTGCCTCAGAGGGGACAGTCAGAAATGAAACGAAAGTGAGAACTGGCTCAGTATTACATCCACAATTAGTGGGCGGCACGGTGGCACAGTGGTTAGCACTGCTGCCTCACAGCGCCAGAGACCTGGGTTCAATTCCCGGCTCAGGCGACTGACTGTGTGGAGTTTGCACATTCTCCCCGTGTCTGCGTGGGTTTCCTCCGGGTGCTCCGGTTTCCTCCCACAGTCCAAAGATGTGCAGGTGAATTGGCCATGCTAAATTGCCCGTAGTGTTAGGTAAGGGGTAAATGTAGGGGTATGGGTGGGCTGCGCTTTGGCGGGTCGGTGTGGACTTGTTGGGCTGAAGGGCCTGTTCCCACACTGTAATGTAATGTAATCTAATCACACTAACCTCCCGGATGGTGACATTCCTATATTGACTAATGTTCATGAAAACCTCAGCGTGGCAAAGGAATATCACTGTTAATGCCTGCCAAGAGTTTCAACATTTTCATCTCTTTCACATCACCATACTATTTCATCTAACCTACATTCTCTCTTCCTTTTTATGTCCTAATTATTCTGATTGAACTGCGATTGCAATTATTGATCCAATTACAATCAGATAACAAACCGAACATTGAAAAATAGCCTAAGATATTACAGAGAAAACTGATCCAACAATAATCCAGCCTTTTAAAAAACATTGCTTGCTTTGCCCCCTCCTTATTGTTTGAAAGTTTGAAGACATTTGCTTTATTACTGTGAACCTACTCAATATAAAGATCCATTTACAGGAGATCGTGCATAAAGCTCATAGATTAAAACTATTGTAATAGCAAAAAGAACAAAGTTCAAGATTTATTAATTTCCTCTTAATTCAACTGAAGAATGTAACCATAATGTTCTGCTTAAGTATAAAAATGAAAAATAGAAATACAATCCATTCGAACCATTACATTATGCATATGCTTTTCTAATTGCTTTCTGCTGTCAATCTGGGTTTTGGGTTTGGCTTTATAAAAAAGCAAAAAATTACTGATGCAAAATTAATAAACTCACCCAGAAAGGAATCAGTTCATGTTAGAAACCCCTGCAAAAAAATTCTTGCCCTTCCTTCTGGGCCCTGGAATTCAGGTTCTTGGTCAGTCCCAGAGTTACAACTTTAGTTTGAAATGTTGGAACTTTTCAGCTCCTCTGGACAGGTTCTGAAACAGAGAGATGGAGAGAGCAAAAAGACACATTACCAAAATTGTTCTGCATCCGGTGTCCTCATATGTTTTCACGAGATCTAACAAGCAGAAGGTGATTCTTCCTGGTCCAATCCTGGGTCCAATCTTGATGAGAAAAGACAGGGGTTTATCACAGCAGTTCCTACTTTCGTAACGTGAATGTACAATAGTGAAGAGTTCACCAATGACAGCCTGTGTCACATTAGAAGCAGAATCCCAATATTTTGAGATTCACCAGGCTGAAGGGGTTGACATATCGAGAATGGCTAAACAGGTTAGATGTTTATTTGTCAGCATTCCAAAGAAGAAAGGGAATCTTATTGAAACATACAATATTCTGAGGTAGATGTTGAGGATGTTTCCACTAGTGGAGGAATCTCAAACTAGGGGACTTTATTATCCAATGCCTCTGGGAGTATGTTGGTTGGTTAAATATTCTAGATAATCAAGAGATACCTATAACCGCAGTAAACCCTGACCAATTTAAGCTTCAAGACATCAACATCCCTGAAATAATCTCTGCTAAAACAGCAACATAACTCCTCAAATCAATTTAAAAACACAAAGTCATAGAAACATTAGGCATCATTGTTATTCTTTACTTACAGAATAAATACTCGGACATCACAGTAGATCATGGTATTTGAGGTATTAATTTTTACCGATTTATCAAGAGTGCCAGTTCATAAGGGGCCAGATAAAATAAAACTTATTATAGTTACAGGATAAAGGCCCACTCATTTAAACTTGAGATGCAAAGCAATTTCTTCTCTCAGAGGGTAGTAAGTGTCTGGAATCTTCTACCCGAGAGAATTGTGGAGGCGAGATCACTGAAGGTGTTTAAAGAGGGGGGTAGATAGATTTTGGTTGAGGTTGAGAGCTCTGAGGAGCTGTATGGAAGGGAGTTAAGGCCTGGTAAGATCTGCCATGATCTTATAGAATGACAGGGAAAAGTTAATGAGTGAATGGATTACTCTTGCTCCTATTTCTTATGTTTTCATAAACAAAGTACTTTTTAAAAATGGAAAATAAGGTCACTTTTTCTTAAGTGTTGCTATGATTTTCTCCTGGGGATTTGCAGAAAATTAATTGTAATTCCGGGAGAATCCAGAACAATGCTGGAGAGTTGGCATCTATGGTTGAGGGGAATGACGGCTGGGAGACCTATGATGTTATACCAAAAGTAGCCAGAGCCACAAATTAACCAGGGTAAGTAAAGGGGAGCAGAGCTGATGATCACCGAAGCAACAAGAGAAGGAAGAATAAGGGAGTTTTGTCCTACGCACAAATTATAAAGTGGCAGATAAAAAAACACAGCAGATATTCTATCTGAAACCTGCACCTTTCAATATGAATGAGGCACGTTATACAAGTCTCAATTTAAAAATATTTCTTTGCTAAAATTCAATTCTTGTCATAGTCAAATTGCAGTTGCATTTATGCTATTGCTGGATTTTGGTAAATATTGGAAGATACTCTGATGGTCTCAGACTACCTGTAATCAGAGTCACTGGAGATCAACTAATCATTGACTATATGTAAACACAGAAAGATTCAAGGTTAATCCTTCTGTTTCGCCCCATCCATTCTGTGCCTGATGCTTCCAGAGCACTGCAAGTGTTGCTGGTTGCCCTCAATGATGGCCTCAGTAACCCTCCTGTCCTATTAATGCTAGTGGTACATCAGCTTCAACTATGGAGGGAGCCTGCTACCAAATGTCCAAATCCCTATGGTTCATATCAAAATTGGGATCCTACAAGGATCTGTCAATAAGTTGAATGCTTTTAAAGGGAAGCTGGATAAACGAACAACAGAAAGTGCAGAGATGAAAAAAGGTGGGAGGAGGCTCATGTGAAATAAAAGCATCAGCAGCAATCTGTCCAATACTGTTGTGCTAAGTCCCTTGCGTTATGGAAGTTGAGGTCTAATTAACCATGTTAGGTCAGAATGAGTACAGGAACCACAATGACTGAGACCCACAAAAGGTTAGTGTCAAACTATTTCTGCAAGTTCGAGTAAAGCCTTAGTTGGACTGCTCTTCCCTGAGAGCACACTCATCAGGTGTGACTGTGCTTGTTTACAGGCTGCATAACACAAAGCTAACTGTGAAAAGGGACGACTGTAATATATTATGTTCTGAACTGACATGTTTTACTAATTCTTAAGTACACTCAGATTTATTCTGATACCTTTTGTATCTTAATTCAGTATTAATAATATCTTTACTAAATCAATTCATCACTTTCTTTAGTAAGCATGTAATAGTGACTTGCATTCAAACTGTGGCTCTCTGACAGGTAGAAACTAAATGTCATTTAACCTAGTGGAGGGAGGAAATATGCAATATATTTATAATTAGTGGATGGATTTTGAGAACTAGAGTCGTAGAAATATACAGCATGGGAACAGACTCTTCGGTCCAACTCATCCATGCCAACCAGATATCCTAAATTAATCTAATTCCATTTGCAAGCATTTGACCCCTATCTCTCTCAACCCTTCCTATTCATATCACCATTCAGATGCCTCTTAAATGTTGTAATTGTACCAGATTCCACCAGTCCCTCTTGCAGCTCATTCTGTAAAATACCAACCTCTGCATGGAAATGTTGCCCCTTCAATCCCTTTTACATCTTTCCCATCTCACTGTAAGCCTTTGCCCTCTAGTTTTGGACTCCCCAACCCTGGGGAAAAGGCCTTGTATATTTAGAGTTGAAAAGTGTGGCACTGGAAAAGCACAGTGGGTCAGGCAGCATCCGAGGAGCAGGAGAATAGACTTTTCAGGCATGATCCCTTCATCAGGAATGTGGAAGGGGAAGGGCGCTGAGAGATAAATTGGGAGATGGGAGTGGGGCTAGGGGAAGGTAATTGGAAAGGTGATAGGTGGATGCAGGCGAGGAGCAATAGTGATAGATCGGTGGGGAAGATGGAGCAGTTAGATGGGAAGGAAGATGGACGGGTGGGCCAGGTCAAGAAGGTGGTGCTGAGCTGGAGGGTTGGATCTGGGGTGAAGTGGTGGGAGGGGAGGTTTGGAAGCTGGTGAAGTCAATGTTGATGCCATGTGGTTGGAGGGTCCCAGGACAAATCACTCCAACTCCCTCTCCCACTCCCCCAAGGACATGCAAGTCCTGGGCCACCTCTACCAACTGGAGGAAGAACACCTCATCTTCTGGCTTGGGATCCTTCCTCGGAGCATCAGAGGCTGAGGGGTGACCTTATAGAGGAGGTTTATAAAATCATGAGGAGCAATCATTAGGGTAAATAGACAAGATGGAGAAAGTGAGGACTGCAGATGCTGAAGAGTCAGGGTCTAAAAGTGTAGCACTGGAAAAGCACAGCAGATCAGGCAGCAACCGAGGAGCAGGAGAATTGACGTTTCGGGAGTAAGCCCCAGTCTATTCAGCATCTTCTTGTAGCTCACACCCTTCAACCCTGGCAACAACCATGTAAATCTTTTCTGAACCCTTTTAAGTTTCATAACATCCTTCCTAAAGCAGGGAGACCAGAACTGCACAATAGTGGCTTAACCAATGTCCTGCACAGCTGCAACCTGATCTTCCAACTCCTATACTCATAATGCACTGACCAATAAAGGCAAGCATAACAAATGCCTTCTTCACTATCTTACCTACCTGCAACTCTACTTTCAAGGAACTATGAGTCTGCACTCCAAGATCTCTTTGTTGAGCAACACTCCCCAGGACATTATCATTTAGTGTAGATTAGATTAGATTACTTAGATTAGATTACTTACAGTGTGGAAACAGGCCCTACGGCCCAACAAGTCCACACCGACCCGCCGAAGCGCAACCCACCCATACCCCTACATTTACCCCTTTAACCTAACACTACGGGCAATTAAGTCCACACCGACCCGCCGAAGCGAACCCACCCATACCCCTACATTTACCCCTTACCTAACATTACGGGTAATTTAGTATGGCCAATTCACCTGAACCTGCATATCTTTGTGACTGTGGGAGGAAACCGGAGCACCCGGAGGAAACCCACGCAGACACGGGGAGAACGTGCAAACTCCACACAGTCAGTCGCCTGAGGCGGGAATTGAACCCGGGTCTCTGGCGCTGTGAGGCAGCAGTGCTAACCACTGTGCCACCGTGCCGCCCACCGTGTAGAAGGCGACTGACTGTGTGGAGTTTGCACATTCTCCCTGTGTCTGCGTGGGTTTCCTCCAGGTGCTCCGGTTTCCTCCCACAGTCCAAAGATGTGCAGGTCAGGTGAATTGGCCAAGCTAAATTGCCCGTAGTGTTAGGTACAGGGGTAAATGTAGGGGAATGGGTCTGGGTGGGTTGCACTTCAGCGGGTCAGCGTGGACTTGTTGGGCCGAAGGGCCTGCTTCCACACTGTAAGTAATCTAATCTGATCTGTCTTGCCCTGAGTTGCTTTTCTAAAACAATTCTTCACAATTCTTAAATAAAAACTGAAATTGCTGGAAAAGCTCAGCAGGTCTGCAGCACCTTTGAAGACAAATCAAAGTTAATATTTCAGGTCTGATGATCCTTCCTCAGGATTTCCTCAACAATTCTTGTTCATTTGTGGACAGTATGTACAACATTCTGATTTACTATGTCACTGTGCTAACTCCAAGTTTCAAATCCTCCCTATCCTGGAAATGCACAAGGAAAGTATTGCCCCATATTATCGTTCTGAATTTTGTTTCTGCTTCATAACGTCCATTTTCTCTCACCTCGTGGCCACCCCAAGCTCACCTTGTTCATAAAACCACCACCGGCTGCTGAACACTGTTCCATCAAACTGCTGACCAAAAGCTTCTCTTTTGAATCTCCATCATAACTGATATAATAAAGCTTCCGCTTCTCAGGAACTGTCCCCTTCCATTTCAAACCACAACATCACAATCCGCTGCAAAAAAAACAACACAATTGACTCCTCTGTCCTTGCAAACTTCCTATTTCCATTCGTCCTTTCATCTCTAACCGTCCTTGGGCATGCTGTTGCCACTCACAGCTGTGCTCTGCTTTCACACAACTTCATGTTTGTACCTCTGGCTCTAGAGATCCAGTCCTGCAACAGCATGAAGGCAGACTTTGGCAAAGTCACAGCTGCCAGTCAATGTGGCCATAACCATAAAACACTATCCCTCCTCACTGCTGTCAACCTGCCTGCATTCTCCTTCCTCACTGTCTGTCTGGGTTGGCCTCCACTCACTAGATTTAGTTTCTACATATCAATTAATAGCTAGAGATTGACTTGCATATGATTCTCCACCCACTCTTCCACCATTAACTTTCTTATTTTTCATCTATAGGCTGTCATGCAGCAAAATCACTCCAAAAGACGGCAGTTTCTAAATCTGCATGATGCACTCAAATTCATCTCTCTCGATCCCTTTCCTCCTTCTGTTGTCAGTTTGCTTGTTAAACTGCCAGTTTTAGAAATTTCTTCCAACTAAGCACAGAGAGATTGAAGGCAAGGCCATCACATCAATTTCCATCACAAACTCCTTCTACTGACTTGAGTTCAGCCTTCTACCTGCCAACTGTCTCTGGCTGAACCAGACTAACCTTTGCCTTACTGTCCTATCTGACCCTGAGTTCCAATCCAATAGTCTGTGTCACCAAGACCAGTTACAGCCCTCTCCATAATGTCACCTTTATACAGACCTACATCAGCTCTTGCTTTTCTTCTCTCTAGGTTGAACTGCTCCAACACCTCTGGCTGCTTTCCCATCTTGTATCCTCTGCAAACTTGGGTTCATCCAAATTCTGTTGCCTACATTCGAATTTGCATCCATGTTTCATTAACACACTGCCCTTGTATTCCTTGATCTAGATTGACTTGCTTGATCTTAGAATGCTTATTCCTACTTTAAAATCCCTCCATGGTCTCAGTCCTCTGTATTCCTTTAACCCTTTAACCCTCGATGAGCTCAGTGCTCCTTCAACCCTGGCTTCTTGCTCATTACCTTTTTTTATTGCTCCATTGTTACCAGCCAAACATTCAGCTGTTTAGGCCCCAAGCCCTGGAATTGCTTTGTTAAAAACCTCTCTGTATTTCCATCCTCCTTTGAGGCACGTCTTCAAACCTACTTCTTTGACTAATCAGTTAGGTATCTGTCCTAACAGATGATTCTCTGGTTGTGTCAATTTTTATCTGGTTAAATTCTTGCAGAATATCTTGGACATTTGACCACATGACATGCAAGTCATTATTATTGTGCCAACTGATTTTTTTCCAGAAGCTGCAAAAATGCAAATGGGAAGAATGGATAGGGAAATTAGATGTGACTGTTCTGCACACCATCTTGTGGTTGATTGCAGAGACTTATAAATTCAGGGAGTTGCACACCCCAGACCATCACGGAAGCCAACCTCCCATCCATGGCCTCCATTTACACTTCTTGTTACCAAGGAAACGCTGCCAACATCATCAAAGACACATCCCACTAATGTTCTCTTACAAGCTCTTCCGTTAGGCACAAGATACGAAAATTTGATACACACACCGACAAGTTCAAGAACAGCTTCTTCCCTGTCGTTACACGACTGCTGAACGTACTCTTTCATTTCAAATGCTGATCTTGTTAATGTGGCTTTTGCCTCACACACTTCTGCGTGATGTAACTGTATGCCTCACTCTGCCCAACCTTTTATTCCATCCCATGACCTGTATGTCCTTGCTTACTCTGATCTCCTGTACTGCTCACAAACAAGGTTTTTTTTTTACTGTACCTTAGTACACTTGACAACAAATCAAATCATTGGTCTGTACTGCTTTATCAGTTCTACAGTTTGTCACTCATGTACTTTACTGTACTTATGGGGAAGATACAGTGGACTGATGTCAATCATTCAACTATTTGAATAGATTTGCAACTTATAACAAATGTATCACCACAAATTTTGCTGAGCTTTCTTCTACTAATAAAAGTATGAGCATTTAATGCAAGTATTTGCAATTCCATTTAAATCAACACCACAATCTAATTACGCCTTTACACGTGAAAGATCATTTCAACACCCAAAGGAACCTATTCATAAAAAGATTTGTCTAATGCGGAGATGATTGGTCAGAATTTATTGGTATATCTATGCGTGCCCTTGTCTGATGTAATAAGCCCTTACTACTTGTTTAATGTCCTTAAAACCATTGAGCTGCTTTGTCAGTGTATATGGATATTTGGTTTTGAGCATGTCCACTCATACCCATGATTAATAAGAGGAAGTCACTTCATGCTGAATTTATATTTATAGTGCATCTGCTAGATGTAGGCCCAAACCACAGCCTTGCAATGCAAAGAGGAACGTGCTAGTTCCTCTAGTTATAGCAGCTCTTTCTATAAATGAGGACAGAACTGCAGGGCACCTTTTTACTCAGGCCACAGTCAGCCTCTTGAATTTGGTTTCTGAATTATTCTGAATGGACTTTCTCAGTTTTAAGGCAAGGTCTGCAACCTAAAAATGAGTGTTACTATCCTACTTTTCAAAGACCAGTGTACAAACACTGCTTTTGCTGTCAACAGTACCCTGATACCCACTGCACAATGGTCCAGAACCTGCTTGAGAAATGACACCCCATTCAATGTGCACACTCTTATTAGTGTAACAAAAAACAGCATTTGTGGCGAGGAAGTTGTTCTGAGTTGTGAATCTCCTCAAATTGTCAGACAATTTGCATCAATCCACCATTTCCTCCTCATGAGTTTCATAAAACTGCTGCATTTGCACTGTGAATACGAATGAAACTTGCCACAACAGTTATGGGTGAAAGGATCATTTTAATTAAAAGATTTACATTCCTACAATGACAATCAAACACTGAAACCCAGAAAAGGAACAAATTACATTGTGCTCTCGTTTTTACAGTAAGTAAATTGGTATTTAATTTCATTATAAAATAGAATTTTATAATGTTGTGTTTCTTTTCTTATTTTACTATCTGTCTTTTGTTCTCATAGCTTAAGCAGATAGACTGTTAATCTTGTTGTTCAAGAAGATACCAGTCTCCCCCGTTCTCCTTTGGTCACCAGTGACCTGAATGTTTACACAGAGAGAATCACTGATTTATTGGAAATGGCTAGAAGGGATTGAAACTGTAACTACTGCTCCCAAACCCACTCTCTGCCATTTCTGCAGGGGAGATGTGGGAAAACAATGCAGATGCTTGGGCCTTGGCAAAATGACTGGCTTTGGACTTGAGACTGCTGATTTTTCCAAAGAGTGGGAATAGCTACTTGTTCATATTAGGTAGGAGAAGGTCTAAACTTGTTTTTTTTTAAATAAAAGACAGATATGGTAACCTTTTGGATATGGTTTTAAAATACCTTTAGGAGAGGGCATGCATCCTTTGGGAGTGTTAAAAGAGCCATAATTTGCATAAAAAGTGGATAATCCAATGGGACTTCAAGTATATTAGAACTGTCAAGAAAGCCAACAAGATACCAAAACATTTAAATCACCTGCCCTTTAAATGTTTAAAAAAAAGGTCAGCAGTGTTAAAGTGCCTTTTCCCTTAATCTGTTTGTTCACATAAACCTGAGGGCTGTCATCACAGGAATACTGCTGAATTAGAGATTTCACAAGCCATCATGAACACAGCAGGGTGTTAGTCACTTGGACAGCTCCAAGAGATTATGAAGCCTTTGAAATGCTGCTTTTATAAGTATTTTAAAAAATGTTAAATGTAGCTTTATAGATGATTAATATTAAACAATAAATTAATTATTAGCCACTTGATAATTTACTCTCAGCATGGGTTCTGAGGTTGGCCAATAGTAGATTTTGTTGGCATAGAAGGTATACAAAGGATGCTGGGTCTGGGCATGAGCTGACACAAAGTTGGTGCTATGGGGTGATTACAGGGCTAAAAGTACTCAAAGGTTGTGAAGGGTCATAGACGATGGGTAAAGGAGCTAAGGCTGACTTAAGGCTAGAAATGGCCATGGAGTGGATAGAAAGGTAAGGTTGGCATGAAGGGTATGAGGAGTCTTGGGAAGTTTGTTGGTGGAAATGTGTTAGCCTGGAGGAAATGAAGCACCCAAGGAAGGGGAAGTTTTCATGAACTGGTATGGATAGGCATAGGGAGTATGTTGGGGGTGGAGAGTGAGGGATGTGGGATATGTTTGTTTTCTTTTCACATCTGTGACAAAGTTTCGATGCACTGGGACTAGCCTTGGCTGCAACGTGCTTCCACACATCCCGAGTCCCTGCGATTACCTCCAAACACTTCCAGGTACAGCGCTCACAACTCCCAGAAACACTTGGCCTCACTGATACAAAAGTCTGAACATCTGGGCCCACATTTTTCCCTGGGCAAATTGTGGAGCCCAGAATTGGAGGAATGAAAATCCGGCCCCCTATCAATTGCATGTTCAGCAATTTGTAAGAAAAAGAATTTGAGCTGGAGATTAAGGGCAAAAAAAATCAAACCAATGAGGCATGCCAATGGCGCACTCCACTCTCCCACATTTGGTCCCATTGTAAATGGGGCTGAATCTAGAATATCAGGCTGTCAGAGTTAAATGCAGCAGCCCAAGCTGAAACATTATGAAACATAAACACACAGTCTCTTTACAGCCCCCGTATACTCTCCGAGCCTGACAGGTTTGTAACAGTGAGCCAGAAGCTCTGTCAGGTGAAAATAGATGCACGTAAAAAGTGACCAAGATTCCAAACTTCTCATTCTTAGGCCACAGCATCATTTACTGTATTTCTTACTAAATGGGATATTAGGCAATTTCAGAGGACAGCTGGTTTGCAATTGAAGTCACATTTAGGTCAGACTGGTGAAGGATGGTAGGCTTCTTTCCCTGATCTGCAGTAATGAACCAGTTGGGCTCTTAGGAAAAGCAGACAGCTTTATTGTCATTTTTACTGAGACCAACATTGTATTTTAAAACACTTAAAGAAAAATAAAACTCAGATTCTCCAATTGGCCCAGTGAGATTTGAATACATACTTTTTGGATTATTAACTCAAGTCACTAGATCATGAAATGAGTTACGTAGCCTTTACACCGCAAAGAAATGTACCTCATTGTGAAATACACAATGATGTTGCAACTGGTAGCCTGAAAGCAAGCAAAATGTTTTAATGAGTCTTACAAGGAGTGACTCAGCTATGCCAGCAGCTGTAATTTCCTGAACTCACCACATTCAGATTGGTAATAGCAAAGACAATCAACTGTTTACTGGCTAGGTGCTTGAGGGAAATAGAGTTGCAGGACTGCAGTGATAGAGCAGGGGAATTGAACTGACTGGATTGCTCTACAGAGAGTCAATATGGACTTAATGGGTCAAGTGGCTTGTGCCATAATGACTCAGTGGCTAATTATAATAGATGGAAAAATCATGGGCTGCATACCAGTGATTTCCCAAGATGTACTACCTGTGGAAACTGTGACCCACTGGGAGCAGTGGATTGCAGAATCTCCCTGACAGAATTTCTGCATATCAGCAACCTAAATGTTTATTTCTGGTTTGATGCCTCCCTGAATTTAATCCAATTACTTTTCTTCCACAAACCATTTAAACATTTATTACTCGCTCTTGCTGAAGGTGAATGGATCTTTCTCCCTGAGGATTCTGAATGTGTAGGTGCGCTGGTTAGTTGAGTCTCAATTTAGGACACAAAATCACAGCCTGTGAATCAATCAATGTTCAGCTTTCCATCTTTTATCCTATGCCTGAAGAAGGGCTCATGCCCGAAACGTCGATTCTCCTGCTCCTTGGATACTGCCTGACCATGCTGTGCTTTTCCAGCAACACATTCTCAGCTCTGATCTCCAGCATCTGCAGTCCTCACTTTCTCCTAGAATCTTTTATCCTATGACTAGTTCTTCCCATTATACAATACCAGATAATGAAAATTGAAGCATGCCACCAATTATGTCTTGCTACATTGTTCAAATCAGTTCCTACTTAACAACAGTTTCCATTGTGTGTATCTTAAAAATGCCTGATAGGGATGGAAAGGAACTGGTGTGTAATCTATCCTTGGACTCTCTGAATTAAGCAGTGAGTCATACCTACTTTAGTAAGTGCACCTGTATAACAGATATCAAATTGGTAGAATGCTTCAATTTGCTTTTAAATATATGAGAAACATAATTAAATTCTTAATATTAAAACCCTTTCTCCTTAACATTTCTTCTTTTAACTTAAGCTTTGACCTAGACATTTTTACCCGAACAAGAACTTACCAAAATGTGCATGATACACCACCTTGAATGGGATAATATCTAAATGCACATCGCAGGAGTACAACCAGATAAAGTAGAAACTGAACCAAAGCAGATGTCATTATGACAAGCAGCAATAAGCTTCACTGAGAGATGAATTTTATGAAATGTGTTAAAGAGAAGTTTAGGGAGTGTACTCCAGAGCTGAGGACATAAAATAGCTGAAGACTCACTGCTAATGGCTGAACAAATTCCATCAGAATGTACAAGTGGCCACAATAATTCTCAGAAAATTGGAGGAGATTACAGCAAAAAGGTCAAGGCTGGATGTCAGTGATCTGAAGTCTGGAGGTTGGTTTTACACAGTATACATGCCAGCTGCAGTATCACAGGATTTAGACCCTGAGTCAGTGTGTAACGGAGACCTGGCTCAGAAGAAAGCACACTTGAAATGCCACAGTGAACTTGTCTACCGGTCCAATTTCCTTGCATGGTATTGTAAATGCTGGTCCAATACTCATTTGCCTAACTCTCACCACCAATAGCACGTCATCTTCCCAAATGATCTTTACATACAACTAAATGAAATGTAACACCTGACCTTTTACTTCCTCTCTTTTCACAATCCATAACCACAAACAATCCGGCTAAGTGAAACAACAATTTATGTGCACATCTTTCTATCTAGTTTATTGCATTTGCTGCACGTTGGCTCAGTGGTTAGCACTGCTGCCTCACAGCACCAGGGTCCCAGGTTCAATTCCAGCCTCAGGCAACTGTCTGTGTGGAGTTTGCACCTTCTCCCTGTGTCTGCGTGGGTTTCCTCCCACAGTTCAAAGATGTGCAGGTCAGGTGAATTGGCCATGCTAAATTGCCCATAGTGTTAGGTGCATTAGTCAGAGGGAAATGGGTTTGGGTGGGTTACTCTTCGGAGGGTCGCTGTGGACTGGTTGGGCCGAAGGGCCTGTTTCCACACTAGTTAATCTAATCTAATCTCTACATTAGGAAACCAAATGCAGATTGGGTGACTGTTTTGCAGGACGCATCCACACAATCCATGAGCATGACTCCAAGCTTCCAGCTGACTTTGATGCTAATTCTCTCCTTTGCTCTCCCACTGGTATTTCTATCTTTGAAGACCTGCAATGTGCTAGTGAAATTCAGCATAAGTTCAAGGAACATTTCATCTTTCAATAGGCACTTTTCAGCCTTCCAGGCCTAACACGGAGATCAGCAACTACAGATTATTTAGGAGGAGAAGGTGGCATTGTGGAAATATCCAGCAATTAGTCATCTGGAGGCAAGAGCTAAGGGTCTGGGCACATGGGTTCAGATCCCACCAGAACAGCTGTTGGAATTTAAATTCAATTTTTAAAAATTTGGAAATGGAAGTTGACCTTAGCAGTGAAACTAGTCATGATGTCTTTTAAGGAAGGAAACCTACCATCCTTACTTTCCCTGGCTTTGCATTTGGTGAATTCTTAAATGTTCACAAAGGCCAGTTACAGGTGGATAACAAATGTTGGGCCAGGCACTAATCACCACGTTCTATCACCAAAAAAACCTCTTGTCCCATTTGTTTCCTTTCCTTTGTATGTTATGGATTTTTCTCACACTTCGCAACATTCACATTTGTTGTTTGTTTGGAATGAAATCTTACATTTTTTGGCTAAGTCTGAATTGCATTTCCGGGTTTGTCACCATGAGGTCTACTGAGTTTTCTTGGTCTATCTGATGAAACGTGACAAATTCATTTCCAAAGCCCATCCCTTTGGGGTCCATTACAGCAATTTCAACCCTATTTTACCACTTAATGCTCCTACAACAACTCATTATGGGCGGCACGGTGGTTAGCACTGCTGCCTCACATTACCAGAGACCTGGGTTCAATTCCAGCCTCAGGCGGCTGACTGTGTGGAGTTTGCACGTTCTCCCCGTGTCTGCGTGGGTTTCCTCCGGGTGCTCCAGTTTCCTCCCACAGTCCAAAGATGTGCAGGTCAGGTGAATTGGCCATGCTAAATTGTCCGTAGTGTTAGGTGAAGGGGTAAATATAGGGGTATGGGTGGGTTGCGCTTGGACGGGTCGGTGTGGGCCGAAGGGCCTGTTTCCACACTGTAAGTAACCTAATCTAATCTAATTATCAGCGGATATCCACCCAAAAACTGGCTTCTTTTGTACAATTTTTAAAATACTGCAGAGAAGGTACCGGCATTCTGAATCTGCTTTGCTCATTGAAAGATGTGTCCACAGTACGTTGGAGAAGCAGAAGACGGCACGGTGCATCTCCAACAAGAACCTGGAGATCCTGGTTAACGGGGTGATGGAAAAGACAACCTTTTCCTGGAGAATTGGCAGAGGGGTCCGCGACCCCAGACCCTGCCAGCCTGGCCCTGGGTCAGTGCCTTCTCCAGGATGCAGAGGAACATCGAGTAGTGTCGCAAAAAGGTCAATGACCTTCTCAGCTCCTTCAGGGTAAGTGACACACTCATATCGCTGCTACTGCACTGCCCAGACCTCCCAACAAGGCTCATGCACTATCACCATCTTGTTGTCTGCAAAATCTCCCCTCACCTGTTCTTCCTCCTCAGCTGCTCAACACACTTAAACTGCATTCCCTCGGTGCTGCTTTCTCAGGCTTTCAGTATACCTCACGTCATCTTCCTCCCTCATGCAACACCACAGACGGCCATGCCACGCACTGCTATCTCACTTCCACTTTTTCTCATTGCAGGAGAAGGATGAGCATAAGAGAACAGGGGAAGCTGGAAGGGTGGAGGGATGCTGTACATCAGGCTCCTCCCACCCCATGACCAAAGGGGCTGTTGGCCCTTACATGGGAAACCAGGATTGCTCTGCAGAGATGCTGAAACATCCATGTCTGGTAAAATGCTTCAGTGCCATTATAAATGTCACTGCCACTCTCCTGTTAATGCCATGATCACTGTAATTCATTGGATGTCATGTCTAACCACTGGCTGCATTGCTCTCCTTCTTTCTTTTGACTTACCTTCTGCAAGCCTCCCCACGACATCTAAATGCAGTTGCTGATGCATCCTGCATGGCGAGTATGTGCTTACAGATCACACAGCTGATCCTCAAGATGGGCCAATAGATGTTGGATACCAATATCCAAAGGATTAGGGCTTAATATTACCAGTACTAATGTCTCTTAATCTGAGCTGTGGTTTGGTTACAGCTAATATGGAGGTAGATCAGAACAAGCAGTGAGACGTATCCGCCAGGTACACAATCTGATTTCCTTACGGAGTCTTCCTAACATAGAACTCGTTTGGGTGAGTATGAATAATAAAAGGCAAATTGTAGTGTTAACAAGGCATGTTTAATAAACACTAATCTCCATCAGTCGGCGTCTTACTACTATCTAGCCACGTCGCTTGTGAACAGCATAAAACTTTGAGAGAGATGATCTCAACATAGAGATGTCCCTCACCATACCTTTTGCCTGATTCTGCTACATATCTCACCAGAGCCTATGTTGCTCACACCCCTTAGATTCTACCTTTTATTTCTTTTTGATCTCCATTTCTTTTCACCCTGTAAAGCCAAATTTCCTGTCATCTAAACTTCCTTATCTTTCACCATATCAGGGTAATTTCTCATGACCTTATCCCATCCACCACTTGCTCACAACCTCATCTCTAACTTTTCCCAGTTCTAATTAAAATGATTGACTTGAAACACTAACTCTGTTTTTCTCTCTCTACAAATGCTGCCTAATGTGCTGAGTATTTCCAGCTTTTATTTTAATTTTATTTTCTGCTTTTATTTCAGTATCTCTGCAACTCATCCTTGGTAGCTCAGTTTCCAAGCTCCAAGACGGGGTTTACCCAATTTGGATAACGGGAAATTTACTGAACTTAACTGTGTCATAACTGGAAAATACAAGGTACTCTCCACAAACCTTTTGTTATCACATGAGCATATATTGCAACACCACTGCATCAACATCATGATACAATGAAACATAAGATTTGAGAAATCTTGACAGAGTGGATATAGAGACAATGTTTCATCTTGTGGGCAAATCTAGAACTAGGGCTGGTCACTACTCAAAAATAATGGGTTGTTTATTTAAGACAGAGATATGAAGGAATCTTTCTCTCATAGAGCAGCGCGATTGTTTGAACTCACTTCCTCAAAAGGTGGCAGAAACAGAATCTTTCAATATTTTTAAGGTAAAAACAGATTATTGATTAAAAAGGGGCAAACAATTATCAGAGGTAGATGAGAACATGGAGTAATTAGATCAAACATGATCCTATTGATTGGCGAGCAGGCTCTCATGAATCACACAATGCACTCCCACTCCACATTCACATGTTCATATGTACAATAATGTGGAAAGCATCCACAGCAACTGAAGGCCTCGATGTTTTGAGAAATCCAATATAAATTGGTTCTCCAAACCCCAAAATGGAACAATTCAAGCTTGTCTGGTGCATTATCAACGCAGTTTTAGGTTTTCATAGGCCTACTGTTGGGCTCTCTCTTTTGCTCCCTCTCACTCTCCCTTCCTTTCTGACCAACTATAGAAACAAAGCCATTTTGGCAAGACCTGTTGCATACTTTGTCAGTTGCAATGCAAAATCTATTTCATTTACTTCTGGTGAATTATTCATTCGGGATATCGTTAGCACACTTATAGAAATTGATTCTAATTTTACTGTTAGAAAATATCTGACTGTAGGAATTAAAGTATGACAATGGCATATAGCTCACAATAAAGCAGGGGCATGTTAACTACCTAGTAATTGGACAGTTCTTACAAACAGCTTTCATATCTACTATGGGCTCAATAGTCTCCATCTACGTTGCATTATTCTACTTAGTAATGGAGGGCTCAGTTTATGCAAATCTTGCAAACTATGCAGTGTGCTGCAGGGATCAATGGTGGGTCCACTGCTTTTTGTCATTCATATACATGGTTTGGATGTGAATATAGGAGGTACGGTTAGTAAGTTTGCTAAGGACACCAAAGTTAGTGGTGTAATGGACAGTGAAGGAGATTGCCTCAGAGTACAATGGGACTTTGATCAGATGGGCCAATGGGCTGAGGACTGGCGGATGGAGTTTAATTTAGATAAATGTGTGGGGCTGCATTTTGGAAAGGCAAATCAAGGCAGGACTTATTCACTTAAATGTTATGGTCCTGTGATGAGGTACTGAACAAAGAGACCTTGGGGTGCAGTTTCAAAGTTCCTTGAAAGTGGAGTATCCAGGTAGACAATGTAGTGAGGAAGGTGTTAGATGTGCTTGCTTTTATTAATGCATTGAGTATAGGAGTTGAGAGGTTATGTTGCGGACGGACAGAACAGTGGATAGGCCACTTTTGGAATACTGCATTCAGTTCTGGTCTCCTTGCTATAGGATGGACATTGTGAAACTTGACAGGGTTCAGAAAAGATTTACAAGGATGTTCCCACAATTGGAGGGTTTGAGCTACAGGGAGAGCCTGAATAGGCTGGAGCTCTTTTCCCTGAAGCATTGGAACCTGAGGGGTAACCTTATAGACGTTCATAAAATCATGAGGAGCATGGATAGGGTGAATAGTCAAGGTCTTTACCCCAGGGTAGGGGAATCTAAAACTAGAGGGCATAAGTTTAAGGTGGGGGGGGAGGGAGATTTATAAGGGACCTAAGGGGCAACTTTTTCACGCAGGTAGTGGTGCGTGTATGGTTGAACTGCCAGAGGGAGTGGTGGAGGCTAGTACAGTTACAGCATTTAAATGGCATCTGGATGGGTATATGATTAGGAAGGGTATAGAGGGTTATGGGCCAAATGCTGGTAAATGGGACTAGATTAATTTAGGATATCTGGTTAGCATGGATGACTTGGATTGAAGGGACTGTTTCCCTGCTCTACATCTCTAAGAATCTATTACTGTTATTAGGAACAAGTTTAACTTGGCAAATTCCTCCATAGTTATTGCAAAATAATCCTTAAAAATTTGCTAATAACTTTCAGTATTAAGAAGTACGATCAAACTGATTTTTCCAGTAATTGTCTAAATCTTACTTTTTATGTCATTTATCACAGAACTCAGATCTTTGCTTCTGCATAAAATCATTTTTAGCACTGCTTTTAAAACAAGGTATTTATTCCAGCAGGTAGTTGTGGCTTTTATCCCATCAGGCTTGGCTTGTTTAAAGCCTGGGGGCTAGGTTTTCCATGTCGTGTCTGGCACGGTAGCTCAATAGTCAGCACTACTGCCTCACAGCACCAGGAACCCAGGTTCGATTCCTGCCTCGGGCAACTGTCGTTGTGGAGTTTGCACATTCTCCCAGTGTCTGTGTGGTTTTCCCACAAGTGCTCTGGTTCCCTCCCACAATCTAAATGATGTGCAGCTTAGGTGAATTGCCCCTAGTGTTAGGTCCATTAATCAGGGCTAAAGATAGGGTAGGGGGAATGGGCCTGAGTGGGTTACTCTTCGGAGGATCAGTGTGGACCTATTGGGCCAAATGGCCTGTTTCCATACTGTAGGGATTCTAATCTGCATTAGGATCATGACTTTGTTTTCAAATTCAAATGGGCAATCTTGGCACTGGGAATTCCCATTGAAAGTTCAGAGTCATCCTGGAGACATCAGAATGCCGACACAATTTCTGTAAATACCACATTCAAACTCCAGCTGACTCAGTTCCTGACCTCACCTCTCTGTGAAATTCCCCGAGAGGCCTGAACGCAACCAATTGTCTTTAAGCACCAGGAACAATTTATTGTCACAACTTAGGTCTTCAGACTCCACAAATATATTTTTAAGTTGGAGCTTTTGAATTGTTTGTGCATGAAAGTCAAAACAAAGGACTTGAACTTAGAAACAGAACCTAGGAACAGGCAGAAATGAGTGCAATCTAACTTTAGATGAAACTTTCACATAAATTTAGAAGTGGTTGGATCAGAGCTACGGTGATTTGGTCAAAAAGATTTGTCTTCATTCCTGATTTCGAGCTTATGCTCGAAACATCGACTCTCCTGCTCCTCGGATGCTGCCTGACCAGCTGTGCTTTTCCAGCACCACACGTTTTGATTCTGATCTCCAGCATCTGCAGTCCTCCCTTTCTCCTATCATGATCTGGTGTCTGGTAATCATTTGAGGACTTGGGATTTGAGAAATTTGAAGAATCTAGATTTTTAAATTCTTTCATGGGATGGCAAGGCCAACATTTATTTTCCATTCTGACTGACCTTTTAGAAGGCACTGAAGAATCAACTACATTACTTGGGAGTCTGGAGTCACATCTAGGCCAGACCAGGCAACAACAATACATTTCCTTCCTTGGTAGACATTAGTGAACCAAATAGATGTTTACGACAATCAAAGAAATTATCATGATCATCATTACTGAGATTAGCTTTCACATTCCAAACATTATTAATTGAATTTAAATTCCATTAGTTGCTGTGGTAAGATCTGATCCCATGCCCCCAGAACCTAGACCTCTGGAGTCTTAGGTCAGTAACATTAACACTACCACTACGTCACTATCAGTATTACTTTGATGCCCAGATAAATAGAATACTATTAATGTTCACTTAATGCTAGTCAGAAATCTGGGCTACAGTATATAATACTCACATCAGATATTGTGGAATTTGAATTCAATAAAAAGGAATCTGGACTTAAGGATCCAATGATGATCATGAAACTGTTGTCAATTATCAGAAAACCCTGTCTGGTTCACAACGCAAACTGCCATCCTTACCTGGTCTGGCCTACATGTGACTTTAGACCCACAGCAAAGTGGGTGACTCTTAACTGTCCAGTTAAGAGTCCAGCAAGCGACGCCCTTATCCCATGAATGAATTTTTAAAAACATGGTCAAGATAAATAAACAAATGGTCACTTATAAATTCAGCTTTTAAATTTGTTTAAATCTGGTCCTGTCCAGCTAGTACTATAATGCAACAATATTATTAAAGAGCTGAATTAAACCACAGTTTAAAAAGCACATGCACTTGGTATAGAGTCAATGAATACCAGATGTTTGCTTTCCCTGATTGCTCTAATATCACAAACACTCCAAAGCCCCAATATTAACTTAGCCCATCCAGTGGGAACATTGTAGATCTAGATCGTATACCTGCTTACACTCCGTCCAATCTTATTCTCCATGTGGCTACTTCATAAAAAGGTGTAAATTGAGTATCCAACCCCTTCCAGCCAGGAAGGTTAGATTAAAATCTTCCAAGCAAAACCTGAAAATACTTTATAGCTATTCTGCACTTGAAGAAGATAAGTTATAAGACTGCCTCATAAACAGACTTGGACAGGGGCACAGACTTAGCCACATTTGTACATCGAGTCATACAGTATGGAAGTAGACCCTTCAGTCTAACTAGTCCACAATGAACATGTTCCCAATCTAAACTAGACGTACTTGCTTGTATTTTGTCCATTACCCAGAAAACCTTTCCTATTCGTGTACTTGTCTGAAATAACTGCCCAGAGGCCAGTATCCTGTCACCATGTCACCTTTCATTTACTTGTGTACAGGTCAGTCCCCTGACCTGAGGAGATTCCAAATCCCCTGATGATTTTTTTTTCTCTTTTTCTGAGGAGATTCTCACCTTCTAGGTATATTTGTTTTTTTTAAACCCCCACACAACTGCCCAATAGCGGTAAGTGTTTATTCATTCCCCAGCACCCGTGTGTGTGTGTGTAGATGTAGAACAATGAGTGCAGAAATCTTTATTCATATTCCACCATCAGGAAGAAAGGAAACACCCGAGTGGCCAGTGACAAGTAGTGCCCTTCACACCAACAGTAATGTTGACCAGCCAGGGCTTCCCTGATTGGCCCAGGTTAACAACTCCAATCAAGGATTGCATAGTCAACAAGATCCACCTCGTTCCAATCGCAACATTATCCAAATATCTTTTAAATGTAACTGTACCCACACCCACCACTTCTTCTGGCAGTTCATTCCACAAGCAAAACACTCTCGGTGTAAAAATGTTGCCCATCATGTCCTTTTTAAAACTTTCTTCTCTCACTTTAAAAAAAAGTCCCCTCGTTTTGAACTCACCCACCCTAGGGAAAATACCCTGGCTATTCACCCTATCTATGCCCCTCCTGATTTTATAAACCTCTACAACATCATCTTTCAACCTCCTACACTCCAATGAAAAATGTCCTAGCCTATCCAGCCTATTTTTATAACTCAAAACCTCCGTTCCGATCAACATCCTGGTAAACCTTTTCTGAACCATTATCGATGCACTGGTTACAATAGGAAGACCCAGGCACCTTAGTAAGCAGAACACGTGGCATCCACAGTTTACCATTCGACCCATTTGCATTCATTTCAAATGTGTCTTCAGTATCACTACAACTACAAGATAATATACTTACTAAGAATATGTACTAACTACAGGATTCACTGGCAAACACTTCATATACAATGTCAAACATATTTGTTTAATATCACATCGCTAGGTTCAGCTGGCTTTAGTAAACTTTATTTGAATATCACTCAGCCAAAGTAGTGTTGCTAAGTCAATACCTGGTAGGCAGTACTCAAAGAGTCATTTTCACTACTGAACTTACTCAGAAGAGATAAAATCAAAACACAGAATGTCAGGCTAAACTAAGTGGTTGGGGATTGGTTTTGGGGAAATCCCTGATCTTGCTAAAACGCCTGTTTTTAAACCAGAGATGTTTTTAGCAGGATGTGAACCAAAACAGCAATAGTAATATGATGCCCACAGAACGATAGTTAAGTTAAATGCCTGAGTCTCACTTCCTCCCTTCATTTACTTAATAAAACAATTGTTTCAGCTGACACAAAAGGACAAACTTCAGAACTGTCAGAGAACCTGCAAAAAGCTGAAGTTATTCACTTTCTCGTTCATTCAGGTTTTTTTTTGTTTTAATATTAGTAATTTATTCAATCTTTAAATGTCTTAAGGGCCTCTTGTAAAATTAGTCATCCTCTCTTAGACAATCAAGAGAGGTCACAGCACTCCTAACCAGCTTGCTGCACTTTCTCAAGTTATTTAAGTTTAGGTTGTAAGTATCTGGCATGGGTCCTGAACCATATTGTGAGGAAGGCACTGTGGCTTTCAGTCAGTTTCAACACTGGGACTAGTTATATTGTAGTATTGTCTATATTAAAGAATAAGTAGGTGTTGGTCTACAGAATGTCAAAACTGTTACAAACACATCTTTGAACAGTTCTGCATTTTAAGCGCCTCAATATCGCCATGAACTGGCCGAGAGCAGGTTACATGCTGGAATCTTTGGCACCTCGGGGTTTAGTCTGGGGAGACAAGCAGAGATACTCATATCAAAAAAGACAAACATGGCTGAATTCTTTAAAATTTTTGATTAGGTATTTTAATGCTAGTCATCATCAAATGCGAGTACTTCATTAGAATATGAAATCTAATTTATTTCCCAAACTTCCTTGGCTTTTCTGGACCAAATTTAGATCTTACCAAAGACAACTTACTATGATCAGCAATCTCTAAATAGAATTAAAATATAGGATGATGTAAAAAGGGTTGCCAACTTGCTAGCACCCCAGCAATTCTCCCACACTGTCACATGAAACAACAGCTTCCCTTTTATCTCTAATAAAGGAAGTGTGCAAAAGCATTATATACATATCAATTTATTCTTTTAACCTGATAAGAATTTGCCCATCCTGTCAAGTAGCAGAATGGCTGAGACTGAGAACTCTGAGTGCAGGGGATTAAATGTCATCCATCTACTACAGTAACAGCAATCTTTGATGGTTCCATTATTTTACACTACGATCAGGGGTTGAAATTTCTCATGGACTTCAGGACTCCACCCACACTGAACCAGCAAAGGATGGGCAGCACAACCTTCCAGGAAACACTCTCTCAAATTAGTTGCCATACCATTCATTGCTTTATTATGGATGACAAGCAGGCTCCCAATGTGTAATAAGAAGTGTTATAAGGTACTGCCAAGGTAGATTGGGGACCATGAGGGCACCTCAACACAGAGATGCCCTGAAAGGTGTGGATTTCAAGGTAATGCTTTTAGGATTGAAGCCTTAAGGGCCCTTTGAAATTCTAGCGAATGTCCTACAGAACACAGAACATTTTAGCGAAGTTCTAGCCCTTCGTCCCTCGATGTTGCACCGACCTGTGAATCCAATCTAAAGCCCATTTAACCTACACTGTTCCATTATCATCCATATCTTTATCCAATGATCATTTAAATGCCCTTAATGTTAACCAGTCCACTACTACTGCAGGCAGGGCATTCCATGCCCTTCCTACCCTCTGAGTAAAGAGCCTACCTCTGACATCTGTCAATCTACCTGCCCTCAGTTTAAAGCTATGTCCCCTCCTGCTAGCCATCACCATCTGAGGAATTTGTTATGGTTAGATCATTTGGGCCATGGATCCAGGCTTCCTGACCACATGAAGTTGGAGTGTGGAGTTTCAGCCTCCAAACTTTCTGATATATCAATGGCAAGACCTGCAGTATTTCTGGTCAGCCAGAACTGTGAGGTAGCCCCAAGGTAAAAAAAATCTACATCTATGTTCTTATCATGGACAAGCCTCCTCCTCTTTCTGAAGGACTGCCATGGACACATTAAAGTACCGTTTCAAATATGTGAACATGAGCTCCCAAAATACGTAAACAGCACACTGACATTCACAATTTCTTGTCATTAACCTGTTTAAGACTCAGAAATTATTTAACTGGTGACAGAGATAATGGTGTCTCTGGTAGGAACGTTGTCTGGTTTTCATCACCTCTGACATTGAAGCCAGTTTCAGCATTTTGAAACCATCCTGGATAACACCACAGACCAATGACTGAACCATTAGCCTTATGATTACCAAATATTTTAACAGCTGACTTAGTCTAAACACTGAAATAAACATTCACAGCTCTCCCTGGATTAGAAGTAGATTAACTGATTTGCAGGTTATCAATTTACTATGAAGTTCAGCCACTGTTTTAAATTAAAATGTGAAAGAGTTCTGAAAGTCTGAGAAATACCAGCCATAGATTTATATTACATTTTGTTTGAATTTTAACAGCAGCCGTGGAAAGGTGTTATTACAAATGAGTTGTGCAGATTTGTGTGTGAATGAGCAGTGCACATCATGTTTGTTACAAGCTGTATCTTGCAAACATGCTGGCCTCAGACCAGTACCTGTCACGTAAACCACATCTTCAAAATGTCAGGAACTAAGAATATTGTCTACTGCAACTACGCTGAGGCCACAGAGTAACTTAAAAGGTTGCAAAGTTTGTGCACTAAATTTCCTTTATCCTCAGTGTTTCCAATGACACATTTCACTTGAGATCATCTGCACCAGATGATGAGGCGCAAATGTATTCAGAAGACTTTAGATATTACCAGCATGCAGCAAGATTAGGCGATTAATACAAAACCCCGCAGTCATTAAAATGAAGGCAAAACACTGGTAGGAATCCATACAGTTGGATTTCTGACCTGGTTTGGACACTAGGAACACTATGTAAAAGAATACTATTGCTTTAAATGAACAGATTTACTCATTGGTACAGTGTTCAGTGTTGTCCTTATCAGGAAAATACATGGAAGATAATTGTCAGCATTCTATCTGGGTAATACAATGCACCCACATAACAGGTTAACCAGAGGATATGCTTCCCCTCACTGAAATATATATTTAAATTTGTCCTACTGCCCTGGTAACTTTTCTCTTAGTTTAGTCCTTTGTCAGTGAATTCAGATTTCACAGATTCAGCTCCTCCCAACTTGTGGATCCCAATTTTCAGTCTGGTCATTTACCTGTTCCAGCCGTGATTTTGAGGTCCTGTTCCCTGGCAGCTGAGGTGCAGGCAAGAAGTTGGTTCTGATTGTTGGTTGGTGGCCTTCAGTCTTGACAACGTCAGAGGCAGAAGCCCCACAGATCAGCCCTGACATTGGATAGCAGGAGAAATCAATCTGGAAATGGCTTGTTGTGTTGTGTGTGGAATCAGGAACAGTATGGACATATCCAGGACAAGCAGCACCAGGAGAGACTAGATCCAGGAGCAACTGGCATCAGGAGAGAACATGCCCAGGAGTAACAGCATCAAGGTAGCTCATAGCTGCCCTCTCAAATGGTCCAGGAAACCTCTCAATTCAAGGGTAACCAGGGATGGGCAACAGATGTTCATCTTGAGATTCTGGAGAAGATCTGTAGCTCAGGTTGTGGATTAGGTTGTAAGGTTGCTCACTGAGCTGGTCTCAGACGTTTTGTCACCACACTCAGTAACATCATCAGTGGGGTCAGGTATGTTTTGGCACCGATCATTTGGCCCCACTGTTTTGGCTCTAAACTGTTTTGGCACTCATTACTTTGGCACTGAGCTGTTTTGGGCCAACTCAGAATTTAAAAAAAGTCTTGTTTGGTTAAAGAAGAAAGGATGACTAATGACCCGATGTAATTTTCTCAACTAGCAAGAGTTGATAGTCAAAGCTGTCATGACCCGCTGTAAATTCAAATCTCGTTTTGTAATCATTTTCTCACTTAACAATCGTTAATAATCATCTACTGCCTTGATGATACTTAAGCCCTTCTGTCTTCACATCGGAAAGATGAAATACAATTTTCTTTCTATTTTCTTGTAGAGCCCATACCAGAAATGGCTGAAAACATTCTAAGCAAGAGAGACAAACCAAAATTTTCACACGATGGCGTTCTATATGTGTTTGATAAATGTAGCAAAATGTAGAAATTCGTTTTTATAATGAATAGGTTAAAAATAATGAATGAAAAATTAGATTTATTTCTTACAATGCAATAAAAATGAATTTCTTACGGGCTCTACAAGACTTTTTTAAATTCTGAATTGGCACCAAAACAGCTCAGTGCCAAAGTAATGAGCGCCAAAACAGTTCAGAGCCAAAACGGCGGGACCAAATGATCGGCGCCAAAAGGGCAGCGGCAAATAGCCCCACTCCATCATCAGTGAGCCTCCAGTGAAGCACTGGGGTCCTGTCCCACTTGCTATTTAACTGTCTTGGTTTGTTGTGGTGCGTGGTATCATTTCCGGTTCTATTTCTGAGAGGTTAGTAAATGGGGTCCAAATCTATATGTTTGTTAATGGAGTTCTGGTTTGAATGCCAGGCCTCTAGGAATTAAAGTGTGTGTCTCTGTTTAGCCTATCCCAGGATGAATGTATTGTCCCAGTTGAACTGGCATCCCTCTTCGTCTGTCTGAATGGATACTAGTGACAGTTGGTCATGTCTTTTAGTGGCTAGTTGGTGCTTATGTATCCTGGTGGCTAGTTTCCTGCCAGTCTGTCCAATGTAACGTTTGCTGCAGTCCTTGCAGGGTATCTTGTACAGGATGTTTGTTCTGCTGGTTGTTGGAACGGGGTCCTTTAAATTCATCAGGAGCTGTTTCAATATGGTTGTGGGCTACCATGATGCCTAGGAGCCAAGGTAGTTTGGTCATCATCTCAGAGATGTCTTTGATGTATAGCAAACCCACAACCACACTGATGAATTTAAACCAGCAGAACGGGCAGGAAACTAGCCACCAAGATACATGAGCACCAACTAGCCACCAAAAGACATCACCAACTATCGCTGGTATCCATACACACAGAAGAAGAGGGACACCAGTTCGACTGGGACAATATATCCATCCCGGGACAGGCTAGACAAAGACATGCACGGGAATTCCTAGAGGCCTAGCATTCAAACTGGAACTCCATTAACAAACATATAGATTTGGACCCCATTTACTCATCTCTCAGATACAGAACCAGAAATGGTATCACCCACCACAACAAACCGAGATGGTTAAATAGAAAGCGGGACAGAACACCAATGCTTCACCGAAGGCTCACTGATGATGTTACCTGGCATGGTGATCAAATGTCTGAGACCAGCTCAATGAGCAAATTTACAACCAGATGTTAGTCTTGCTAACAACACTCATATCCCATGAAAGAATACATTTTAAAAAGCACTATGCTAAATCCTATTATAATAGTCATTTTTTGTCACTAACAATGATCCTACACTCTGAGATCAGGATGATAAAACATGTTGCATTTCTGAAATGACTGAATTTGTTAATAAAACATACGTTCTGGTATTGAAAGTGAGTTGTATTCAGTGATACATAAATACTGTTTGAAATATATTTATAAAGGCTGTATCTTTCAGTGTCAATAAGTTAGGTGATATTTTTTAATCAGGTGTTCATTGTAACAGATGATTCAATAAATCTGGAATATCACAATGATGGCTGACATTCACAATATCTTGTCCAAGTCATTACAAAGATTTGACAAACAGCTTGAAATGGTTGGCTGGGCAACTGGTTTGTCATGCAGGGTCACCAACAACGTGGATTCAATTCTCACACCAGCTGTTGTCACCAGGAAGGATTCTCCTTCTTAATCTCTCCTTTCGCCCGAGGTGCGCTGACCCTCAGGTTAAACCACCATTATTCATCTCTCTCTAAATGAAAGTGACTGACATGTATAAAACTTTGAGATGTACAAATACTGAAACACTGGGCCTGCAGCATTGAAGATGCACGAATAAGAAACGGATCTCCTATCTGAATGTTCAGGAGGTAACGAATGCTTTGCGATACATTAGGGAAATTCAGAGTCTAGCAGCATGGAGGCCACTGGCGCTACTAATGAGTAGCGCTACAGCAGAGCTGCATGTATACTTTAACTGGTCATTTCTGCAAGGCAGGACTGATGACGTAGAGACTCACTGGTGTTGAATAGGAGTAGGAGAACTGGGCATATGACAGTACAGATCTACTCATGCAGGCATTGCAAGGGCACTGCTATCCACAAATGTAGATGAGAGATTGACCTAAAACACTACAGCCCAATTCTCCAAACTTAGCTAATACAATTTGGGATCCTCAGAGGTAACATTACTTCTGAGTGCAGAAAACTGTTTTATTGCATATGAGTATACAGGAGTGCTTGTATGCAAGACAATGATAAAAAGCAGGCAGAGCAAGGACAGGAAGATTAAACATTTGTAATAGTGCAGCTCAATTTTTGCACCCATCAATAAGCCAACCATTTCAACCCAATCCAGTTGATCATCCTCAATGTGCTGTACCCAGCTGATCCTTTACATATATGGAATAAGTAATCCATCTCTTTTATTCCAATACTTCCTTTGTTCAGTACATGGGACAGTAGAGAATAAGTAGAAAAAATGGTTAAAAATCCTGAGGGACAGGATGTACATGTATTTGGAAAGGTAAGGACTGATTAGGGATAGTCAACATGATTGTTTGTGGGAAATCATGTCTCACTAACTTGATTGAGTTTTTTGAAGAAGTGACGAAGAGGATTGATGAGGGCAAAACAGTGGACGTGATCTATATGGACTTCAGTAAGGCGTTCAACAAGGTTCCTCATGGGAGGCTGGTTAACAAGGTTAGATCACATGGAATAGAGGGAGAACTGGCCATTCGGATACAGAACTGGCTCAAAGGTAGAAGACAGAGGGTGGTGGAGGGTTGTTTTTCAGACTGGAGGCCTGTGACTAGTGGAGTGCCACAAGGATCGGTGCTGGGTCCTCTACTTTTTGTAATTCACATAAATGCTTTGGATGCGAGCATAGGAGGTGTAGTTAGTAAGTTTGCAGATGACACCAAAATTGGAGGTGTAGTGGACAGCGAAGAGGGTTACCTCCGATTACAACAGGATCTTGACCAGATGGGCCAATGGGCTGAGTAGTGGCAGATGGAGTTTAATTCCGATAAATGTGAGGTGCTGCATTTTGGAAAGGCAAATCAGAGCAGGACTTATACACTTAATGGTAAGGTCCTGGGAGTGTTGCTGAACAAAGAGACCTTGGAGTGCAGGTTCAGAGTTCCTTAAAAGTGGATAGGAGAGTGAAGAAAGTGTTGATATGCTTTCCTTTATTGGTCAGAGCATAGAGTATAGGAGTTGGGAGATCATCTTGCAGCTGTACAGGAAATTGGTTAGGCCAGTTTTGGAATATTGTGTGCAGTTCTGGTCTCCCTTCTAGCAGAAGGATGTTGTGAAACTGAAGCATTTGAACTATAGGGAAGGATGGATTAGACTGGGCTATTTTCCCTGGAGCGTCAGAGGCAGAGAGGTGACCTTATATAGGTTTATAAAATCATGAGGGGCATGGATAGGCTAAACAGACAAGGTCTTTTCCCTGGATGGGGAATCCAGAACTAGAGGGCATAGGTTTAGGGTGAGAGGGGAAACATTTAAAAGGGACCTAAAGGGGAACATTTTCACGCAGATGGTGTTATGTGTATGGAATGAGCTGCCAGAGGAAGTGGTGGAGGCTGGTGCAATTACAACACTTAAAAGGCATCTGGATGGTTATATGAATAGGAAGGGTTTGGAGGGATATGGGCCAAATGCTGGCAAATGGGACTAGATTAGTTTAGGATATCTGATCTGTATGGACAAGTTAGACTGAAGGGTCTGTTTCGATGCTGTACATCTTTATGACTCTATGACTCTATAAATATATAGTGTACAGAGAAAATGTGATCTTAAAGCTTGAGTACTATCAATACAGGACAAAGTAACCAACAATAATGACTAACAGTGTGATTTTTACTGTCGGAACAAATTACTTTCAGTGTGAAAAACCTTAGCGTCAAATGAAATTGCTGAAATAAATAAATGGCCTCATGTTCTCACAACAAAATTGAAACCAAAGTGAAAGATTTTCCTCTCGAAATGTGTAGGATTGTACTTAGCAGAGCAAAGCATAACTTATCACAGTTTATGATTAAAAGTGTTCCTTTGAGATTATTAAAGCTTCAGATTGATTCAATGACAACTTATCATCAGAGTGTAAGCAAAAGCTTTCTTATCTAATTAACATATGAACCTTTGATCAAATATTTGATCTCATACCCATATTCCTGAAGAAGGGCCTGTGCCCGAAACGTCGAATCTCCTGTTCCCTGGATGCTGCCTGACCTGCTGTGCTGTTCCAGCAATAAAGTTTCAACTCATACCCAAAAAGCCAATCTTTGAATCTGAATGTGTCCTTTCCAAATGCTTTTGTTGTCAATTTCAGATCTAAATTAATATCCTTTCTTCAGTGACACCAAGTTCAGGTTACAACAACAATTGTAAAACTTGCATTTATATAAGCTTTGATGTTGTAAAACCTTCCGGCGTACTTTACCGGAGTATTACCAAACAAAATATGACACTGAGCGCACAAGACAATATTAGGGCACATGATCAAAGCTTGGTAAAAGACATATGTTTCAAGAAATGTCTTAAAGGGAAAAAGAGAGTGTTACAGAAGATGAGAGTATGAACTTTAAAGCTTTTTTTTAATTCACAGGACGTGGGATTTGTCCATCACTAATTGCCCTGAGAACAACATGTGGCTGCCTTCTTAAACCGCTGCAGCTCCTAGGGTGTAGAGACACCCAAGTATTGTTTGGAAGGGAGTTCCAGGATTTTGACCCAATGACAATGAAGGGTAAAATCAAAGTCAAAATGGTGTTCTCATATGAAGGAGTTCTCATACATCTGCTCCCTTTTCCTTCTAGGTGTTAAAAGATTACAGTTTGGAAGGTCCTGTCAAGGGAACCATGGTGTGTTACGGCAGTGAATCTTGTTAATGATACATGTTGCTGCCACTGTGCTTGGATGATGAAGGGAGTGATATTCAAGATTTTCCTTTGTTATTCACTTAGAGTCATAGAAGTGTACAGCATGGAAACAGGCCCTTCAGTCCAACCCATCCATGCTGACCAAATATCCCAACCCAATCTAGTCCCACCTGCCAGCACCCAGCCCATATCCCTCCAAACCCTTCCTATTCATATACCCATCCAAATACCTCTTAAATGTTGTAATTGTACCAGCCTCCACCCCTTCCTCTGGCAGCTCATTCCATACACATACCACCTTCTGTGTGAAAAGGTTGCCCTTTTATAAGTCATAGAAGTGTACAGCATGGAAACAGGCCCTTCAGTCCAACCCATCCATGCTGACCAAATATCCCAACCCAATCTAGTCCCACCTGCCAGCACCCAGCCCATATCCCTCCAAACCCTTCCTGTTCATATACCCATCCAAATACCTCTTAAATGTTGTAATTGTACCAGCCTCCACCCCTTCCTCTGGCAGCTCATTCCATACACATACCACCTTCTGTGTGAAAAAGTTGTCCCTTTTATATCTTTCCCCTCTCACCCTAAACCTTTGCCCTCTAGTTCTGGACTCTCCGAACCCAGGGAAAAAAACTTTGTCTATTTATCTTATCCATGCCATCATAATTTTGTAAACCTCTATAAGGTCACTCCTTAGCCTCCAACACTCCAGGGAAAATAGCCCCAGCCTGTTCAGCCTCTCCCTGTAGCTCAAATCCTCCAACCCTAGCAACATCCTTGTAAATCTTTTCTGAACCCTTTCAAGTTTCACAACACCTTTCCAATAGGAAGGAGACCAGAATTGCACTTGTGAGACTCACTGACTGCACCAGCATTGGTATTCCTGTCTTTAGATGACCTTGACTAGATGGTGGTGAGCTGTCTTCTTGAGCAGCTTCAGTCCATGTATGCCCACAACGCCATTCGGGAATTCCAGAATTTTGACCCAGCAACAGTGAAGGAACGGTGATATATTTCCAAATAAGGTTAGTAGGTAGTTTGGTGGAGATTTGTCAGGTGGTGGTGTTCCTATGTATCTGCTCTCCTTGTCCTTCTGGATGAAAGTGGGTGTGGGCTTGGAAGGTGCTAAGGATCTTTGATGAACTTCTGCAGTGTATCTTGTAGATAGTGCACACTGCTGCAACTGAGCATTGGTGTTCGAGTGACTGAATGTTTATGGATGGGGTGCCAATCCAGCAGTTGCTTTGTCCTGAATGGTGTCAAGCTTTTTGAATGTTGTTGAAGTTGCAGCCATGAGATAAAGAGTTAATTTGCTCGAGTGGCCTGCAAGAAATGAGGTGAGGTGGTCACTGCATTGTATCTTGAGTGGCATGTGACTGTGAGGGAGTGGCTGGGGGTTGTCTTGTGGGCATTACTGACTGCGATGTAAAGATTTTGTATAAAGGAAGGACTGTTTCCTTTGTTCAGAGAGAGGTTTTGCCCACGACCCCGTAAGCTCTGCCAGGTGTGTGGTAAAGGATCCTCCAAAGATTGTAGTGTACTGTGCTTAATAAATTTGGTTGTTCTCAGAAGTTGGTATGTTGCAGTTGCAGCAAGTATGTAAGGACCTCAGGAAAAAAGTACTTAACACCCATCCAGGAAAATGAACAGTATTCTTATGTACTCTATGCAACTCTCTCCCCACCCCCACCCTCCCCTAGCTTATCTCTCCACGCTTCAGGCTCTCTGCCTTTATTCCTGATGAAGGGCTTTTGCCCGAAACGTCGATTTTGCTGAAGCTCCTCGATGCTGCCTGAAATGCTGTGCTCTTCCAGCACCATTGATCCAGAATCTGGTTTCCAGCGTCTGCAGTCATTGTTTTTACCAGTATTCTTATCATACTTGTTCATTGTGGATAGTGGTTACACATTGAGGAAGTAGGTGAGTTACTCGCAACAGAACTCGTTCTAACATTTGTGTCACTTGTCCAGTTCAGTTTCTGCTCAATGGCAAACCGCCAGATGCTGACAGTGGGGAGTCTGCGACATCATGGGGCAATAGCTCAATTTTCTCTTTTTGGAGATGGTCATTTCTTGGCACTTGTGCAACAGGAATGTTACTTAGCACCTAATAGCTCAAGCCTGGATGTTGTCTAGGTTTTGCTGAGTAGGGGTATGGGCTATTTCAGCATATGAGGAGTCATGAATAAAGCTGAACATCATGAGCACATCAAAATATCACGCGTCATTAGCAAACATTCTCACTTCTGACCTTTGATGGAGGGAAGGTATTCATGAAGCAGCTGAAGATTGTTTTGTTTAGAACACTACTACTTTGAGGAACCCTTGCAGTGATTTCCTGGGGCTGGCATGATTAATTTCTAACAACCACAATCTCCTTCCTTTGTGTTTGTACATCTCCAAGCAAAGAAGATTTTTTTTGCCCAGATTCCCACTGATTCCGGTTTTGTTTGGCTTCCTTTATGCCATGCTTGGTCGAATGCTATCGTGATTCAACACAAGTCACTTTGTAGTTCAGCTCTTTAGTCCATGTCTGTACTAAGGTTATATTGAGATCGGGAGTAAGTGACCCCAGCTGAACCTGAAATGAGTGCCAGTGAACAGGTTATCTTTTGCAAAGTCTGCTTCATAGCACTGTTGACAACTCTTTCCACTGCTTTGCTGATGATCAAGAGTAAATTGATTGGGTAGTAACTGGCCAGTTTGGAGCTGTTCTCCCATTTGTGGTCAAAACATACCTGGGCAATTTTCCATATTTCTGGATAGATTGGCAGTACGCACTGGAACGGTTGGCTGGAGACATGGCCACAACTGGAATACAAGTCATCAGTACTATTGCTAGAATCTTGACAAAGCCAATAGTTGGCTTTAACAGGAATAATGGCAGGTGAGTCAGGGAAAGAGTGTCAGCAGTCAAGTGCTGTGGTGACCTGCCAGTGCACTGGCACTTTGACAAAGTTTTTTTTGAAAAAGAGATCTCATAGCTTCATACAACCTCAAATCCCCAGACATTCTGTATGCCCCAATACTCTGTCTTTGCAACTAACGCACCTAATGATCCTGCACCGACTCTCACTGATGCTCATAATCTCCATGCCAAACTATGGCATCCAGCATGACCCTTCAATGCCTCGATGCTAACTTTATGCCAATACATTCCCCTCACTTACCACCCTTTGCCCTTACACCTACCATACCTATTCACCAAGTATTCATAACATGCAGATCTCAGGGTCCACTTTAGATGGGATAAAATAAAATTCTTAAGTGCCTGTTGAAGAATTCACTGTTTAAAAATATCTAATTTATGACATTTAACTTCCTTGAATCCCTTATCAAAACAAACATTAGAATTTACCCCAAATTCTCCATAAGTCTAAGCATATCATGTTCTCTGGGTTAGTGGACCTGACTGAATTGGCAGCCTTTTTTAACAGTTGAAACTTTATTGCTGGAACAGCACAGCAGGTCAGGCAGCATCCAGGGAACAGGAGATTCGACGTTTCGGGCACAGGCCCTTCTTCAGGAATTCCTGAAGAAGGGCCTGTGCCCGAAACGTCGAATCTCCTGTTCCCTGGATGCTGCCTGACCTGCTGTGCTGTTCCAGCAATAAAGTTTCAACTTTGATCTCCAGCATCTGCAGACCTCACTTTCTCCTCGAAGATTTCAGCCTTTTTTAACACACAATTCAAATTGTACTTTCACAGGCTGTAGTCCATACGATAGATAGAGGATTGTCTGATGAGTTGGAGCTAGATTTTGTCACCGTCCATGCAGGAAAAGACATACTGGCTCACAAACCGACGTGGGATGAAGTGCCCCCAAATTTGGGATTATGTTCTGGAGTGGGCTCGCTGCCTGTCAGAATTTGTGCAATAACTTCACTTGATTATTTTTTCCATTAAATTGTAGAACAAACATCTGTAACGCCTTCCCTAACAGCATTGTGAGTATACCCACAGCAAATGGATGGCAGCAGTTCAAGAAAGCATCTCAGTACCAACCTCTCAAGGGCAACTCAAGGGATGGGCAACAAATACTGGCCCAGCCAGCAATGCCCACATCCAATAAATCAATATCAAAAAAAATTATTAAGGGACAAAGTAATCTTGAGTTGGTGGTGGATATTGATGTACACCAATGGCTAGAATACTCAGACAGAAATATCCCAAAAATAATGAAAAGCTCGATCGTAGTCAACATTTTGCAAGTAAACAAAGGTAAGCAGTTTCATTAATTGTAATGTGAACATTTTTCAAGAATACATCACAATGAACTAACTATATAATTGTAAATGCAGACATGATAATACATTGGACATAAAATAAAATATCTGAAACTGGTGTGTGTAAAAGATTTGGCATGACTGGGATTCTTTAATTCTGCCATGCTACATAAGAACCAACTACAGACACGGAATTCATGTCCCAGCTTAACTTGATAAAGTGTTTCAATGATAGATTACTGCCAAAGAATCTACTTGAGGGAGAAGCTAAGCCCCTTGATTCCAATAAAAATTTGAGATTTGTTCAAATGCAGGTGTATTGCAATTATGAAAATGATAGATTCATTTGAAATCAATGGATTTTGCTGCAGGCAAAAGTCTTCCAATCCTGCCTTCAGCTCCACAATTTTCCAACTAAATTTGGACCACATTGCGCAAAGGGTTAGTAGCTGTTATGCTAATAACTGGAGTATATCAGTAGTGATGGTTGATGATGTCAGATCAAATTGTTATTACGATGTGGAATACGAGAGGTGCAAGGGAGGAGCGAAGGGTTCTGGGAAGTCATCTGTGTGGATGTGTTACCCAAAACACTACTCGGGTAGTGTCTCCCACCCATTCTTCTCCTCTAACTAAGAAAAAAGGACCGTGCGCCAGATTGGTAAGGTAACGAGTTTATTTTTTATTCCTTATTTTTCAACAGACGCTTTGGGAATTTAGAATAGTGGGAATGGAGGTTAGGGCAGTTGAATGTTCCTCCTGCAGAATGTGGGAGGTAAGGGTCACCACTAGTGTCCCTGCTGACTACATCTGTGGGAAGTGCACCCAACTCCAGCTCCTCAAAAACCGCGTTAGGAAACTGGAGCTGGAGCTGGATGAACTTCAGATCATTCGGGAGGTGGAGGGGGTTATTGAGAGGAGTTACAGGGAGGTAATCACTCCTCAGGTACAAGAAAAAGGCAGATGGGTTACAGTCAGGGGACAGAAAGGGAACCGGCAGGCAGTGCAGGGATCCCCTGTGGCCATTCCCCTCAACAATAAGTATACCATTTTGGATACTGTTGGGAGGGGACGACACCAGGGGAAAGCAGTGGGGCACAGGGCTCTGGCACAGAGTCTGTCCCTGCTGCTCAGAAGGGAAAGGAGCAGAGGAGCAAAGCAGTGGTCATTGGGGATTCCATAGTTAGTGGGACAGATAGGAGGTTCTGTGGGGATGAGAGAGACTCACGGTTGGTGTGTTGCCTCCCAGGTGCCAGGGTTCGTGATGTTTATGATCGTGTTTTTGGGATCCTTAAGGGGGAGGGGGAGCAGCCCCAAGTCGTGGTCCACATAGGCACCAACGACATAGGTAGGAAGAGAGATGGGGATTTAAGGCAGAAATTCAGGAAGCTAGGATGGAAGCTTAGAGCTAGGACGAACAGAGTTGTTGTCTCTGGTTTGTTGCCCATGCCAAGTGCTAGTGAGGTGAGGAATAGGGAGAGAGAGGAGTTGAACACGTGGCTACAGGGATGGTGCAGGAGGGAAGGTTTTGGATTCTTGGATAATTGGGGCTCTTTCTGGGGTAGGTGGGACCTCTACAAGCAGGATGGTCTTAATCTGAACCAGAGGGGTACCAATATCCTGGGGGGGACTATTCGCTAAAGCTATTGGGGTGGGTTTAAACTAATCCAGCAGGGGGATGGGAACCAAAATTGTAGTTCGAGTATAGAAAAGGTTGAGAGTGGGGAGGTCCGAAATCAAGTTTCAGGGACGCAAGATGGCACTGGCAAGCAAGAAGTTGGTTTGACGTGTGTCTACTTCAACGTCAGGAGCATCCGGAATAAGGTGGATGAACTTGCAGCATGGTTTGGTACCTGGAACTTCGAGGTTGTGGCCATTTCGGAGACATGGTTAGAGCAGGGACAGGATTGGCTGTTCCAGGATTTAGATGTTTCAGTAAGAACAGAGAAGATGGTAAAAGAGGGGGAGGTATGGCATTGTTGGTCAAGGACAGTATTACAGTTGTAGAAAGGATGTTTGGGGACTCGTCAACTGAGGTAGTATGGGCTGAGGTTAGAAACAGGAAAGGAGAGGTCACCCTGTTGGGAGTTTTCTATAGGTTTCTGAATAGTTCCAGAGACGTAGAGGAAAGGATAGCAAAGATGATCCTCGATAAGAGGGAGAGAGAGAGACAGGGTAGTCATCATGGGGGACTTCAACTTTCCAAATATTGACTGGGAACACTATAGTACAAGTATAGTGGTCAGTTTTTGTCCAGTGTGTGCAGGGGGACTTCCTGACACAGTGTGTAGACAGGCCAACAAGGGGCGAAGCCACATTAGATTTGGTACTGGGTAATGAGCCCGGCCAGGTGTTAGACTTGGAAGTAGGTGAGCACTTTGATGATAGCGATCACAATTCTGTTATGTTTACTTTAGTGATGGAAAGGGATAGGTGTATACCACTGGACAAGAGTTACAGCTGGGGGAAAGGCAATTACGATGTGATTAGGCAAGATTTAGGAAGCATAGGATGGAGAAGGAAACTGCAAGGGATGGGCACATTAGAAATGTGGAGCTTATTCAAGGAAAAGCTCCTGTGTGTCCCAGATAAGTATGTACCTGTCAGGCAGGGAGGAAGCTGTAGAGCGCGGGAGCTGTGATTTACGAAGGACATGGAAGTGGTCAAGAGGAAGAAGAAGGCTTATATTAGGATGAGATGTGAAGGCTCAGTTAGGGTGCTTGAGGATTACAAGGTAGCCAGGAAAGACCTAAAGATAGAGTTCAGAAGAGCTAGGAGGAGACATAAGAAGTTGTTGGCGGATAGGATCAGGGTAAACCCTAAGACTTTCTATAGGTATTTAAAGAATAAAAGAATGACGAGAATAATAATGAGCGGCACAGTGGTTAGCACTGCTGCCTCACAGCGCCAGAGACCCGTGTTCAACTCCCACCTCAGGCGACTGACTGTGTGGAGTTTGCACATTCTCCCCGTGTCTGCGTGGGTTTCCTCCGGGTGCTCCGGTTTCCTCCCACAGTCCAAAGATGTGCAGGCCAGGTGAATTGGCCATGCTAAATTGCCCATAGTGTTAGGTAAGAGGTAAATGGAGGGGTATGGGTGGGTTGCATTTCGGTGGGTCGGTGTGGACTTGTTGGGCCGAAGGGCCTGTTTCCACATTGTAAAGTAATCTAATCTAATCTAAGATTAGGGCCAATCTAGGACAGTAGTGGGAAGTTGTGTGTGGAGATAAGGGAAGCACTAAATGAATATTTTTCGACAGTATTCACTCGAGATAATGACAATGTTGTCGAGGAGAATATTGAGATACAGGCTACTAGACTAGGTGGGATTGAGGTTCACAAGGAAGAGGTATTAGAAATCCTGCAGAGTGTGAAAATAGATAAGTCCCGTGGGCCGGATGGGATTTATCCTAGGATCCTCTGGGAAGCCAGGGAGGAGATTGCCGAGCCTTTGGCATTGATCTTTAAATCGTTATTGTCTACAGGAATAGTGCCAGAAGGCTGGAGGATAGCAAATGTGGTTCCCCTGTTCAAGAAGGGGAGTAGAGACAACCCCGGTAATTACAGACCAATGAGCCTTACTTCAGTTATTGGTAAAGTGTTGGAAAAAGTTATAAGAGATAGGATTTATAATCATCTAGAAAAGAATAATTTGATTTGGGATAGTCAGCACGGTTTTGTGAAGGGTAGGTCGTGCCTCACAAACCTTATTGAGGTCTTTGAGAAGGTGACCAAACAGGTCGATGAGAGTAAACCGGTTGATGTGGTGTATATGGATTTCTGCAAGGCATTCGATAAGGTTCCCCACAGTAGGCTATTGTATAAAATGTGGAGGAATGGGATTGTGGGAGACATAGCAGTTTGGATCAGTAATTGGCTTGCTGAAAGAAGCCAGAGAGTGGTGGTTGATGGGAGATGTTCATCCTGGAGTCCAGTTACCAGTGGTGTACCGCAAGGGTTAAGGAGGCATACTGTGTTTTAGCTTTTATTAATAGAGAGATCGAGTTCCGGAACCATGAGGCTATGCTGCAGCTGTACAAAACTCTGGTGTGGCCACACTTGGAGTATTGTGTACAGTTCTGGTCACTGCATTATAAGAAGGATGTGGAAGCTTTGGAAAGGGTGCAGAGGAGATTTACTAGGATGTTGCCTGGTATGGAGGGAAGGTCATATGAGGAAAGGCTGAAGGACTTGAGGCTGTTTTCGTTGGAGTGAAGAAGGTTGAGAGGTGACTTAATAGAGACATATAAGATAATCAGAGGGTTAGATAGGGTGGACAGGGAGAGCCTTTTTCCAAAAGTATGGTGATGGCGAGCACGAGGGGGCATAGCTTTAAATTGAGGGGTGATAGATATAGAACAGATGTCAGAGGTAGTTTCTTTACTCAGAGAGTAGTAAGGGTATGGAATGCTTTGCCTGCAATGGTAGTAGATTCACCAACTGTAAGTACATTTAAGTCGTCATTGGACAAGCATATTCCTGAAGAAGGGCTGATGCCCGGAATGTCGATTCTCCTGCTCATTTGATGCTGCCTGGCCTGCTGCGCTTTTCCAGCAACACATTTTTCAGCTCTGATCTCCAGCATCTGCAGTCCTCACTTTCTCCAAGCATATGGATGTACATGGAATAGTGTAGGTTAGATGGGCTTCAGATTAGTATGACAGGTCGGCGCAACATCGAGGGCCGAAGGGCCTGTACTGCGCAGTAATGCTCTAAGACTGAGAGCAAGAAATGACTCCAATTAGAAGGTGGAGAATCCATATGAGTGAAGGTAAGAAATAAATAGGAAAGGCGGCACCAGTAGGAATAGTATATAGGCCAGCCTAACAGTGGGACAGAAATTAAATTAGAGTACAATAAGAGTATGTAAAAAAGGCAGTGCATTAATCATGGGGGACTTCAATCTTCCCATTGATTGGGATAATTACATTGACAAAGGTAGCCAGGGGAAAGAATTCATGGAACTTGTTCCAGAACAATTTCCTCCAACAATTGTGGGTATAACCAGTGATCAAGCTACTTTGAATCTAGTGATGTGTATGAGTCAGGTTCAATAAACGATGTTGGAGTAAAATATTTCCCAGGAAACAGTGGCCATAAAATGGTAGATTTTAGCATCCATTTGAGACTGAAAACTGGGTTGGAAACAAATGTGCTGGACTTAAATAAGGATAATTACAAAGGGCAGAGGTACCTGGAACGGACTGGGTAAGATTTGAGGAAAATTGGCAGACATTTACAAAACTAGTTCGTGACTCAGAGCAAAGATCTATGCCAGTGAGAAAGAAGGATTCTAGGAAGAGGATAAGCCAACCGTAGTTAACCAGGGCAGTTAAGGACAGCATCAGATGGCAAGAAAAAATACACAATGTGGCAAAGATTAGTGTTAAACCAGAGCATTGGCAAAGTTTTAAAGATAACCAGAAGATAACCAAAAAAAAAATAAAGATTGAGAACACTTTGAGGGTGATCATGTAAGGAACATCAAAAATGGATGCGATAGCCTTTTTCAACATTTCAAACAAAAGACAGAGGTGGAAGTTAATATAGTCCCCTTAGAGAATGAGGCTGGGAAAACAGCAATAGGGAAACAGGCAATGGCAGAGAAGTTGAACCTTCACAGTAGTAGACACTAATAGCATTGGAAAACTACTAAATTGTCACACAGCAAAGGTGGAGAAGAAATAAATATAAAAACTATCACTAGAGAAAATGTGCTAGAGAAACTACTGGGGCTAAGGATCAATAACTCCTCTGGACCTAACAGGGTTCATCCTGGACTTTAAAAGAAGTAGATAGGGATGGCCTGGTAGTAACCTTCCCAGAATCCTTTTCAGGATAGCAATATGTAACATTGGAGCACCACAGGAACCAGTGCCGGGGCCACAACATTCCCAATATACATTAATGACTTGGACGAGGAAGATGAATGTACTATCACCAAGTTTGCAGTTGACACAAAAATAGGTGAGAAGGCAAGCATTAACAAAGAAGGTCATGGAAAATGTCTGAATTCTTTATTGCAGTGAACTGTAGAGGTTTGTTCTGATTTAGTCAAGGCTGAGATAGAGAGATTTTTCATCAGAAAGGGAATCAAGGGTTAAAGGAAAAGGAATGAAAATGGAGTTCAGGATTAGCAGATCAACCATAGGCTCATTGAATGACAAAGCAGACTCCATGAACTGAGTTGCCCACCCATATCTTATGGTCTAATGGAACAGGAGCATGAGGGAAGAAAGGTTCTAATGGAATATTCCTGAACTACGTCTCTGTAAATATTTAATAAACATTCATGATCTGCACTAGTATAATTTCCTGTCTTGGTCAGAACCAGGTCATCATCCTTTTATACATAAAGTGCAATCCAAGGACAAATGCTGGATGAGATTTTGATATCCAACTTCATTCATCAGGGTCATGGATCAGACTATAGTTTGGAGGGGTCAGAATACTCATTTGCTGCTCTCCAGGTTTTAAAGATCAGGATTGGTACATGGTCTGACTCTCCGACCTAGACTCAAATGAAGAACCTTTGGAAGCTTGCCTTGCAAACATAATATGCAAAGAGACCAGCCTTAAACCTAACAAACTCCAAAACAGAACAATATATTTTACACCTGCTCATCAAACTGTCTATCTCAGTACTCTGTATCCAACACAAGGTTTGATCAAAATAGAATGGCAGATGAATGTGCACCATGTCTCCAATTTTATGAAGTATCACCTCTCATGTCCTTGTCATAGAAATGGTAGGGCCCCAAATAGGCATAAGGCTCTGCTCTTGGTGCACAAATACAGTCCCAGCAGCTGAATAGTGAATCAGAAGGCTCCCCCAATGTTCTGATTAGATTAGATTAGATTAGATTAGATTAGATTAGATTAGATTAGATTACAGTGTGGAAACAGGCCCTTCGGCCCAACAAGTCCACACCGACCCGCCGAAGCGAAACCCACCCATACCCCTACATTTACCCCTTACCTAACACTACGGGCAATTTAGTATTGCCAATTCACCTAACCTGCACATCTTTGGACTGTGGGAGGAAACCGGAGCACCCGGAGGAAACCCACGCAGACACGGGGAGAACGTGCAAACTCCACACAGTCAGTCGCCTGAGTCGGGAATTGAACCCGGGTCTCTGGCGCTGCGAGGCAGCAGTGCTAACCACTGTGCCACCGTGCCGCCCATTATAACGTCTCTGAATAGGTCTGATGAAGGGCTTTTGCCCGAAACGTCGATTTCGAAGCTCCTTGGATGCTGCCTGAATTGCTGTGCTTTTCCAGCACCACTGACCCAGAATCTGGTTTCCAGCATCTGCAGTCATTGTTTTTACCAGGTTGATAAAAAATACCTATCCCGCAGTCTACTAGAAATCTCTACAAAACTGATAAATATGCACTTCATAATTATATTAATTTGCCGCCTTGGGATCATGTAATTTCCTTACTTTCTTGTATGGATCTAACAGGCACTCCCTAATCCTGGACTTTCTTGACACTGCTATTGTCAAGGCAAACAAGTTATTGATTGAGAGCTAGCCTTAAACAGGTTTTAAGCACCTTATTTACAAATGCAAAGGGCCTAACCTTTGGTACAGATGTGTGTAAAGATCTAGGTTTCTGGTTCTAACATTGTATAGTGGACATTGTTCTTCACTCACTTCTTGCCTGCCATATTTAATCATCCAAACAGCACCTGAAGAACAGGTGCGACACAGACCGTTTTCTGGGAATAATTTTACTCTCATCTCGTCACATGGAAAGCTGTCAATTAATTTGTATTTAAACATTCATAGAAGAAAAAGCATTAGTTTGAATATTTTTAAAGTATAGTATGGTGTCAAAATATTAAACTGTCATTCTTACAACTCTGGAAACCCAAAATTAGCTCTGATTTCCAAATGTAACAGGGTAACAACAAGACAGAACCTGATATTGTAATTCCAGGAAGTTAGAGAACTGAGATGTTAAGATTACAAATTTGATTTAAATTTGTCAATGTTTTAAATGGAAATAAAGCAAGGATAGATGGTACACTGAACAAGATGCTGAACAGTAAAGTCTGTTACAAATAAAAAGAAATACTGATAAGGAACTAAAAGTCTGTTGATTTCTTGCTAACGTTTGCTATGCATTGTATTGGAAATAGAAAGTTGATAGAAAAGTTACTCAAATAAAAATTATATAACTCTGGAAAGAATTCTAAAATTCTAACTTGTTGTTTTATTCAACTACTCTGAAATGTATCATATTTATCAATACCAATGTATCATATCCTCCATTATGCCCAGATTCAAATCCTACTTGCTCCAGAGATATATCATAACGTCTCTGAATAGGTCTGATGAAGGGCTTTTGCCCGAAACGTCGATTTCGAAGCTCCTTGGATGCTGCCTGAATTGCTGTGCTCTTCCAGCACCACTGATCCAGAATCTGGTTTCCAGCATCTGCAGTCATTGTTTTTACCAGGTTGATAAAAAATACCTATCCCGCAGTCTACTAGAAATCTCTACAAAACTGATAAATATGTACTTCATAATTATATTAATTTGCCTACATATTTTTTGGATTCGTGGAGAGAACTGAGGTTTGATTATGTTATCGAGTTCCAAAAGTGTTTGTATTGTACTCATGAAACTGCATGTGACTGAAAGGAAGGTAGAAGCTTTGGGTTCAAGCCTCACCTCCTCCAGACATAACACATCTAAACAGATGGATTAACATATCTACCAGAATTTGAATATAAATGGCCATTAGTTTAAAACTGGTTAAAAGAAAGTTTGGGCATGAATTATTTCACACAGGCCCACCTACATTTTAATTGTCTTCCTTCCAAAGGGGAAGAAAGAAATCAAATTAATGCAAAACTATTTGGACATCTTCCCTTTCCCTGGAGCATCAGAGGCTGAGGCGATGACCTTTTAGAGGTTTATAAAATCATGAGGGACATTGTTACGGACCAGGTCAGAACCCCCCCACCTCAAACATTTGCAGGAAGTAGCCCAGGCCCTAACTTTGCTAGTTGGATTAAACAGGTGTAAAGTGGATGTTTCAGGAGGGATGCAGCTGGTTAAACCACTTAGTTTTAAACAAAACAGAGTTTATTTACAAGATTACCAAATGAAACACAGACAAAAGAGAACAGAATAATTTAACCTTTCCAAATCCCAACAGATTAGCCCAACTTAATGATGCTGTTCCAAATACTTGCGACAATCCCCACAAACACCCCTTGGCACAAAAGGAAAAAAAAAAGTCTTACAGGAGAGATGTCAGAGAGAGGGAGGATCAGCATGGACCTAATTCTTTGCATCAGCAGCTTCACAACTGACTTTTAAAACCAAACCAAACGACAGTAAACCAGAGACAGGCTGAGTTGGGAGAACTGGCCACTCCCCTTTCATTGCCCAAGTGTTTTTTTTTAAAAACTTGAAAACCTTTTGCCTGAGGCAGTATCTGTTTACTATAATCAAACTGGCTCTAAAACCCTTCAAACCTCGACTTTTCGAAATCACTGCTTTTCAACCTCTCTAAAGAAAAACCAAGGACAACATAGCCTTGTTAAGGAGCAGCAGCATCACAGCATGGACAGGATAAATAGGCAAAGTCTTTTCCCTGGGGTTGGGGAATCCAGAACAGATGGCATCGCTTTACGGTGAAAGGGGAAAGATTTAAAAGGGACCTAAGGGGCAACTTTTTCATACAGTAGGGAGTGAGCTGCGAGAGGAAGTGGAGGAGGCTGATATAATTACAACGTTTAAAAGACATCCGGGTGGTTATTTGATTAGGAAAGGTTTAAGAGGGCTGAGTACCAAGCACTTGCAAATGGGACTAGTTTAATTTAGGATATCTGGTCGGCATTGACGAGTTGGACCAAAGGTCTGTTTCTATGTTGCACATCTCTAGGACTCTATAACGCTACGCTGGACATGTTGCACCTAAACCAGAATGAGCCAATGTCTTTGCTAAGAGGTCATGCTGTCGTTGAGGTTTTAAACTAATTTGGCAGGAGGGTGGTGCCGAGAGTAGATGCAAAGTCAGGAGCAAAGTTCAAGTAGATATAGAAGTAGTACTGTAAGACACAGCAGCAGAATTAGACCATTTGGCCCTTCAGTCTACTCTGTCATTCAATCATGGCTCCATTCTCCCTGTAACCCTTGATCCCCTTATTAATCAAGAACTTCTCTCTCTCTGTCTTAAGTACACTCAGTGAACTGGCCTCTACAGCCTTCTGTGGCAATGAGTTCCACAGATACACCACTCTGACTGAAGAAGTTCCTCCTACTCTCAGTTCTAATGGGTCTAAGGCCCTCAGGTCCTAGTCTCTCCTACCAGTAGAAACATCTTCTCCGCATCCACTCTATCCAGGCCTCTCAGCATTCTGTAAGTTTCAATGAGTTTCCCCTCATTCTTCGAAACTCTATTGAGTACAGACCCAGAGTCCTCAACTGCTCCTCATATGACAAGCCTGTCATACCCAAGATCATTCTTGCAAACCTTCTCTGAACCCCACCTAAGCCAGCATGTCCTTCCTTAGATAAGGAACCCAAAGCTGCTTACAATGCTTCGAATGCGGTCTGACCAGAACCTTAGAGGGCAGCAGCAACACATCTCTGCTCTGGAAATGAATGTCAACAATGCATTTGTCTGCCTAACTGCCAACTGAACCTGCATGTTAATTTTAATGGAATCCTCACTGAGGACTTTGTGCTTTCCCCATTTACAAAATAGTCTATGCCTCCATTCTTCCTATGAAAGTGTAAACCTCACACTTTCCGACATTGTGTTACATTTGCTGCTTATTTTCCTACTCTCCTAGCGTATCCAAGTCTTTCTGTATCCTCCCCACTTTTTCAACACTATCTGCTCCCCACCCCCAATCTAACTTTGGGTCGTCTGCAAACATAGCAACAAAGCCCTCAGTTCCTTTGTCCACACGCGAATGTATAACTTGAATAGTTGTGGTCCTAACACTGACCCCTGAGGAACTCGACTAGCCCCCAACTGTCATTCTGAAAAAGATTCCTTTATCCCCAATCTCTACCTTCTACCCATTAGCCAATCCCCTAGCCATGCCAGTACCTTGAATCTACATCATGGGCTCTTATCTTATTTAGCAGCCTCTTATGTGGCATCTTGTCAAAGGCCTTCTAGAAATCCGAATAGATCATATCCACTGGATCTCCTTCGTCTAGCTTCCTTGTTACCTCCTCAAAGAATACTAGGACAGTCCAGCAGGTGGAAAAGACAAGGTCATGATCAGGCACTTGAGAAGATCGAAAACTAAATTGTATCTATTGTTATGCAAGGAGCCAAGGGATCTAATGAAAGTTGGTGAACTGAATCCAAAGTTGGCTTGCACATATGCAGCAAAGGGTGACAGTAGAGGCTGTATTTGTGACTGGAAGCTTGTGACCAGGGATCGATGCTCAGATGTTTGCCGTTTGCTATGTATATTAATGACTTGGATGTGAATAATAAATAAATTTTCACATGACCATGAAAATTAGGTTTATTAATGGTGAAAAGGATGCTCTTAGAGTACAGGCCGATATTGATCAGGTGCTAAACTGGGTGGAGCAATGGCAGATGGAATTTAATCCTGATAGGTACGAGGTGATGCAATTTGGGAGGTCTAATAAGAGAAGGATATGTACAATGAATGCTTGGTCCCTCGGGAGTGCTGAGGAACAAAGGGACCTCGGGATAGAAGGCCATAGATCTCTGAAAGTAGCAGCACAGATAGACTGGGTGGTGAAGGCAGTAATACAAGATGCTTGCTTTCAGGATGTAGAGCACAGGAGCAAGAAAGTCTCACAACTTTATAAACCATTGGTTAGGTCATTGATGGGATGCTGTGTGCAGTTCTGGTCACCACAATATCAGAGGGACATGATTGCACTGGACAGGGCACAGAGGAGATTCACTGGGATGTTTTCCAGGATAGAAAGTCTCTGTTATGTGGAGAAACTGGATAAGCTGGGTTTGTTTTTCCTGGAGCAGATGAAGCTGAGAGGAGATCTGATTGAGGTATGCAAAATTATGAGAAGCATATAACCTGGTGTTGTGTGATTTTTAACACAGATGAGGTAGATTGTGAAAATCTTTTTACCAAGGCTGACGTGTCTGCCAGACCAGGTGAAATAAGTGTACGGCGAGGAATGAATAGCTTAGAGGAGATCGGAGAAAAAGAGTGATTTAAATATGAAACACACTGCCTGCGAGAGTGGTGGAAGCAGGTACTCATGACGTTTAAGAAGCATCTGGAGGAGCACTTATAATGTCAGGGCATCAGAGTCAAGAGTGTGGTGCTAGAAAAGCACAGCAGGTCAGGCAGCATCTGAGGAGCAGGAGGATTGACGTTTCAAGCATAAGCCCTTCATCAGGGCATTGTCAACTATGGACCGAGTGCAGGTAAATGGGATTCGTGTAGCTTGGTGTTTGTTGTTGGAATAGGTACAGTGGGCCGAAGGGCATGGTTCTAAGCTTTTTAACCATGTCAGAAATAGCCAGAGTACATTTCTGCTAGTTAGCAAACCTGAATTGTTTACAGTTGAGTGTTCTGTAGTATTGTCTGTATTTGAGTTTTGCTATGTCTAACTCAATGTCTTGTAGCCTCTGCAAGTGATTCCCCATGCTTCATTCTGAGTTTTGTAAGCTTTTGCAATCTGTTATCAGTTCAGCACATAGCTCCCTGATACACATCAAGCTGCATGCATTGCACAAGTATTGCTGTCATTTCACAAAATCCATGCACAGTAAGTATTACAATAGAATGATGAACTTACATGTTCCATTGTGTTTGACAGTGAAGGTGGTCTTTTGACATCAGATGATAGTACAGTATGCATCATATTGGTTTAGGCACTGATTTTTACTTCCAATGCCATTATTATATGAGGCTTTGAGGTTAATGTGGAATCTTGAATTTTCAGAAACATTACAGGATCTTTATAGCATCACTGGAATCTACAAAAGGCGCCCAAAGAAGAAACTATCAGCAACAAATAGGCTAACATTGGATTGCAGCTTCTGGATCGTGATAGTGCTATTTTCCTTTTGTGGTATAATTTATATTGTAGTTTCATGGCGTCGTGAATTCTTCAGAACTCTTCATAGTTAATTTGCACATTAGCAGCTGCTATGTTATGATCAAAAGACGGGCATGATTTTTCTGAGGCGCGAAGGCTAGATACAGAGCTGAGGAATAAAAATGCTGGTGAAAGCTGGCATAGTGATTCTCCAGTTTCGGCCTAGCCTCAACCCATATTTGCAGGAGCAGGTATGTTTAAAGGGGACAAAATTTCCTGTCTGCCAGCAGTGGGAGCACAATTGGCATGCTAAGTCCAACTGGAATTAATGTAGAGACAAATCAAGGGAAAGAGTTAAAGTACTTGCGTGGCAATCTTCAACAACTTGCCACCCACATCATGTCAAAAAAACAATGTTTTTCATATTCTTGGTGAAGACAACTTTATCTGACAGAAAAAAGCAGATTCAAATACACAGTAAAATTACTTTACTTCAGTACTGCTGAAAAAAGACATATTTTGTCTAGGTTTTTCATCTTGCATTCATGCAAGATTGCCAGAGTAAGGGAAAAACAACGTCATATCCTGTCTGAGAGGACAGTGCTGATTGGTTGGTTGGCAAATGGACTCTGATTGGTAGAGGTAATCCCATTGAGAATGCACCAGTTAGTTGGTGACTTACAATTAACTGCCACGCTTTCTTTAAATTCAAACCATGCAATTTGACGCTGAATTATCAAGCTATTATCCTGAAGAATGTACGAGAGAATGGGTGTCACCTATTTTCTTCAGTTGAATTAAGCATAATTTGCATACATGTTCCTTCTGTCAAAGAACAGGCTCTGCTTGTGAATATATGTAGCATCCAGCATGAGCAGGTGAGTCACAATGCAAGCCCAACTAACAATTTTAAACTGGTTTTTGCAAGGTTTGTAGCTCAAGTTGAGGTATAGGGTGTAGGTTTGCTCGCTGAGCTGTAGGTTTGACATCCAGACGTTTCATTCCCTGGCTAGGTAACATCATCAGAGGCGACCTCCAAGTGAAGCAAAGCTGTTGTCTTCTGCTTTCTATTTATATCTTTCTCCTGGATGGGGTTCCTGGGGTTTGTGGTGATGTCATTTCCTGTTCGTTTTCTGAGGGGTTGATAGATGGCATCTAGATCTATGTGTTTGTTTATGGTGTTGTGGTTGGAGTGCCAGGCCTCTAGGAATTCTCTGATACACTATCAGAACACTATTCCAACGAGCCACCACACACTGCAGCACAGACAAACTTCAGAAAACAGAGGAGAACCATCTATACAACGTATTCAAGAAGAACGGATACTCAAAAAATACAACCCATGGACAAAACCAACGTCATCTACAAAATTCCATGCAAGGACTGACAGAAACACTATGTAGGACAAACAGGAAGTAAGTTAGCCACCAGGATACACGAACACCAACTAGCCACAAAAAGACACGACCCTCTCTCCCTCATGGCCCTACACACGGATGAAAAAAAACCCCACCATTTTGACTGGGACAACACCATCTATCCTGGGACAGGCTAAGCAAAGACATGCCAGAGAATTCCTAGAGGCCTGGCACTCCAACCACAATACCATAAACAAACACATAGATCTAGATGCCATCTATCAACCCCTCAGAAAACGAACAGGATATGACATCATCACAAACCCCAGGAATCCCATTCAGGAGAAAGATATAAATAGAAAGCAGGAGACAACAGCTTTGCTTCACTTGGAGGTTGCCACTGATGATGTTACCTCGCCAGGTAATGAAACGTCTGGATATCAAACCTACAGCTCAGCGGGCAAACCTACACCCTTTAAATTGGTTGCCTGCGTAAAAATGTTCTGCTTATCACGCAAATGAGTAATGTGATATATAAATTTAATTGCTGATGTGATACTAGGTATGTAGGCCATACCTCCCAAACACTGACATAAAAAGTCTCAAACAACATATGCTTTAGTTGTTTGCAACATGCAAGGTTCTGATGAACGGCTTTTGCCCAAAACGTCGATTTTTCCTGCTCCTCGGTGCTGCCTGACCTGCTGTGCTTTTCCAGCATCACTCTAATCTTGACTCTGACCATTCCCAACCAACCACGCTTGCAAAATTCTAAACTTAGTGCACAGAACATGTGATTCACTGTTGGAACACATTTGCAAAGTCATCCTGAGAATTACATAACAACCAATTCAACATTGTGTGCGCATGCATTGTGTGCAGTAGTCACTCAGAACCCGGATGACACTTGCTCATGGCAACAGCCTGCTTTGAGTCTTGCAGGAGGGTTTTACATTGTAGCCATCATATACTTCGAGCTGACCAGGAAACTGTGCTAACTATGTGGAGTTTGCACATTCTCCCCGTGTCTGCGTGGGTTTCCTCCGGGTGCTCCGGTTTCCTCCCACAGTCCAAAAATGTGCAGGTTAGGTGAATTGGCCATGCTAAATTGCCCGTGGTGTTAAGTGCAGGGGTAAATGTAGGGGAATGGGTCTGGGTGGGTGCGCTTCGGCAGGTCAGTGTGGACTTGTTGGGCCGAAGGGCCTGTTTCACACTGTAAGTAATCTAAGTAATCTAATCTAAAAATGTAAGTAATCTAATCTAATCTCCCCCGCTCTTACAACATGTCATTGGTGTATTGGAAGTACCTAGAGGTTAGTTATCAACCTGTCTGAATATTGTGACACACTTTCCATGGACATCAAGTTGTGAGGTAGGAGTTGATCTGGAGTTTCTGGTCAAGATGTGCAAACACCATTCACTGCACCACAAGATCTCCCAGGAGGAGTTACAGGCATAGTCAATTCAACAGTATTTTATTATGCTATAATCTCTATGGATTTCAGTACATGTTTCAAATTCAGTGAATCATTAAACATTTGCAGCTTATTTTGCAAAATAATTCCTTCTATAACTTTTTTTCTCAATTTTGTGAAGGAATGTGCATTCCTGAAGCAGTTAAATCCATTTATCTCAAGTTCTGACAGTAAATTGCAAGATTGGAGGTGTGGTGGACAGCGAAGAAGGTTACCTCAGATTACAACAGGTTCTTGATCAGTTGGGCCAATGTGCTGAGGAGCGGCAGATGGAGTTTAATTTAGATAGATGGGAGGTGCTACAATTTGGAAAGACAAATCAGGACAGGACTTATACATTTAATGGTAAGGTCCTGGGGAGTGCTGCTGAACAAAGAGACCTTGGAGTGCAGATTCTTAGTTTCTTGAAAGTGGAGTCTCAGGTGGATAGGATAATGAAGAAGGTGTTTGGTATTGCTTATAAAATCACGAGGGGCATGGATAGGTTAAATAGACAATGTTTTTTCCCTGGGATGGGGGAGTCCAGAACTGCAGGGCATAGGTTTAGGTGAGAGGGGAAAGTTACAAAAGGAACCCAAGGGCAACCTTTCCACACAGGGGGGTGTTGCATGTAAAGAATGAGCTGCCAGAGGAAGTGGTGGAGGCTGGTACAATTACAACATTTAAAAGATATCTGGATGGGGTATATGAATAGAAAGGATTTAGAGGGATATGGGCCAAGTGCTGGCAAATAGGACTAGATTAGGTTAGGATATCTGGTCGGTGTGAACGAGTTGGACCAAATGTCTGTTTCCACGCTGTACATCTCTATGATTCTATAAATAAATAAGCCCTTCAAAGCAAACATTTTCCATTTTCAAACTCATGGAAAAAAAGAAAGCAAGCAGCAATTCTGTATTTGAAGTGAGTGTGGATCAGAGAACTCATGATACAACATTGTATTTTTATTTCCAAACAGTGCTGACAAAGTGTACTTTTCACAAGTATAAGCCACTCTGTAAGTAAAGGACATGCCATGGAGTAACCAAAATGGAAGATTCTCACAATTCTGTAAAACTGTCAAATTCGTATCCAATGATATACGTTAAAGGAACTTTTGAAATGGAATTGGAGCCTCGGGTAGTCTGAAATATGCCAGCACATTCATGTATCAGCTCTGGCAATGCCTAAAGTTTAGAACTTCTCATTCTTGTTGTCAATAGTCTCCATCGCCACACCCCTTCCTATCTCTTTACCCTCATTTTAATTGTCTGAGATTTCTATGCAATCCTGACTTTTGATTGTTCTACCATGTAGGAATCTAAACAGTAAACTGTGAAACATCCATCCTAAACATTTCTGCTCTCTATTTGTCTTTATTCCTTCATGATATTCCTTAAAGCCTACTTGTCTGAACATGTTTTCAGCCATCTGTCATCATAATTCCCTTACATGGCTTGAGATCAATTTGAAATTGCTCCAGTGAAATCCCTTGGGATATTTGAACAACCGAATCATGCAAGTTTTTTTTTTAAATGGGTTCTGAGTCACAGTCATATCAGCCATAATCATATCAAAGGCAAGGCAGGCTTGATGGGCCAAATGGCCTCATCTTTCTCCTGTTTGCCATGATCTTATTATTCTGGCTGAAAAACAAATGTTGGATGATTCTGCAATCATTCACCCCGAAAAGGAGATTTTAACATTATTTTCACAAAATAATTGTCATTTTTACATGCTTTTTTGCTTGAAAAAAAACCCTCTTATCTGAGTTTACGCTTCTGAATGACTTCAAATAATATGTTAGTTGCCACATTGTCATTGAAATCTTTCATTATGAATGTATGAAGTTCTTGTAATGCTTATACTACTATTAAATTTACAATCAATTATCCTGTCAGTAATGTCAGTTAAGACTGTGTCCGGAAAAAGTAGTCAAAACATAATCGAGAAACAAGAATAGACCTGCAGCTGAGGGTTATTATTGCTGAGTCAAAAATGGGATAAGGTAAAGGCTTCTCCAACTTTCAGAAGCTAATTTGGATGTTAGTCCCTATCATATCTGCAGTTAAAATAAAGCAAAAGGAATAACTAGGCATGTTACTGTAAATATAACTTGTCATTTGGCTTGATAAAAACATAACTTGGTTATAATTTGTGATCTCCATTATCAAATCATGCAGTAGGTTAATTATATGCTCGAGTTTTCCAGAAACTGTTAGATTTCTGCTGTGTTCTCATCCTCACCGACCATCCCGCCAGAGCTCTGCTTTACCGGCTAGGACATCAGATCCTAGTTTTTTTTTTAAGAATTGCAGAGTCTTTCTTCATGACACAAAATCATTGGGGGAAGACAAGCCATGTCCCCTTGTTATAGTAAATGCAAGTGGCTGAGTGAAGAGGTGAACGTGTAGGTCTGGGAGAGGATTGGCTGGGTGAGGTAAGTGTGCAGGTGGAGGCAGCTGGGTTCAGTGACAGCTGAGTGACTTGGCTGATCAGATGGAAGAAGTTGTCAGGTTCACAGAATCTTAAGGAAGAGTTATGGGGAAAGTTGTATAATATACACAGTGTATGCCCAGGTGTCAGACGAGCATTTTTCTGACTATCATTTCCTGGGTAATTAGGTAAGGAAGTCGGAAATGAGTGCGTGATGCTGGGAAAGCACAGGTCAGGCAGCATCCAAGGAGCAGGAGAATCAACGTTTCAGGCATGAGCCCTTCATCAGCAGTCCTCACTTTCTACAAGAAAGTCAGAAAGGTCAGTAAGCTCCGACATTAACTGTTTCAGAGACTTTCAAAAGATTCCAGGGAGCACAGGCATTTCTTGTTGGAAGTTCAATCTTCTCGGGTAATTCCCGAGAATTCAATGCATCAAGAACTTTTTAGGGATTCCAGCACACATCTCTAGCTGTATGTCCCGTTCCCCAGCTATCTGGAGACTAGGAGACCTGGGCTAGTGTTTGTATCACTACACAATGGATAAGGAAGGTCATTCTAATCAAATTTCATTTTTCTACCCATCTTCCCCTCTCACCGTAGTCCCCGATTGGTTACTAAATCTTCTTTAATGGTTATCAAATGGTTTTAATGCTGAATAGATAACTTTGTTTGCATGTTCCTCATTGTTAGGATGTGGGCACTAATCACAAGGCTGTATGTATTGTCAGTCCCTAGGTGTCTGACCCATCACATCAACTAAGTGTTGCAGAACTGATACCAGAATGACTGCTGAAATGGGAGGACTAATGTGAAGAGAGACTGTAATCAGTTCGGATGAGTTTAGTAGAGGGGGTGGGGGGAATCTCATAGAAACCTATAAAGTTCTAACAGGACTAGGCAGGATAAACGCGAGAAATACATACCATATGGCTAGGTAGTTCAGAACTAGGGGTCAGAGTTTAAGGATAGAAGGTAGGTCATTTATGACCGAGATAAGGAGAAATTTATTCACCTAGAAAGTGGTGAGCCGGGGGAATTCTCTGCAACAGAAAGCAGTTAAAACACTGAATGGAGTTGGATGTAGTTCTTCGGGTGAAAGTAATCAAAGGGAGAAAGCGGGAACAAGGGATTGAGTTTGTTTATCAGCTATGATCATACTGAATGACAGAGCAGCCAGGAAGGCCCAAGCTGCCTACTTCTGCTTGTGGCTAATGTGTGCAACTGCCTTCTCGGAGAGATATTAATGAACCAGCAATTTAGAAACTTACATGGTCAATTTCTGGGGCAAACCCACAAATTACTTGATTTAATGAACACAAATTGCAACTTGTCATTACTATTAATGTCTAAATTACCTAGAACTTCCCGGTATGAGTCAAAGGTTTGCCTTTTACTAATTTGAATTTGTGGTAACTTGCCTTATTTTTGCCATTTAATTTGAAATAATTTTACCTAATTTACCATCCAAATCTCTTATTCCCTCTTTTTGCTATTCCATTTCAAGGTTGAAAGCGCAGGATTTTCCAGACATTTTGTTGATTTTAACAGAAACCTGATATAGGCCATCAACAATTTGTCATGAAGCAGTTGTTAAATATGATAACATTAATTAAAAATAGAAGTATACGACTTCAACATTTTGGGATGGTTCACTACTATCAGAGGCCAAATAGGTTGTTGATATGGAATGTGTTGATTTCTTTAAAGAAGTAGGGACAGCACCCTACTCTCCAGCAAAGGTGTTAGAGAACACTTCCCTGCTCTTTCACCTCTCCTCCTGATTCATCTTCCATCTGCCTGATGAAGAGTGCTAAAAAGGATTAGTCTCTGTGGACCACCCAATGAAAACTGCTATCTACAAGGTCCACTTGAGAGATCCCAAAAAAGAACTGGTCCCTGCCCAAAGCTTTTATTGTTCGATCAGATTTCGAAGAACTGGTTATTTTCTTTGTGTCAATCAACTATCTGAATCCTTTTGGCCAATGACTATGGGACAACAACTCGATGTCCAGTGGCCTTTGTCCCCTTGCCCACTTCCATTCAAAGGTTAGGTTTTATTCCTTCTAACAACAAAACTTTATTATTAGTGTATTGTTTTCAGAAATATTTCAGAAAATTTGGCACCAGGTAAACCATTGGTGCTAGTTCAATGCACATCATAACATCTGTGTTTCTTATAATTCTTCCCTTTTGTGTTCCCGTGCTAGAATTTTGGAAAGTTAATTACTGCTGCAATTGTTGCTACACAGAAAATACTCAGAAAATTATGTTTTTAAGGGACATTATCCAATACCAAACAATTCATTCTAAAAGTTTTGCCTAATTGAGTGAAATACAGGCAGGCATTTTATCAGACAGCAAGTTTCCCTGCAGCTAGGTCTAAAAGCAAGACCTAAAATAGGTGAAGGGCAGCATCTTGGGTGGATTTTACAGTGCTGATTAATTGAGAGGTCAGTAGAAACACAGAATGTAGCCTACCTCCCAGAATAGTTGTGAGATTAGCAGCTCAACAACCTCAAAGCACCATTGTTAATGTTGGCCAGAGCTGAGGCTGCAGGAGGAACACAAGAGCTTTACTGAGGTTTCTTTGAAGATGAGATAAGTTGTTCTGTGTAGATTCAAGTGATATTTGTTCGTGGAGTGTGGGTGTCGCTGGCTAGGCCAGCATTAACTACCTATCTCTAGTTGTCCAGAGGGCAATTAAGAGTTGATCACATTGCTGTGGGTCTGGAATCACATTTGGCCAGGCCAGGTAAAACTTCCCTAAAGCACATTAGTGAACCAGATGGGTTTTTTTTTCAGCAATCAACAATGGTTTCGTGTTACTAAATGGTTAGCTTTTTATTGAACTCAAATTTCACCATCTGTCATGGTTAGAATCAAACCCATGTCCCCAGACTTTAGCCTGGATTATTAATCCAGTGACATTACCATTATGAGATGTGGGAGAAAGAGGACACAATTCACTGTGGTTGGGCCATCCAAGAGTCAGAAAGAAGCATCCTCTGGGGAGGCCACCAGGGTTTAGCTAGTGGCCATTGCACCTGACGGGAAGTAGCTTTAAATTGGGCACGTTTTTGGCTGGTCCTTCTGTGTTGCTGAGGTCACCACTATTGGTCATGTACTGTAGTGGCGAGAAGACATCAGGCTCCTTTCCTGATGCTTTCCACAATGATTTTTCCAGACTTCCCACCTCCCAGGCCATCTGATAAAATCCAATTTACAGGTTCTATGCACATTAAGAAATGAGAAAATCCAAAATGCCACAGCAATACAACTTCAAGGGTTTACCAGGCTAAACTCAACCTCCTCCACCTCTGATTATATCTTACAATGCAACAGAAACAACATACTTTTTGGGTATTCATGCAGACAAAAGGATAATTAAGTGATTTTCATGAACAAGAAAAGATAAATTACATCACAAGCATAGTCATTCCAACCCGATATGCAAAACCCAGTCTCTTTCATGCTACTTTATGCCATCAGTCCTAGAGTGAGAACTTTGCTGAAGGTGACTAGTGCAGAAATGAAACTAGCGTGACATTTGCTGACACTTGTGGATTGCACCCACATGAGTCAGCAGCGGTAGATAGAGAATGGAGATAAAAGGAAAACAGAATGAACTCCTTTGAGAATTTGTCCAATAGCTGATGTTTACTCTTTAAAGTGTGTGGTTGTATTTTGGCGGTCTTTGGAAAATATTGCATTTTGAAACTCTTTGGACTCGCCCGCATTTTTTTAAAAAAGTTTATTCATTCACAGGATGTGGGTCCTGTTGGCTAAACCAGTGTTTATTGCCATCTTGATTGCCCCTGACAAGGCAGTAGTGGGCTGCCACCCTCCAGTGCTGCTGTCTATGTGGACACCCACAGTTCCCGTACAAAGGGACTCCCAGGATATTTATGCAGTGGTGAAGAAATGGCAATATAGAAACAAAGACGCAACATTGTATTAACTTACTTGCTTTTTGTTTGCGTATTCAGAAAGTAATATTTCATTTTTCCAGAAATAAAAACATATTCAGCAGATAAGTATTACTGTTCGCTTTTCTATGATGAATTTGAAAATTCCATTTGCAGTTACCATTTTACAAACTCCATATGAACAACCTAATAAAATGAGAAGCGGTTACAGGAAGTTAACCAAACAGATTAGTGTTCCACAGGAGTTGATACAATGACTAATATTGTTCACCATTTACTGGTAGAGACAAAGGTAATGAAGCTAGGAATATAACAGGGAAATAGAGGTACGGCCTAATGTTCTAAAGATACATGTTGATATCCTGTCATAGATACGGTATGGAAGCAGGCCATTTGGCCCATCAGGTCAATCCAACCCTCTGAACAGCATCCCACTCCGAACCACCCCCCCCAAGGGCCTGCATTGCCCATGGCTAATCCATCTAACCTGCACATCCCTGGACACTATGGGCAATTTAGCTTGGCCAATCCACCTAACAAGGGCCTGCATTGCCCATGGCTAATCCATCTAACCTGCACATCCCTGGACATATGGGCAATTTAGCTTGGCCAATCCACCTAACCTGCACATCCCTGGACACTATGGGCAATTTAGCTTGGCCAATCCACCCAACCTGCACATCCCTGGACTGCAGAAGGAAGCTCACATAGACATGAGGTGAATGCACAAACCCCACAGAGGATGGAATCGAACCTGGGTCCCTGGAGATACGATGCAGCAGTGTGAACCACTCAGCCACCATGCTGCCCTGCAACATTCGCAAAATACAGTAACAGCTTTTCAGTTACCAAGATGACTAACTGAATACATTACCTACAAATCACTTGATAGCAGGTGGTCGATGAAATTATTCCAACAAATTTAGTGAAAGCTAGTCTATACAATGGTGACCATGAAATGATCACCCAAAGACCTGCCAGACTTGCTAATGTCATTTCGGGAAGAAAGCTCCATATTTACCTGCCAAGAGAATCCAGAACCACAGAAATCTGGTTGACTTTTACTGTCTTCAACACACAGTTGTCCAAAATTGATATTAGAAAAGTCCAGAAGGAATGTAACTGGACAGACCCGCTCGCATCAGAAACGACAATAGAACAACTAATCCTGTAAAATATAACATCTGGGGGCATGTGCTTAAAGAGCACACTGAGTGGTCAAGCATCAGTCTGACAGTAATACCAAACAAATTGTAACTTACAGCCAATATCCCCGACCCCACTATCACCTCCCTGGTTATGTCCTGTCTCTTTGAGAGTAGCAGTGGTACACAATCAGGAAATAATTGCCCTGGAAGTCCTTAGTGTTGGTTCGGGACTCCGTGAAGTCACGTGATAACAGGTCCACCATAGGTAAGGAAATGCATTGTGACCTACTGCCCTCCACAAACTAATGAATCAGTACTCCTCCAAGTTAAACACCTCCTGGAAGATGCATTAGGGATAACAATGGCACATAATGTACTCTACGTGGGAGACTTCAATGTCCATCACCAAAAGTGATTGATAGGACGGCTACTAAGTCCTGAAGAATATATCTGCAAAACCTGCCTGTAACAAGTTGATGAGAAGCATCAAGAGGAAAAACTGATTTGACCATGTACTCATCAATTTACCAATTGTCAGTGCATGTGTTCGTGATTGCACTGGTAGAATATCTACATTGCTTTTGTTGAGATAACGTTCTGGGTTTGCACTCAGAATGCCCTGAATCATGTATGCGGCAAATCACCATGTTTAATTAAAAACATTCAGAAGAAATCAGCCAACTCAAAATTGGGCATAAAGAGGTACTGTGGGTTAAGGGCAAAAAGAGTTACTATCTCACAGCACAGAACATCCCTCACACTTCAAATAAACTCTTCATGGTCTGGGATGGTGGACCTGGAGTCATAGAAACCTACAACACAGGAAAATGTCATCTTAGCCCAGAAGATCGGAACCAGACAAAACCAACCACACAGCGATTCTAATCCCATTTTCCAGCACTTGGCCATTCCTTGTATGCTATATAAAGGAGGTGGAAAGGAAACTCAATAAGGCGAAGGGTATCACAGCAGAACCCCACCTGAATCAAGTTGTGGACAAGACGACCCAGGTTCCACCAAAACCCCCTTCCAAAAGAAGCTGTTAAGCCCACCCCAGCACCTATTCCCACCTGGTCGACAATTATTACAGCTGTTTGTGGGATGTAAGAGTTAGTCCACCTGGCCAGTGTAGGCAGGTGGTTAGTGGGGGAGATAGAGACAGAGGCTGCTGAAAGGCATACTCTACCCTGGCTTCTGTCTTCCAGTGCACCCTCTCCCCACATTCCTCTCTCTGGGTGTCCCCACTTCCCAACAGATGTTAGGTGAAACTTCCTCAAACCGGGTCATAATTCTGATACGAGCCAGGAGTGTGATGAAATACTCTCCACTTGCCTTGACGAGTGCAGCTCCAGAAACACTCCAGAAACTCAACACCAGGTAAATTAAAGCGACTCGCTAAATTGTCACCCCATCCATCACCTTAAAGACTTCTTCCTTTCACCACCAATACACAATGGCAACAGCATGTTTCATCCACAAAATGCATGCTGCAATTCACCCATGCTCCTTTGACAGCATCTTCCAAATCTGCAATTTAAATCACTGAAAAGGGGAGGGATAGCAGGCTCTTGAGAACATCACCTGCAAGTTTAACCCCAAGCCACACAGCATTCTGACTTCCAACTATATTGTCATTGGTCACAATGACTGGATCAAAATCCTGAATCTACCATCCTTACATTATTGGGGGTGTAACTGCTGTTTGTGGAATACAGTTCCAAACCTCTACCAGCCTTTGTATATAGAAACGCTTCTTAACATCCCTCGTGAACAGTCTGGCCCTAAATCTAAGGTTATGCCCTTGTTTGAGAATCCTCAACCAGTGGAAAGAGTTCATCTTTACCTAACCTGACTTTTCCTGTTAATATCTTGAAGGCTTTGATTAGATCATGCCTTAACCTTCAAAATTCTAGAGAAAAAGAGGCTTGATTTGTATTATCTCTCCTCATAGCTTAACCCCTGAAGATGAGGAATCATTTTTGTAAATCTTAGTAATTCTCCCCACAAGGCCAATATATCCTTTCTAAGGAGTGATCGCAATTGGGGATGGGCAACAAATGTTGACTTTGCCAGCCACACCCAAACCACTATGCAAGAATAAAAAGTAAATGATACAAATATAAGAATCGGAATTACATTCGCAATTGGGTGCCATAGATACAAATGAATAATGCTGTTGTAAAACACAAGCAGAAGTTATTAACAAACTTATAAAGGAGAGATGTAAACTGGATGTGTACTGGCAGGATGTGACTCGTGACATATTATTCTCTCAGATATTTATGATTATATTTATAGCTGGTCTCCATTTTACAAAAGGATACAGAAGCACTGGAGAAAGTGCCAAAAAAAATTGACAAGAATTTCACCTGAGCAAGTACAATTATCAGGAAAGACTGAACAGGCTGGGGTTCTTATCTCCAGAAAAGAGAAGATTGAGAGGCGAGGTGATAAATGCTTTTAAATTTATGAAGGGTAGACAAAGGAACTGCTCCTGATTGCGGGGAGTCCAAAACTAGGCACCCTCTCCTCCCTGACCTATCACCTTCATCCCCTCCCCCACTCACCCATTGTACTCTATGCTACTCTCTCCCCACCCCCACCCTCCCCTAGTTTATCTCTTCACGCTTCAGGCTCACTGCCTTTATTCCTGATGAAGGGCTTTTGCCCGAAACGTTGCTCTTCCAGCACCACCAATCCAGAATCTGGTTTCCAGCATCTGCAGTCATTGTTTTTACCTACTGATAGGTGGCACAGGTGGCTCAGTGGTGAGCACTGCTGCCTCACAGCACCAGGGTCCTAGGTTTAATTCCAGCCTCAGGTGACTGTGTGGAGTTTGCACATTCTCCCTGTGTCTGTGTGGGTTTCCTCCGGGTGCTCCGGTTTCCTCCCACAATCCAAAGATGTGCAGGTCAGGTGAATTGACCATGCTAAATTGCCCATAGTGCTAGGTGCATTAGTCAGGGAGAAATGGGTGTGGGTGGGTTACTCTTCGAAGGGTCAGTGTGGACTAATTGGGCCGAAGGGCCTGTTTCCACACTGTAGGGAATCTAATCTAATCTAAATCTAAATCCTTTTAAAAAATCAGGAGGAAGTTTTTTTTTCCTGAGAAGTGGTGAGGCTGTAAAAGTTCCATGTGATTAACAATTAGATTAGATTAGATTCCCTACAGTATGGAAACAGGCCCTTCAGCCCAACAAGTCCACACTGACCATCCCAAAGAGAAACCCACCCAGACCCATTCTCCCTGACTAATGCACCTAACACTACGGGCAATTTAGCATGGTCAATTCACCTAACCTGCACATCTTTGGATTGTGGGAGGAAACTAGAGCACCCGGAGAAAACCCACGCAGACACGGGGAGAATGTGTAAACTCCACACAGTCAGTCGCCTGAGGCGGGAATTGAACCCGGGTCTCTGGCGCTGTGAGGCAGCAGTGCTAACCACTGTGCCACCATGCAGCCAAGTGGACAGGATTTCACACAGTGCTGCAAAGATCAAGCTGCAAATTGCCACCGTGGGCGGCACGGTGGCACAGTGGTTAGCACTGCTGCCTCACAGCGTCAGAGACCCGGGTTCAATTCCCGCCTCAGGCGACTGACTGTGTGGAGTTTGCACGTTCTCCCCGTGTCTGCGTGGGTTTCCTCCGGGTGCTCCGGTTTCCTCCCACAGTCACAAAGATGTGCAGGGTCAGGTGAATTGGCCATGCTAAATTGCCCGTAGTGTTAGGTAAGGGGTAAATGCAGGGGTATGGGTGGGTTTCGCTTCGGCGGGGCGGTGTGGACTTGTTGGGCCGAAGGGCCTGTTTCCACACTGTAATCTAATCTAATCTAATCTAATCTAATATTTAAAGCTTGTGTAATTTACGAAAGTTCATAGAGCACCAAGATAGAACTTCAGCCTTAGATATGACATTTTGGCTGAGTAGTAAGAGGTTTATCTCGGAGTTAGAACCGTGCAAGATGAAACGAAAGAGTGTGGGGCTGAAAAAGCATAGCTGGTCAGGCAACATCTGAGGAGCAGAAGAATCGACGTTTCGGGCATAAACCCTCCATCAGGAATTCCATAAGCTTTCATTAGGCTTATGCCCAAAATGTTGATTCTCCTGCTTCTCGGATGCTGCCTGGCCTGCTTTGCTTTTCCAGCACCACACTCTTGACTCTGATCTCCACTGTCTGCAGTCCTCACTCTTTGTGGGCGGCACGGTGGCACAGTGGTTAGCACTGCTGCCTCACAGCGCCAGAGACCCGGGTTCAATTCCCGCCTCAGGCGACTGACTGTTGGAGTTTGCACATTCTCCCCGTGTCTGCGTGGGTTTCCTCCGGGTGCTCCGGTTTCCTCCCACTGTCCAAAGATGTGCATGGCAAGTGAATTGGCCATGTTAAATTGCCCGTAGTGTTAGGTAAGGGGTAAATGTAGGGCTTCGGCGGGGCGGTGTGGACTGGTTGGGCCGAAGGGCCTGTTTCCACACTGTAAGTAATCTAATGTAATCCTCCTCCAATGCAAATTGAAGGCCCCACTTCTGAATTTGATTTGCTCATCTCATGTGACACTTTGTTCTAGGCCACAATGGAATACTTCAAGTGTCACTGAAGAAACCTTCACCTGAGATTCTGTTTGTTCTGGTGACTATAAGTAACTCCACAAGAATATACAAAGAAATGCCTCTCTTTAATCATGAAAAATGAACCACACATTAAGTAGTATTTATTCCCTTTGCCTTTCATGGAAAAGTCTAGTGTCTGCTGCAATTGTCCATAAAGCAACAATGGTTGCACTTCAATCACATGGAGAGCACTTTGGAAGATTCTGAGGCCTTCTTAAGATAATATATAAATGTTTTATTTTTTTCTTACATCTCACTGCCAGTTACATTATCAAATAAGCCTTTTTTATAAGGATTCTGGGTAATCCAAGATGGAGGACAGGAAAAATTTCTGGCTGTAACAGCTGCTCCTTTTTTTGAGGTATTTTAGGTGTTGGAGGTGATTCCCTCGAATTCCAGGAGCAGCAATTACTGTTTTATATGCTGTTGCATTGCTTTGGAACTTTGGGAAAAAAAAGTCAAAACAACAGCAGTTTTAGAAGGAAGAACAGACAAAGAAAGCACATGGTGAGGACAGTGCAGGAGAGAGAGAGAAAGAAACTGACACAGCAATGAACCTATACAGTTACTGCCTTTGCAGTTTGAATTCATGTATCGCTGGACATGAAAATTAATGACCTGCCAGAGGAAGTGGTGGAGGCTAGTACAACTGTAACATTTAAAAGGCATTTGGAGGGGTATATGAATAGGAAGGGTTTGGAGGGATGTGGGCCGGGTGCTGGCAGGTGGAACTAGATTGGGTTAGGATATCTGGTCGGCATGGACAGGTTGGACCGAAGGGTCTGTTTCCATGCTGTACATCTCTATGACTCTATTGCGATTGGATGTATTAAGCTTAGAAAATGGAAGGTGCACAATTTGAGCAAAGTAGGGTGTGATATATGATTTTAAGGGACAACACATTGCTGTTTTTCCTTTCTCATACAATAATGCGAGGGACAGTTTTAATTCTAATATGTCTACTTTAGGGGAAATTATAATGATTTCATATTCTTGCTTCCAAGAGTCAGATAATGGGAAGAGACTCAGGGGCAACAAATTCAGAAACAGAAGTCAGTGTACCCAACTCGCAGCAGCCCTAACATTTTGTCCTTTAACACCAACATTGTACAAGATACAAATTATGCATGCTGTACACCAAAGCTAATTTCCTGATGTACCCATCTAAATTTACTCAACACTTAATGATCACTCAAATCCTTGCAGCATTCAATAAGCATTTCAAACATTCTGCCAAAAGGTCTTACTAAGGTCAAATAAAAAAAGCAATCTGGTCATTTCATGGCTTAAGCCTACAGGTGGTTCTATGACACAATGGATCAGCTACCTAACTGGCATGATACTAAAGTGTGGTCCCAAGTGGTTGAAGGGTTGAACCCCAGCCACTGTCTCTCACAACTTAAACAAAGCTTTCAGGGAATGGTCGCCTAGTGTTGTTTGCCTAATCTCTTCTCTCCAGCATATTTTTCAGATACATTTCTGAATTACAGTATCAGAAGCACTTCCAGATGGTCAATGTCTTGCAAAACACGCAGAGAAGTCATGGTTATATTTGGACATATGAAGGGGACGCGGTGGAACACACCACAGTCCTGTCAGCCACATGCCTAGACACACTTCCGAATTCTGTTGGAGATTTGAAATTTCCCATGTTCCTCAGCACACTAGAACAAGGGTACTGCCGAGATCCCTTGAAGATGTCAAACACCAGAATCTCATGTACCTGCAAACAGTCACAGGAAACATTACTGTCATTGTAGACTGAGAAAAAAAACTGCACAGACTGCTAATCACTACAGCAGAATCTAATGAGATATGAGAAGTGTTTAAAAAAAGCATAATTAATTATTGTTGCAAAGCTGTTTCAATAGCGGAGTGTCTTTCCATTTAATCTGCATCACTAACAGTATACTTTTCATACAGCTCTTCCCTTCTGTCTTCACGTCTACTAATAGGTACAAGGATCTTGGAGGATTTCAGTAATCTTTAATTTTTTTCATAAAATGGGAGTATTGCTGACAAGACTGGCATTCAATGTCCAACTCTATTAACTTGACAAGGCAATGGTCAATAGCCTTTTTGAATTGCTGTACAGGTACAGCTACAACACTTCTGGGAAGGGACTGCCAGAATTTTGAATCTGTGCCCTGTGACAGTGGAGGAACAGCGATGTAATTTCAAGTCAAGATGGTGTATGGCTTGGAGGGGAATTTGCAAACCTGTGGTGTTCTCTTCTATCTCCCGCTCTTTTCCTTCTAGGTGGTAGAGGTCACAGGTCAAAAATAGCTTGACACCTTGCTGCAGTGCATCTCCTAAGTGGTTCACCCTGCTACCATTCTCTGCCGATGGTGGAGGAAAGAAATGCTTCAAGTGGGAGATAAAGAGAGTTGATTAAGTGGGCTGCTTTGTCCACAAAGGTACTAAGCTTGAATGTTGTTGCAGCTGCACTTATCCAAGCAAGTAAAGAATTATCCATCACACTCCTATTTCTGCCTTATAGGTGGTGGTCACATTAGCTTTCCATTATGCTGTAAATTCCTCCCTTTTTGCTGGGTTTTCAAATTTGTCCAATCTTTTAACCGAGCACTAATCTTCGCAGTAACGTATACTTTTTCTTTCAATTTCATAGTATCCTTCATTTACTCAGCAATGAATCACACATCCTTTTCATTGAATATTCCTTCCTCAAATGGAATATATTTCCTTTTTTTTATTTGTTCATGGGATTTGAAGGTCGCTGGGTTGGTATTTATTGGTTGGAGGGTCCCAAGGCAGAAGACAAGGCACTCTTCCTCCAGTTAGCGGGTGGCTTTGATTTGGCGATGGAGGAGGCCCAGGACTTGCATGTCCTTTGGGGAGTGGGAGAGGGAGTTGAAGTGGTTGGCTACAGGGCGGTTGGGGTTGTTTGGTACCGTTGGACTGGTCAAAGGAGAGCTTGGTCCAAGGACATGTCAGTGTCCACCCCTGTTCCATGGGAGCGCATGAGATTAGTGCAGTTATTGTTGCCCCTGCAGCTGGAGGGGTTGACCACGGTGGCTCCCCTTAGCAGAGGAAGCAGGTAGCACTGTATAAGCTGCTGGCAAAGGCAAGCAGATGACATGCAGCTGATGAAGAATCAAACTGCTCGAAGAGGCAAAAAAAAAACTTTTGAACAAGTTAGCTATCACCTATGACACAGTGAACGCACTCTCACAAAAGTAGTGCATCAAACAGCAGTTCTTCAAGATCATGAATGGACCTCTATAGAGTAACTGGCCAGAGCTTTCCCAGTTTGATGGTTTCATTGAAGAGCCTTTACCTGCTGTGTACTTGTCTTAGTGACTGTGTGTGGCATTCTTACACAGTTGTGAAAGGAGTTCACGATTAAAAAATATCTTTCATTGCCTGTTCAGATCATAGAGTCATAGAGTCAGAGATGTACAGCATGGAAACAGACCCTTCAGTCCAACCTGTCCATGCCGACCAGATATCCCAACCCAATCTAGTCCCACCTGCCAGCACCTGGCCCATATCCCTCCAAACCCTTCCTATTCATATACCCATCCAAATGCCTCTTAAATGTTGCAATTGTATCAGCCTCCACCACTTCCTCTGGCAGCTCATTCCATACACATACCACCCTCTACGTGAAAAAGCTGACCCTTAGGTCTCTTATATCTTTCCCCTCTCATCCTAAACCTATTCCCTCTAGTTCTGGACTCCCTCACCCCAGGGAAAAGAGTTTGCCTATTTATCCTATCCATGCCCCTCATAATTTTGTAAACCTCTATAAGGTCACCCCTCAGCCTCCGACGCTCCAGGGAAAACAGCCCCAGTCTGTTCAGCCTCTCCCTATAGCTCAAATCCTCCAATCCTGGCAAATACCCTATACTAACATTTTACCCAGATTGTAAACTGACCAAAGTCAGTTTGAAAAGAAGAGCATCTTTCACAGATGTAAGTATCTCCAACGTAACCTGAAAGTACAGCCATTTCTGGGGAAATGTGTGCCCATTGTACCATTTCAACAAAGAATGCTCCAACTCAAACCTTACTTTATTAAAACAACACTGATTTGCAATTCTAGTATTGCTTTGGGCATGATATCGAAATCAGATCACTGGTCAGTTGGGGAGCTTAAAGTCACCATATATGTCATTTGTGTACATCTGTTTTGAATCTCCAACCACCCAAAATATCTCCCTACCTAAGGAAGCAACATGACAAATGCACATTGTTATACAGAAAACACTTGTGGGCTGTCTTGGGTGAAGGAGGATTCCAAGAGTATTTCTAATCTTCCTGAACCAACTCTGCTGCCTCCAGATCATTTGAAAATCCTGAATCAAAAAACCCCATCCAACCAGCAAACTGGAATGCCTGAATGTTCCAGTTTGCTGCAATAGTTGATTTCTCAAATACAGGGTGGAGGCCCCCATCACCTTGCAAACAGTGTCAGCTACCTGTATTAAGATGGTGCAGACCAAACAATGCAAGAGAGAGGGGAAAAAGAAAATCACCCAGACTACATGGACTACATCCCAGTGTTCTGAAGGAGATAGCTGAGGCGATTGTAGAGGCTTTGGTGGTCTTTCAGGAATCACTGGAAGTCAGGGAGGGTCCCAGAGGACTGGGAAGTGACTAAGGTAACATCCCTTTTGGAGAAGGGAGGGAAGCAGAAGATAGGAAATTACAGGCCTATTAGCATGACCTTGGTCATTGTTAAGATATTAGTGTCCATTATTAATGATGAGACTGTGGAGTACTTGGAAGTGCATGGTAAAATAGGGTTGAGTAAGCACTGCTTCATCAAGGGAGCTCATGCCTGACAAATCTGTTAGAATTCTTTGAGGAGTTAATGAGCAAGTAGACAAAGGAGAGCCAGTGGACATGATTTATTTGTACTTCCAGAAGTCCTTTGACAAGGTGTCACACAGGAGGCTACTAAAGAAGATAAGAGCCCCATGGTATTGGGGGCAAGGTACTGCCATAACTGGTAGAAGGCTGGGAATGGGGATAAAGGGATCTTTTTCAGGATAGCAGCTGGTGACTAGTGGAGTTTCAGACGGGTTAGTGTTGGGACCACAACTATCCACATTATGCATTAACAATCTACTGAGGGTGTTGGTGCTAAGTTTTTAGATGAAATAAAAATAGATGGAGGGACAAGTAGTGTTGAGGAAGCGGGGAGGCTGCAGAAGGACTTGGACAGATGAGAGTGGGCAAAAGTGGCAGATGGCAATACAAGTTGTGAAGTGTGTGAGAGGTTATGCACTTTGATAGGAAGAAAGAGGCATTGACTGTTTTGTAAATGGGGAAAGGCTTTGGAAATCTGAAGCAGAAAGGGGCTTGGGAGTCCTAGTTCGGGATTCTTTCAAAGGTTAATATGCAAGTTCAGTTGGCAGTTAGGAAGACGAATGCAATATTGACATTAATTAAGGGCTAGAATACAAGAGCAGAAATACACTACTGAGGCTGTATAAATCTCGGGTCAGACCATGTTTGGAATATTTTGAGTAGTTTTGGGCCCCGTTTCTAAGCAAGGATGTGCTCATGTTGGAGGGAATCCAGAAGAGGGATCTGATTGTAACTTACAGAATACTGAGACGTCTGGATAGAGTGGATGTAGAAAGATATTTCCATTAGTTGGAGAGACGAGAACTGAGGGCATAAAGTCATAGTGAAGGGATGACCCTTTCGAGCTGAGAGGAGATGGAATTTCTTCAGCCAGAGGGTGGTTCAAATGTGGAATTCACTGCCACAGAAAGCTGTGGAGGCCAAGACATTGAGTGTATTTAAGACCGAGTTAGCTAGGTTCATGATTTGTAATGAGATCAAAGGTTATAGGAAGAAGGCAGGAGAACAGTGTTGAGAAACATATCAGCCATGATCAGATGCCAGAGCAGACCAGATAGGCCAAAGGGCCTAATTCTACTGCTACGTCTTATGGTCTAAAAGCATTTCAGTGTAGTTTTAATGTTGATCTCTGTAAATTGATTGGCACGAGAGAGGGAAATGTGGTCAGGGTCGCATGACTAATTTGGTGCTGACTATCATGGCTTCCAGTTAAAAATCACACAACACCAGGTTATAGTCTAACAGGTTTAATTGGAAGCACTAGCTTTCGGAGTGACGCTCCTTCATCAGGTGGTTGTGGAGGACACAATTGTAAGACACAGAATTTATAGCAAAAGTTTGCAGTGTGATGTAACTGAAGTTATACTTTGAAAAATACCTTGATTGTTTGTTAAGTCTCTCATCATATGAGTGAAGTTTGTACCAGTGGTGATTTGGATCCTAGCAGGAATTGATGTGTAACAACAAAAAAATGGTTAATGGGCAATAAGCTTCTATCTGCAATTTGAGAGGGAGAGGGTACAGTCGGAAGTGACAGCATTTCTGTTGAATAAAGGGAATTATGGAGCTATGAGGGAGGAGCTGGCCAAAGTTCAATTGTGCAATACCTTAGCAGGGATGACCGTGGAGGAACAATGGCGGATATTTCTGTGTATAATGCAGAAGTTGCAGGATCAGTTCATTCCTAAAAGGAAGAAAGATCCCAGGAGGAGGCATGGGCGGCCGTGGCTGACGAGGGAAGTTAAGAAACATATAAAGTTAAAAGAGAAAAGGGAGAACATAGCAAAGATAATTAGGAAAACTGAGGACTGGGAAGCTTTTAAAGAGCAACAGAGGATTACTAAGAAGGAAATACGCAGAGGAAAAATGAGATATGAAGGTTAACTGGCCAATAATGAGTGGTGGGGGCATGGAATGCGCTGCCTGTGGTAGTGGTAGAGTCAGAATCTTTGGTGACCTTTAAGCGGCAATTGGATAGGTACATGGATGGGTGCTTAAGCTAGGACAAATGTTCGGCACAACATCGTGGGCCGAAGGGCCTGTTCTGTGCTGTATTGTTCTATGTTCTATGTTCTTAACCCCATTGGCCCATCTGGTCCAGATCCTGTTGTAATCTGAGGCTGTCCACTACACCTCCAATTTTATCAAACCCACATTGGCTCCATGTAGGACTTGAACTCACTAGGGTGAGAGCCAGACAGAAGACAGGGACACCGGGTCAATGTCATTTCCCAGGTCTTTTCCACTATACAAGCACAAAAAGCCATCTGTAACTGGCAGGGAAAATTCTTGCCCATGTGTTTGAACACCTCTTTCATGAGAGAATATACCAACTCTACTTTGCAGATAACTCTGGAGCATGGCAGTATTTGCACTGTTCCTTCTTGCCTCCTGTTACTGGCACCCATTCATTTCCATTATCCTGTATTTAATTGTTAACATTGTTATCAGCTTTGTGTACTGATGCTTATCCAACTTCTGTGATAAAATAACACAAGGTACCAAAATAGTCAATGTACATTATCTAGGTTTCTCCTTCTGCATAGTCACATCTGATTCCCACTCGGAGCCCCCCATTTTTGTACCTGAACACTGTTGTTGAGCAGTCTAAAGAACTTCATAATGTTTGCTACTCAACAGATGCTATTGCCATCACTTAAAACTGCACAACTGGTACATCAGTGTCAGTGCAAAATCATTGTGAACTTATCTCTTTTCAAATAGATCGTGTCAAGATCGTTTCAAATTTGTGTCAAGTTACTCAACATCACAGAACCACTATTGACAGGAATGGTAATTAGCCATTCTTGTAGTTTCTCACACATACAACTTTGGAGGCATGTCACTGCCTGGCAGTCATCAAGATCAGGATAAGTCAAAATGGCCTTAACAGAAACAAAACCAAAACTTGGATCCCACAAAAGAACTGAATGCTTCAGATGCTGATTCCACCTCCATTTCAGCTGTTTACTTAAGGTAAGTTTGTGAAGGTAGAAAAAGTACCCTGAACACAGGAGGGTAGGTTAGCTTAGATGATTGGTTTCCCAACAGCATCGGTTGAATTACTGCATTGGTTTAGGATACCATAAAGCTCCTGTCTTCTCAACCTTGTCCCTCCCGAGTGACGGAGACTCTCAGGTTAAAATCATCACGTCTCTGAGGCAAGCAGGCCATTGGGACAATGGTGACTTTGTCTTTGATCACAGGATTAGCTTGAAACCTCAAAAGCCAGTCTAAATAACACTTTAATATGTACCTCTCTAATGGGAACCTGCACCCTCGTCAGAACCAATTAGGTCAGAGTCCTCCCAGATCCAAAGAAAAGTTTGGGGCGGCATAGTGGCTCAGTGGTTAGCACTGTTGCCTCACAGGGCCAGGATCCCAGGTTCAATTCCAGCCTTGGGCAATTGTCTGTGTGGAGTTTGCACATTCTTCCTGTGTCTACGTGGGTTTCTTCCCACAGTCCAAAGATATGCAGGTTAGGTGGATTGGCCATGCTTAAACTTCAATTAGGTGCTTTAGTCAGAGGGAAAAGGGGTTTGGGTGGGTTACTCTTCGGAGGGTCGGTGTGGAAATGTTGGGCCGAAGGGCCTGTTTCCCCACTGTAGGGAATCTAGTTAGTTAAAAGTGTAACTGTGTCTCTCTCTGCCAGATCTGCTGTTCCTCCAGCACCTTCTGATATTTCAGATTTGCAGCATTCACAGTATTTTGCTTTTATTGTGTTCAATTAGTTTCTCGTAGATCAATTCTTCAAATACTTGAACTAACCTTATTTCTTCTTCCTACTTAGTGATCCAGAACTGTAACAGACACTTAGATCTATCTATCTACGATCATAAAATCTACATGTTTAGATATTTTATCGGGCATTTGTAACAGGCCTGTGGCATAGTTCAACACTGCTTTCAGGATGATTGCTTTCTGTTCTCTATCTGTTGTCAAAGAGTAGACAAAAAGGTTCAACAGTGAAGTATAAAAAAAATGTTCCTCTTCGTTTTGCTTGTGTGTTTGCAAATAGACTCTTAGCGCAAGCCCCTGTACAAGGAACTGTTGCCACTGGGTGAACCTATTCCAAATACTTTCCACATAAAGACAAGTGTGATTTTAACTCAGTGGCAAGCCAACAGGGGTAGGTAACTATCTGGTGCAGAAGGAAATAAAAGATTTGCGTTTTTCGAGGCTGTTCACTTCAGGTCATCCCAAAGTATTTTACATCTAATGACAGGCTTTTGAAGGGTAGTCATTGTTGTAATGGGAGTAATATGGCAGCAATTTGTGCATAGCAAACTCACACAAATAATAATCTGGTAACAAACAGATCATCTGGTTTTATACCGTTCATTGTAGGAGAAACATTGGCCAAAGCATCAGGGTTAACTCCTAGCCCTTCTTCGAAATAGTACCTTGATCCTTTATAACCACTTGAGACAGCAAAGAGGTTCAACATCTCAGTTAAAGACAACACTTCCAATAAGTAGGATGCCCTCAGTATTAGACTGGAGTGTCAGGCTCCAGATATAGAACAGGACTTGAAAACAAAATATTCATTTCAGCAACAAGATTACTACCAAGTGAATAGTGCTGATACTATGCATCACTTATTACTCATATCAATATTCAAATCTGCCAAGCTGTTTGAATTCCGCTGTTGAGGTACTCATTGAGTGTGAACAAAAAGCAGCAGCTATCCAGTGGCATCATATAAAGATCAGGTGACTGAAAGGATGCCAACCTCATATCAAGTTGCAGGATGGTGCAGTGTGTGTGTGTGTGTATGGCTAGGAGGGGGCCTTTGCAAGGGTCTCATGGATGCAGAACTGAGGATTAGATTTCCTTTCAGGTACCCAGTTGAATACATTTAGTTGCATCATCTAAATCATTATTGGATATTGTGAATAGCTGGGGTCAGAGCACTAATCCTGCTGTACCCCCTAGCTCCAGTTTTAAATAGTGGAGTTACATTGGCTATCCTCCAATCCATAGTCTATAGAATCTTGAAAGATAGCATCAATGTATCCACTATTTCTAGTGCCACTTGCTTAAGAAGTCTGCTTAACGATATCGGCGAAACCAGTTAAGGCTGGCAGATTTCCTTCCCTAAAGAAACATGCGTGAACCAGATGGGCTTTTACAATAATTAATAGTGGTTATGTGGTCACCGTTAGGCTTGTTGCTTTTTTTTTATAAACTCCAAACTTCTGTTGATTCAAATTTCATCATCAGCCATGATAGGATTCCTGGCAGGATTGGAATTAAAATTAGAGGCATTTTAATTGCTCTCCTTTTCCCTTCCCAGGAATCAAATTATAAATATTGTCACTCAAGTTCAAGTTTGTGAAGTCACCTATGGAGGCTGACTTTAAAAATGACCATAAGCATTGGAATATACCCAGATGGTAATAGTTTATTAGATTAGATTACTTTACAGTGTGGAAACAGGCCCTTCGGCCCAACAAGTCCACACTGACCCGCCGAAGCGCAACCCACCCATTCCCCTACATTTACCCCTTACCTAACACTACGGGCAATTTAGCATGGCCAATTCACCTGAAATGCACATCTTTGGACTGTGGGAGGAAACCGGAGCACCCGGAGGAAACCCACGCAGACACGGGGAGAATGTGCAAACTCCACACAGTCAGTCGCCTGAGGTGGGAATTGAACCCTGGTCTCTGGCGCTGTGAGGCAGCAGTGCTAACCACTGTGCCACCATGCCACCCACGGTAATCTCTTATAAGATGTTTGGTGTTTATTATAGATGGAAGGCAATATACAAATTTGAAAAGTTGCTGCTCGTTTGGTGACTCTTTCTGTTCAGATGCATTTGACTATCATTTGTTTCTCCTTGTTCTGTGAAAAGAGCAGATGGGATATGATAAACAAATTGCACATTTCTCAGTTTGGGTACGATATTAATTTTTACATACTTGCAGATGAAGACAGTGAATAAAAACTGGACAAATCACTGAATTATATGATGCAAAGACTACTTTTAGTCCACCACTCCAACCTGCTGACCTCATGCCTTTGAGAACCCCCTAAATAAGTTAATTAATAATCTTCTGTTCTGTTCACCAACAGGTCCTCACATTAGTTTTGACTTGAACTAAACTATAAAAGTCCTGTGTAGTGAGATAGGAAAGGAGCTGAAAATCTACATTGTTTTCTGTGAGAAGAATTGATTGTGGTTAACTTGACATGCAAGTGTTGGGTGCAGTTAGAGTTGGTTATGCAGGAAAAGAGGTGCAAGTGAGGAAAGCCACACTGACTGACTTTATTATGTAACTGGGCCCTTTGCAAAAGGAACCAAAAACATTGGGTAGCTTGATGGAGGGTCAAGGCCAACATCCAAACCTGCTAATCCTCGATGTGTCACACATGAATACCTCATGTGAGCTGTTCAACAGATACATTTCAGTGTCTAGGTCTCTGGACAAGAGAGGGGCAAGAACACTTTCAGCACTAAGTTCTACTTACCTAAATATCAGCAAATTCAGTTAGGGCATGTGATGGAATTATATGCTCCCATCACCACCATCACCCCTCCATCTTCAGGAGAGTAGGAGAGGTGGTGGATGGTCCAAATGTTTGTTGGTCAGTTGAGGCCCTCATAGTGGTTCTCCTGGCAAGACATAAGAAGGGAGGTTTGGGGAAGGGGCAGGAGGGTTGGGGAAGCTGTCTACTAAAATCTGATAGTCTGCCTGCAAGTTTGGGGTTTAGCTCAGAGGAGATTCCTGATGCCCACCCAGCAGCAGCAGCAGCAAGAGGCATCTGCACAATTCCCTGAACAACATAAAATAGCATTATTGCTTCCTGGACTAGCAGAGATCAGCCATCCCCAACTTTCAAGCTGATGCATGGGGCCACCAACTCGGTGTTGAATCCTGGTGAGCACATCTCAGGCTGGTCCATCTCCACTTAGTCCTGCAACACTCCGAGAAATTATATCGCCTCTAGCCAACACAATTTGCTCTTTGGAAGCGCATTCTTGCACCATTCACTTTGCCATCAATCCATTTAGGAAATATCTGTTCGTTCCCTTCTATTTGTCTTACTACTCTTTTATCCCTATCACTGTAACACCTGACATTGTCCTTCATGTTTGATTAGGTATAGTGGTAATGAATGAATATTGTTGTCTGACCTTTGTGCTTTGTCATATCATTCAGCTCAAGGCACCAAACACTTCACCTTCTCAAAGTGGTCAACCAGCTTTCTGCAGTAAAATGAATGGCGCACGAGGAGCACGCTCTTATCATCTGGGGTACAGTTGAGGCACAAAATGGATTTCAGTGCCTCATTTGGAATAAATTGGTGGACTGCCATTGTGAGCTTCAATAATGATTGCCAGCTCACCTGATAAAGGGGAGAAACCTCAGGTATCCCTGAAACTGTTTATAAGCAGCTTGCACCTCTTAATGTGAATGTGTGCTTTGGTTGGAGGCAACTAAAGTCGAGATTTTTGAAACTGGCTGGCAAAAGGAAAATCTGCAACATCCATCTGTTTTTCAGACATGTCCTGGAGCTATTGTGTAGATTAATTTTAATGTTAGTGTATTGAGGGTCGGTTTAATCTTAGTATTTATGAAAATATCAGCAAAGAGCGATGTCCTTTTTCCACCTAGTAGTTGGAAGATCTCCAGCTAAGCTGTGAGGCACATGGGTAGTGGGTAAACACCAGAAACACTGCACTAAGGGGATGGCTACAGTGCAGAAACATTTTCATTGGTTAATGTGGCATGCAAAAGCAAGATTCCTAACTTATCTCTTACACTCTTCCCAATTAAACCCTGCAGGAACTGTAGTCCCTGCACTCACAACCCTTTCCTTCCTCTAGTTCCGTCATTCACTTCAGCAACATGTATTGCATCTATACTCTGCAGCTCCTACTGGTCTCACTATTAGTTCCCTCACCTTGGTGGGGTGGGATCTTTCAATAATTTGCTGATTTACATCTACCTAAGCTTGCAGCACTGCAGAGCCTTACTCTTCCTCTGCATTTGTTGTCCAATGCTTTTCCTCTTCTGGCAGTTAGTGTTTACATTCTTTTGATCACTGCTTCAGATCACGCTACAATTGGTCACAGGCCTTGAGGCTTGTCCTGATCGGAATTAATCCTGCAGAATACACCAAATGATGGAACTTTTACTTTAAAATTATCAATCACCTGTTCCAGAGAGGTCTGCTTCTTGAGTGACACATAAGATATTAATCTGTGCCCAGCTTCCCATCATGAGACCTCAATCAGGGGGTAAACGACCACCATGTGAATCCAAGCAGCCAGCCTGCCATCCAATAGTCCGGGTGGAAGACGGGGGCTAAACAAAATTAGCAATGGATGAAACATCACGACTGCTATTTAGAAACCAAGTCAGCATCCTTTCATCTACTCTTTGAGAGAAAACTTGTACAAATCTGAATAATTCACTAAATCAATTGTTTCAGGTGTTTTACAGGATAATGCACGTCATTCATTAGTAATCCAGAGGCCCAGGCTAATGCTTTGAGAACTTGGGTTCAATTGAAGCTAGTGAAATTTAAGTTCAATTAACAAAATCTGAAATTAAAAGCTATCTTGGTAATAGAGACCACAAAACCATAAGCAACTATTGTCAAAAAACCAACTGGTTCATTAACGCCCTTTAGGGAGGGAAAATTATCACTAACTCAGTCTGTCTACATGTGACTCCAAACCCAAAGCATTGTCACTGACTGTTAACTCCCCTCTGCAATCATGTAGCAAGCCTCAGTTCCAATACAATTAGGGGTGGGAAACAAATAATGACCTTGCAGAATTCACCCACATCCAACAATAGAATACGTTCAATAAACTGACCACTTCAATAACGGCAACCTTTCCTGTTGTTCAGCATTGCTGTTTGGAATGTGAAGTACAGAGGGCAATGTGGGGTCAATTTACAATGGTTTTTACCTCAATTTACAATGCCCTACCCATGCAGAAATCCAGCGGCTCTTACAAATCAGCCAGCATTTCCTCTTTTTGGCAACATTGCTGGGCAGGCAGCTTTGAAGATTGCATCTGTCACCTGACTATTGCAAATGTGCACCAAGTCAGATCAGGCCAAATCAGACAAAAATAACAATGCTACGACACACACTGTTATTAATGTGTAAACCAGCTAACAAATTAAAGAATATGTCATAGATTCTGAAACTTCACAGCCTACTGGATGATTTATGGAAATGGCATCCCATGTTCAGTTGGTTACTTTGAAGACTGCATTTATTGCCAATGACACAAAATGATACGGTGACTGCGCACGCGGGAAAGCTGCTTTGTAGAGTGCCGGTTCATTAAAAATCAATGGGTGTCACAGAATTGACTTGTCACAGTGTGGTTTTATTAAATTTGCAGCACTATATTGCCAAAGTATCCATGCAAAACATATCCCCTGAAATTCCTATAAATCCTGAGGCTCTCTCAGATAGAGGCCTCACTGCCGGGGGAGTAAAGTGTACAGCAACATTGTGTCCAAAAGCAAGCATTGGGACAGTGACCATGGGGTAGGCAGAAGGCACTGTCACAGCAGTTTGACATTATGGCCATTATCTAACATGCACAGGGTGATCAACTTGGCTTTAGCAACATACCTCAGTCTGTATTTTTAAAAGGTATAATTCACGTTAATTTCTCATTTGATGTATTTCTGAATCCTTAAATCCATTTACTACAGAGCTCTGCCAATGGTCCTGCCACTGACTAAGATCCTAGGTGCCACAATGCTGTTAGTAATCCATTATCAATGTGTTCATCGAGCAAGAGACACCAGAAATATTCTTTGAGCCCACGGGTGCAGCCAATGGGTGTGTGCCTTCATATCTAGTCAGATTGGACCCATCATTTATGTCCCCCAGAATGACATTTAGCTGCTGTGATTTTGATAGCCACCATTAGTGCTGAGCTCTGATTCTCAGTTCAAAACCTACACGGCCCAGTCACTGTCCTCCTGCTGAAGCAGAACCATCACACAAGCTGCTCCACTGTTGTTTTCAGGTCAGATATTCTGGTTTTGAAAACATACACGCTGAGCTCTCCCCTCCTCTGCCATCTTCTAATGGGCTCTGCAGTTTGTGGCTGCCTCCTTTGTTGTTCTGCTTTCTCATTGTTTGGGTGATCTTAATATTGACCTTAGCTCAGTGCCAGCAAAAAGAAAACCACAGAACCTCCAAACCCTCGCGGTCCAAAACTGGAGAGTATCCAAATTCTGGCCAAAATGGCAAACTCATTAGAGCAAAAGTATGCCTGCACTTCATAAAGCCAAACTGAGAGAGAGTTGATCTCAATAACAGCCCTTTTATATTTGCTTGTGATTGCATGATTGCAAATTGTTTGCACTGTGATTTGCTGAGTGGAGTTAGGAACTGTGCTCGACATCAATTTCTCATACAGGTCCTAACTCATTTATATGACCCTGAATTCCATATGGTAATGTGGCCTAAATTTGTTTTATGCAACTATTTGGGATATTAACATGTGCCTGATCCAATAAAGCATTGAATGTATCTATGATGCTCATGACACAATGGCACGCTGCAGAATTTGCCAATTTTTTTTCACCCAGCGTAGGCCTGAGAAACAGGTGACACACTGTCCAGTACTCCCCCCACAACCTTTTGTGCTCAATGTCAAATCTCCATGATCTCAATGACCTTCCTGCTGCCATAAAGTCAGAAGCAAAGATGTTTGCTGATGGTTCCATTTTCAGTTTCATTCATAACTCCTTTGATGAAGCAATCAACGCTAGCTGACAAAGCCAGCAATGTCATGGAAATGCTAAAGTCATCAAACCTTGCTCCCAAGTGGCACACACTGCTGATTCGGACATAAACCACTGGTGCTCTTTTAACTGTCACTCAGCCAATTTGCTAGTATTTCCCTATCTAACACTTGTGAGAGCACCATTACCACGCAAACACAGCAGCAAGGAGATAACATCACTACCTTCTGACAGGAAGTAGAAAAGGCCAATTAATTCATTACAGTCCTGAAACATTCACATGCTGATAATGAAAGCCATCATTTTATTAGTATAATCATAAATAAAAACAAAAGATTTTTTAATCAAAGGGACCACATTGCTTTGTATTTCAATTAATGCCAGTAATAGAGGATTGTGAGCAGAAACCTATCAGCTTCACTCCTGCTATAACCACCAAACCAGTGGGGTCTGGAACACGACTTTCTGTACACTTCACCTGCATTTGTTCTCTTGCCCAAGCCAAGCAACTGAAATCTTGCCCTTGGGCTTCCAACCAGCCTGACAGCAAAGACGGGATGATATGTCCGATCTATTAAAGAGAGGGACTCCACCAAGCATCTTCAAATCAAGCAGCCAAAGGAGGCAATGAAATTGGCCAAGGAGGTCTGTAGCAGAAATGTGCATGACCATACTCCAAGAGGATCCAGGATCTCAGGAAGGCAGGACAGGTAAGTAGCACAATAATTTTAGGTGCCAATCTCAATGCATTGACCTTCCCCAACACAGTACACGCATAAAAAACAGGCTCACTAATTCTTCCCTACACAGCCATCTAAGCAGCCAAAAAACACACTGACTCTCAGTCTATTGCCCCCACCCCAGACCCATGCCTCCAGTCATTTTGCACAAATGGTGTCCTTCCCTCCCCTCCACAACTCCCTGCATTCATTCCTTGCAGAAGGAAGCATACAACTTGGTAAGAGACAGAGACCCTGGAGTCACAGAGAAGTGCTGGTCACTGTGCACTTGCCTGGTGGTGCTAGCAAGTTCTAAAAAGAGGTTCCATGGCTGAGGAGACCAGGATTCAAGGGTGAAACATTTCATAAGTGGTTTCAACTCTTAAAACAACAAAAAACTGATTAAACTACCCTGATGGGGCACTGGAACAAAAATACAAACTAACAATTAACAGAAACTTAGGGAAGGAAACAGAAGCTTACTGAATCAAAATCTTCCAGGGTGACGATGCACTCCAGCCTCTGCAGTACCCATTAGTCTCAAAAGGTCTGTCGCGCCAATGAACACCACATGCTCCCTCTCCAAAGATGCCCCAGCATGAATCTAAACAATCTCAACAATTACATAATTACAGATGTAACACCACCCCAGGGGAAGCCTGAAGAGGATGTGATCAAGACATAGTCTTAACCCAATATCCATTTTAAAATCTTTTCAATCCCAACCATATTCTAACCCACCACATGAGCTGGAAATGTTCTGCCTTGTAAATCAGTGACTCTCAAACATTTCTGCTTAAGAACTGCATTTTGAATGCTTTAGTTATCATGGATCCATGCCCACACCCAAAGTAACACCAGTAATTATTTTCTTACTGATATGTGCAAATACATAATTCATTGATTAAAACCGAAAGAACTGTGCAAGCTATAAATCAGAAACAAACACAGAAGTTGCTGGAAAAGTTCAGCAGGTCTGGCAGCTTCTGTGAAAAGAAATCACAGTTAATGTTTCAGATCAGGTGAAGGGTCATCTCTGATTTCTCTTCACAGATGCTGCCAGACCTGCTGAGCTTTTCCAGCAACTTCTGTTATAATTAATTAATTCCTGTTTTTAAAAAATGTGTTATATTTTGTCAGGACCTTATATATTGAGAATGGGATGTGATGGATGATGTGAAATCCTTTTATCTTCCTTTCAACTGAAAGCTAACTGTACAGGTTCAGCCACATGATTTAGATTTAGATTAGATTACAGTGTGGAAACAGGCCCTTCGGCCCAACAAGTCCACACCGACCCGCCGAAGCGAAACCCACCCATACCCCTTACCTAACACTACAGGCAATTTAGTATGGCCAATTCATCTGACCCTGCACATCTTTGGATGGTGGGAGGAAACCGGAGCACCCGGAGGAAACCCACGCAGACACGGGGAGAACGTGCAAACTCCACACAGTCAGTCGCCTGAGGCGGGAATTGAACCCGGGTCTCTGGCGCTGTGAGGCAGCAGTGCTAACCACTGTGCCACCGTTCCGCCCACATGCTTGAATACTTCACTGCACAATATCTCCCTGTTGTTCTTAGCCTGGTTCTGATGGGTTCACTGGGATCATTTCATCAACCAAAACATGCATTTATATCACTCCTTAATCATAATAAAAGATAAAACTCTACACCATGCCTACTCACAATACAGCGAGAGTATCCCTGCCCCTCACTGATATTTACTGTCCCTTCTGCATTGGAATATTACCAACAACTTTCTTATCTGTGGCATTTCCATCACCAGGATAGCACCTGAGATCAAAGTTCAACCCACCCTGGCACTTTCCCCTGCCACCGCAGGAACTGTAAAACCTGCGCCCACACCTCCTCCCTCACCTCTATCCAAGGCCCTAAAGGAGCCTTCCACATCCACCAAAGTTTTACCTGCACATCCACCAATATCATTTATTGTATCCGTTGCTCCCGCTGCGGTCTCCTCTACATTGGGGAGACTGGACGCCTCCTAGCAGAGCGCTTTAGGGAACATCTCCGGGACACCCGGACCAATCAACCACATCGACCTTTGGCCAAACATTTCAACTCCCCCTCACACTCTGCCGAGCACATGGAGGTCCTGGGCCTCCTTCACTGCCGCTCCCTCACCACCAGACACCTGGAGGAAGAATGCCTCATCTTCCGCCTCGGAACACTTCAACCCCAGGGCATCAATGTGGACTTCAACAGTTTCCTCATTTCCCCTTCCCTCACCTCACCCCAGTTCCAAACTTCCAGCTCAGCACTGTCCCCATGACTTGTCCTACCTGCCTATCTTCTTTTCCACCTATCCACTCCACCCTCCTCCCTGACCTATCACCTTCATCCCCTCCTCCACTCACCTATTGTACTCAATGCTACTTTCTCCCCACCCCCACCCTCCTCTAGCTTATCTCTCCAAGCTTCAGGCTCTCTGCCTTTATTCCTGATGAAGGGCTTTTGCCTGAAGCATCGATTTTACTGCTCCTCGGATGCTGCCTGAACTGCTGTGCTTTTCCAGCACCACTGATCCAGAATCAAAGTTTCAATGTCAGTCCTATCACAGGTCTGGCTATTGTCCTCAGTTAATCCAAATCCCTGGTCAAGGTTGATGTAACATCGTTTTCCTACTCTTTCCTCAGTCTTGTGAGTCTGTTCCCTGTTTCTGAGGCCCCTTCTCTCCTCTGGCAGAACTCTGAATCAGTCAAAGGTTTCACCATTCCAGCTCTATTTCCAGAGCTGTTTCAGCCCTGGTGCCCAGCTGGGGGCAGTCGCCACGTGCCTTACTTCCTACTTAAGTATGCTTTAAAGGCTAGCTCAAATCTTCAACGGGATTTGGACCCAACACAGTTGTCTGCATGGACTTCAGTAAAGCCTTTGACTGGTACAAAAGGTGAAGTCACATGGCATCAGGAGTGAGCTGGCAAAATGGATACAGAATTGGTTTAGTCACAGGAGTCAGAGCGTAGTGGTGGAAGGATGGAGGATTGTGACGAGTGGTGTTCCACAGGGATCAAAGCTGGGGCCTCTGATGCTCGTGGGCTACGTAAATGATTTGGAGGAAAACAACACAAGTCTAATTAGTAAGTTTGTGGATGATGCAAAGATTGGTGGACTTGCGGATAGTGAGGATTGTCAGAGTAGATCAGTTGGAGGCATGGGCAGAAAAGTGGCAGATGGAGTTTAATCCAGACAAACGTGAGGTGATGCATTTTGGAAGGTCACGTATACAGAAAATTATACACAGTGAATGGTAGAATCCTTAGGAGTATTAATATGCAGAGGTATGTGGATGTGCAGGTGCACAGATCACTGAAGGTGTCAGAGCAAGTAGATAACGTAATAAAAAAGGCTATGGCATGCTTGCCTTCATTGGAATGGGCATCGAGTACAAGGATAGACAGGTTATGCTGCAGCTTTATAGAACTTAAGTTAGGCCACACCTGGAATATTGCATACAGTTCTGGTCACCACACTACCAGAAGGATGTGGATGCTTTGGACAGAGTGCAGGAAACATTTATTTCCAGGTATGGGGGACTTTAGCTATGAAGAAAGGTTGGAGATACTGGGATTGGTTTCACTGGACTGCAGGAGGTTGAGAGGCGACCTGATAGAAGTTTAAAAGATTGTGAATGCTATGGAGAGAGTGGGGAATGGGTTCCTTTCCCCAGGGTGGAGGGGTCAATTACTAGGGGACACAAGTTCAAGCTGTAGTGGTGGTGGTGCTGCTGGCTTGGGGGGGTTCAAAGAGATGTGCAAAGCAAGTTTTGCATACAAAGGGTGGAGAGTGCATGGAACTACCAAGGAGGTGATGGAAGCAGACACAATTTCAGCATTCAGAAAGCATCTGGACGAAGACATGAATAGGAAGGGAATAGAGGGATATGGATCTTATATATGGACATATAGTACGGAAGGGCAAAACGTGTCCATGCAGGCTTGGAGGGCCGAAGGGCCTGTTCCTATCTGGTATTGTTCTTTTTCTTCTTAGTACAAAGTCAACAACAGCGTCAATTGAATTATGTTGATACTAGAAACAGTGCATTAAGTCAGTGAAACTTTAAAACTTTGTTTTTATTCATTCATGGGATGACATCACTTTTTAGACTAGCTGTTCATGCCAATCTCTAATTGCCCAGAAGGCAGTTAAGAGTCAATAACATTGCTGTGGGTTTGGAGTCACATGGAGGCCAGACCAGGTAAGAATGGCAGTTTCTTTCCCTAAAGGACATTAGTGAACCAGATGTGTCTTTCCAACAATCGACAATGGGTTTGTGATCATTAGACTCTTAATTCCAGATTTCTGTTGAATTCAAATTCCAGCATCTGCCATGGCAGGATTTGAGCCCCAGAACATTACCTGGGTCCCGAGATTAACAGATCAGCAACAACAGCACTAGACCTAAAAACTGACTGGCAACAAGGCAAGAAGAAATAAAAAAACTTTTAAAAGATATATTTGTTTGTTATCCTCAACTGAATCTGTGGACAGATAGAATCATAGAGACATAGAGATGTACAGCATGGACACAGACCCTTCACTCCAACTCATCCATGCCGACCAGATATCCCAACCCAATCTAGTCCCACCTGCCAGCACCTGGCCCATATCCCTCCAAACCCTTCCTATTCATATACCCATCCAGATGCCTTTTAAATGTTGCAATTGTACCAGCCTCCACCACATCCTCTGGCAGCTCATTCCAGAGGCATACCACCCTCTGTGTGAAAACGTTGACCTGTAGGTCTCTTTTATATCTTTCCCCTCTCACCCTAAATCTATGCCTCTAGTTCTGGACTCCCCCACTTTGTCTATTTATCCTATCCATATCCCTCATGATTTTGTAAACCACTATATGGTCACTCAGCCTCTGACGCTCCAGGGAAAACAGCCCCAGACTGTTCAGCCTCTCCCCATAGCTTAAATCCTCCAATCCTGGCAACATCCTTGTAAATTTTTTCTGAACCCTTTCAAGTTTCACAACGTCTTTCTGATAGGAAGACCAGAATTGCATTTGCTTTCCCAAAATGCAGCACTTCGCATTTATCGGAATTAAACTTCATCTGCTACTTCTCAGCCCATTGGCCTATCTGATCAAGATCCTGTTGTAATCTAAGGTAACCTTCTTCGCTCTCCACTACACCTCCAATTTTGGTGTCATCTGCAAACTTATTAACTGTATCTCTTACGCTCACATCCAAATAATTTATGTAAATGACAAAAAGTAGAGGACCCAGCACCAATCCTTGGAGCACTCCAATGGGTCACAGGCCTCCAGTCTGAAAAACAACCCTCCACCACCACCCTCTGTCTTCTACCTTTGAGCCAGTTCTGTATCCAAATAGCTAGTTCTCCCTTTATTCCATGAGACCTAACCTTGCTAATCAGTCTCCCATGGGGAACCTTGTCGAACACCTTACTGAAGTCCATATAAATCACATCTACTACTCTGCCCTCATCAATCCTCTTTGTTACATTGAGATTCATCATGTAGAAACTCTGGAGACTACAGATTGTTAACATCATCTTCACCTATAGACGTTGGAGTGGGGTGGACAGAGTTAAAAATCACACCACACCAGGTTATAGTCCAACAGGTTTATTTGGAAGTACTATCTTTCGGAACGCTGCTCCTTAATCAGGTAGCTAGTGGGTCAGGATCATAAGACACAGAATTTATAGCAAATTCAATTAAAATGATACAGTGACACTGTGATCCTTTGCTATCAATTGTGTCTTATGATCCTGCCCCACTAGTTACCTGATGAAGGAGCAGCACTCTAAAAGCTAGTGCTTCCAAATAAACCTGTTAGTCTATAACCTGGTGTTGTGTGATTTTTAACTTCATCTACAGAATCAATATCAATGCCATACTTTAACTCACATGAAAATGTTGAGTTTCCTTAATCAAACCTAAAGAATGTTAAGTGTTGGTACGAAGAATAGCTTTCCACTAATAACTTGTATCAAGTAAACACCCCTACCATTTTGCTGCACTTGACCAATTTTATCATCTAATCCACACCTTCCATGCCATCCCCAATCCCACTCCTTCCAACATTCCTGGGAACACTCTCTCCAGCCAGGGTAAGATTTTGTTGGATTCTCCTTTCTTCAGTTTTTTTGCTCTCCACAAAACCTCCAACCTTACCACACCCCTACCCATCCACCACCAACACCTCCACCCCTCCCCCCCAATCCTTGGTGCCACCAACCACTGATGATCATACATACATACATACATTCCCCACACACCTTCACATCTACCAGGCATCGCCAGCCTCTTCAACTGACCAATCAAAGCAGACAAAAAAATAAGTGTTACTATTACTTTAATTGATATTACCATGGACATCAGTTACTATCAGCCTGGACTCAAATCTCAAAAGACATTTTATTCCTATAAAAGCAAAACACTGCAGATGCTTCAGATCTGAAATATGAACAGAAAGTACTGGTGAAACTCAGCAGGTCTGGCAGCAACTGGGGAGAGAGAAAAGGAGATAATGCTTTGAGTCCACTGTGACTCTTCTTCAGAAGTGAAGGAAGAGATGGAAAAGTGATGGGTTTTAAGCAGTTGGGAAAAGAGAAGGGAAAATCGGGAACAGGTTAGACAGCATGGAAAATTTGAAATCAAAAGTGTTATAGAACAAAAGGCAAAAGGAGTGGCAATTAGAGAAAAGACAAGGCCTTGACACGGGTATTAAAAGCTGAACAAAAGGTCAGCTCTGACCGAAAGAAAATAAAACCCAAGGACAGGATACTTACCGTGGAACAAATTAAAAATGGAAGACAGTGTTCATGGTCTGAAGTTATTGAACTCAATGTTGAGTCAAGAAGGCTGTTCAGGACCTTAATAAAACTGGAGTACTGTTCCTCCAGCTTGTGCTGGGCCTGCTCCGATATACTTAAAAATATCTTGCCTTCTTTATTCTTTCATTCAATGTGGATGTCACTGGCAAAGCCAGCATCAGTTACCCAGACTTAACTGCGCTTGAAGAAAGTGAGGACTGCAGATGCTGGAGATCAGAGCTTAAAAATGTGTTGCTGGAAAAGCGCAGCAGGTCAGGCAGCATCAAAGGAGCAGGAGAATCAACGTTTCGGGCACAAGCCCTTCTTCAGGAATGAGGAGGGTGTGCCAAGCAGGCTAAGGTAAAAGGTAGGGAGGAGGGACTTGGGGGAGGGGCGTTGGGAATATGATAGGTGGAAGGAGGTTAAGGTGAGGGTGATAGGCTGGAGAGGGGGTGGGGGCGGAGAGGTCGGGAAGAAGATTGCAGGTCAAGAAGGCGGTGCTGAGTCCGAGGGTTGGGACTGAGAAAAGGTGGGGTGAGGGGAAATGAGAAAGCTGGAGAAATCTGAGTTCACCCCTTGTGGTTGCAGGGCTCCTAGGTGGAAGATGAGGCGCTCTTCCTCCAGGCGTCGTGTTGCCATGGTCTGGCGATGGAGGAGGCCAAGGACCTGAATGACCTTGGTGGAGCGGGAGGGGGAGTTAAAGTGTTCAGCCATGGGACGGTTGGGTTGGTTGGTGCGGGTGTCCCAGAGGTGTTCTCTGAAACGTTCCGCAAGTAGGCGGCCTGTCTCCCCAATGTATAGGAGGCCACATCGGGTGCAGCGGATACAGTAAATGATGTGCATGGAGGTGCAGGTGAATTTCTGACAGATATGGAAGGATCCCTTGGGGCCTTGGAGGGAAGTGAGGGGGGAGGTGTGGGCACAAGTTTTGCATTTCTTGCGGTTGCAGGGGAAGGTGCCGGGAGTGGAGGTTGGGTTGGTGTGGATCTGACGAGGGAGTCGCGGAGGGAGTGGGTCTTTCCGGAACACTGATAGGGGTGGGGAGGGAAATATATCCTTGGTGGTGGGGTCTGTTTGGAGGTTAAAGTTGCATTCTCAGGTTAACTGCTAACAAGAGCTCGACAATATGGTGACGGTGTTGCCTCCCTGTGTTCTCTCTCTATGCCATGATGTTTAGATTGATTCTCATCTAAAAGTGAGATAACGGAGTTTTACATGACTTCATGCAGTTTTTGAGCTCACAGTGCTACAGGAATGCATGCAGTTCGGACCTTCATCCCTCGACGTTGTGCCATTTATCTTCTCTAAGATCAGACTAACCTACATGCTTCCATTTACTTTGTTCCATGTGCCTATCTAAGAGTCTCTTAAGTTTCTCTCACGGAAAAGGTGGGGGGGTGCGGCCAGTGTTTTTGCGGAAGATGGATTGTTCCACATACCCTACGAAGAGGCAGGCATAGCTGGGGCCCATGCGGGTGGCCATGGCTACTCCTTTTGTTTGGAGAAAGTGGGAGGATTGGAAAGAAAGGTTGTTCAGGGTGAGGACCAGTTCGGTCAGTCGAAGGAGGGTGTCTGTGGAAGGGTACTGGTTGGTACGGCGGGAAAGGAAGAAGCGGAGTGCTTTGAGGCCTTCGTGCTGGGGGAATGGAGGTGTAAAGGGACTGGATGTCCATGGTGAAGATTAGGTGTTGGGGACCGGAGAAACGAAAATCATGGAGGAGGTGGAGGGCATGGGTGGTGTCCCGAACATAGGTGGGGAGTTCTTGGACTAAGAGGGACAGGACCGTGTCGAGGTATGCAGAAATGAGTTCGTTGGAGCAGGAGCAGGCTGAGACAATGGGTCGGCCGGGGCAGTCAGGTTTGTGGATTTTGGGCAGGAGGTAGAAACGGGCGGTGCGGGGTTGTGGGACTATGAGGTTGGAGGCGGTGGATGGGAGATCCCCTGATGTGTTGAGGTTATGGATGGTCTGGGAGATGATGGTTTGGTGGTGGGAGGTGGGGTCATGGTCAAGGGGGCAGTAGGAGGAGGTGTCCGCGAGCTGGCGTTTAGCCTCAGCAATATAAAGATCAGTGCACCAAACTACCACCACGCCTCCACTGCGCTTGAACTGAGTGGACTGCTACACCGTTCAGACCAAAACTCAACCAACAGGCCTGGAGTCACATGTAAACCAAACTGCATCTGGATTGTTGACCTCTTCGCCAAAGAACCAGATAGGTTTTTTTTGTAATAATGTATTATGGTTCCCACAGTCTCCATTACTGAGACTAGCTTCTCAAAACAAAAATCCAGACTTTATTAACTAACTTTAAATTCCATCAATTGGAGTCTCTCAAGTTCTAGTTCTCTGACATCACTACTGTGCTATTGTCTCCATCCTTGTCCCTGCCTCTAACTGGTCCAAGTTACCAACTGTTTGGGACATCCCAGCTTTCTTGAGTTTTCCTTCCTGCAGAGGACAATGCACTGGTTTAATCAGGAACCGAGTGGTACAAAGAAATAAAATTCATCTTTTCACTGGTATTTCAGCTCCTAGTATCATCAGGCTGATGCTTGCAAGTTGGGACAGGTTGGACATCTTATCCCACTAGTGGCTCTGAAGTCCCAAGTTCCAAATAATATGGGCCTAATAACATACAATTTCCCTTGAACAGACATCAAATTGGCATTGTTTGAAAAGAGATGCAAGCGTGGGAAATGGAAACTGCTGTTCTGCAAACGTTCTAGCACGATCGAGACTGACAGCAGGGTCACAGTTGGGCAAGATACCTTTATAGTCCGTATAACACTCTTTGTTTGAATATTTGTATCAGATGCTCACTTTGGGGGTGAAATGTCCCTTGGCCCTATCTCACAGACAGAGCCTCAATGCAGCAGGCACTTGTGGGGACATTACAGGTTTGTTGGTCTGGAAGAGCCAGAGAATGCAAGCACTGTTACCTGTGTTTTTACAGTAAGTGTGCTTAACCTTTCAGGTGGCAACGAGGGTGCAGCTTCTTTGGAACATTTCTCTCAGAGATCAAAATTGAAAAATTTTAAGTCTTTGACTGTAACATCCCCTCCCCTTCATTGGAAGCAACAAAAAAAGCATCACATCTGGCATAAAGAAATTTACAATCTGTGATCTCATTTAAATATAAACAGTTTTGAAGTATGCAATTTTCATCAACCTCATCCTCCAGAATAATTGCATAATCTTCTCACACATAATCTGTACTGACAGGCACCCCTTTAACGCCTGGTACACACTACTGTTGCTGTTATCACCTTTTCACACTGTCAATCAGCCTGTGTTTCACAACAACGCATTCTGTGAGCCATCTGTTTGTGCCTACATTCAGCTCACTTCCTCCCACCCCCTATTAGTATTGAGATTCAAGGCATCCTTGATGCTTTAACAAGACCCATCATACCACAGACAGCATTTGCAAATCCAGTAACTCCAATGCACTGGTGGGAAGCAGTCATGGCAAACATCTTCATCCTCAAATGGTCTTCAAGAGGACAGAAAGTGACAAGCGGCTAGTTCCAGAAAAAGGATGCTGAACCTGCCCTTGCTGCAGATGATGGGGGCTGATGTAAAGATGAATCTCCAAAAAATGAAGGACCAGCAAGCCTTGCTCTCAGCATTAGTTCCTCAGAGCAGGGTAAGATGTGCTCATGTTTCTTCTTCCAGAAAGTGCACAGGGAAAGCTTGGTGATAAGCATTCTGAAGGACAATGATGGAATGGTAACACCGTCTCAATCTGACATGCTGAAGATCTGCCAGACTGTATGATGTGCAGCCCACAGGCAGCTCAACTACTCACTCATTCCTGTCCTCTATTGTGGAGGTCGCAGATGACAATACACAGGAGAGTAAGGACAAGCAGCTATTTCTGGACAAGCTGACTAAGGCCCTCAAGTCCTTTGAGAAGCGTAAAACTCCTTTAGTAGCAGCTTACCGGCCAATTAATATTCAACTCAATGGGATTCGATTGGCCAGAGCCGGTGTACAATAGAATGTTTCGGGGTGGTAGCATGTGTGAATCCATGGGGAAAGGCATCATCTACAAGGCGGAGAGGAAGGAAATAAGGAATTCACAACTCATCTCACCACAAAAAAGTAGACTGCCCAAGATCATCAACCAGGTCTGTTTTGGTGTCAGTGATTCACTCTGACCAGGCCCACACTGCGTCAGGCAGGAAGATCTCGGAGTCTCACATTCTACATGGACATGCAGAACAGGGGATCAGCTTGGATCAGGAGAGGACTTTTGACAGAGTTTGGACAGGAAATCTGCAAGTGGACCTGACTGCTCTACACAAACATCAGTCTCCGTCAACGGGCAGGAATCCAAAATCTTCCCGACCAAATCGGAAGTCAAGTAGGGCTGATGAGATAAATATCGACTGTGCTGGAGAACTACCAACTTGGTGAAAGGTGCTGTTTGGTCTCTCCAAAACAGTTTGGTCTTCCAGTGCAAAGAGTTGTCCTTGACCAGCATATTCTAAGGTTCCGAACTATGTGCTGAAGAATGTACACGGTTAGACAGCCAGAACTAAGAGCAATGGGGAAAGGCCCCCGTCTCTTGCCAAGAATGCAGCTCACCTCCACCACTTTCTCAAGGGAACTAGGGATAGGTAATAAATGCTGGCCAGCCAGCAACGCCCACATCCCATAAAGCAAATAATTTTTTTAAAATCTACCAAAGTGCTTTAAATTATAGAACCTCCTTTAGTTTGTATTTGAATGTGTATGATTCTTGTCACATTTAGTTCATGTCCCAAGTCTGCATTTGGATTGAAGTAGCAAAGAGTGAAAAATACTCAACTAAGAAATGTGATATTTTATTGTATTTTCTGTAATGTGGGCTTCAAAACAATTATTATTTACTTAAACATATTTTATGAATAAAATATATCATTGGAAAATATAACACAACCAAGATGATTGTGGAACATTTCAACAAAAACACCATTAGAACTCCTTCTATTTTAGACTCAGTTTAGTTTTCTATGTTGTGTTAGACACCCACTTATGAAATAAGCCTTACACAAGATTCTGCTGCAAGAATATCCCATTTAGAAATACTTGCATGATATCTAGAGAATTAAGGAAAAGAAGGGCCAGTACTCCCTCAAGAACACTTCTAAAGCCCACCTCTCAAATGCCATTATCATTTATTTCCAGTTATTTGTTTTCATTACTCTGTCTGGGAGTCTATTCAATTTCCTAATCACTGTGTATTGTGCAAAACCTCCCTGATAGAGATAAACACACCTCTTGCTAACTTGAACTTGTATCTCCTTGTGTGACCCTGGCAACTTTTCTTTATCTAAAGATCTATTTTTATTTCCTTCATTCTTTAAAAGAACCTTATGAACCTCTATTAGATCATTGGTTAAATGAGAATGGTGACAGTTTTCCAGATGAAAAGGTTTGTCTGGACAAATAAAATACATCAAATCCTGCTTTAAACAGTAATGCTGTTTGAAGTCAAAGTGGGAGTCCACAATTTACTCTTAACTGAAAGGTTGGGCTCATTTTCTGAATATGCTCATATGTATGAGGCTCATATGTCTCTCCAGTGAATTAGGCAGTGACGTCATATCTCATCAGACACATCCAATTGGCACAATGTGATCTGTAAACACACTTTGTTAGTTCTAGGCTGTCTGCCTCAGCTGTAAACATATCTTTGCCTCCTGCTTCATTATATGCCATTGTTCCTTGTCCAAACCAAGCTACAAAAAAAAGGATAACCTTTTGGAATGCTCATTTTTCAAAATTTAAATTAGAACTGCAAAGTGAGCAGAATTCTCTGTCAGCTGTGCGGCTGCTCTTCCAAGTTCCATGCACAGCAATCACCATCTCACCAATCCCGACATGGACTTCTGATTCCAGAAGTTTCTGCCACGCATGTATCTCAGAGGCCTGCACAGCCAGAGAGAAAACGAGACGGAATCCTGCTTACCAGGAGCCAATGTAGATCAGCAGAATGGGGCTGGCTGAAAAGGATTTGATCAATTTAGAGAAGGCCAGCAGAGCTTTAGATACAATGAAGTTTACTGAAGGTAGAATGTAGGAAGTAGACTGGAATAGTTGAGTCTAGAGGTAACAAATGCATGAATACATGAAAAACGGAGACAGATACCAAGTTGAGATCATTAGGGAGGTGGAAATAACAAATACTCTTATAGCAATGGTGTGGATATGGTGCTGAAAGCTACATTTCAGCATCTGATGTGGCTGCAGGACTGTGAACATTCTGGTACAGCCTTAGTTGCGAGGAAGACGGATGGAATTGATGGGTGAAAAGGATGGAATTTGTGGCAGCTACCGAAGGCAATGCAGTCAGTCTTTCCCAATTATTAATTGTAGGAAATCTTTGCCCACATGTGGTCAATCGTAGTGTTTACAGTGTAATTATGGAAACTTCAAATGTTCTGTTCTGTTGTACAAGGAACACGGTTGCGAGAGCCCATTTTCCTCCTTTCTGTTTTACAGGAAACGAAAGGTAGAGCATACTACATTTCATCTTCAGCATTTCACCTCTGGTGTGTTGGGATATTGTACTAACTACAAGATGCATTTCAGCAACTCACCAAGATTTCATCAACAGCACCTCCCGATCTCACAAATCATTACCACCCAGAAGAATAACGTAGGCAGGCATGAGAGAACACTATATCCTCAGAATTTGCTTCCAAGTCACACACCATTCTGACCTGGGACATACTGCAATTCCTCCATCACTGAAAAATACTGAAACTCCCCCTTTGCCTGTATTGTGAAAGTTATCTTCACCACAAAAACTTCAGTGGTGGAAACTCACTACTACCTTCTCAAGGACAGAAGGGTTGGTCTGCACTCCACATTTTAAAAGTGAAAGTATATTTTATGTTGTTTTGCCCATACACATGGCAAGAGAAAGTGAGGATTGCAGATGCTGGAGATCAGAGTCAAGAGTATGTTGCTGGGGAAGCACAGCAGGTCAGGCAGCATCCGAGGAGCAAGAAAATCAATGTTTTGGGCATAAGCCCTTCATCAGGAATGAGACTTGTGGGGCAGAGGACTGAGAGATAAATGGAAAGGGGGGACGAGGGTTGGGGGAAAAGTAGCTGAGAAAGTGATAGGTGGACTCCCCTCACCTCCATCCAAGGCCGCAAGGGATCCTTCCACATCCTTCATAATTCCGCCACTTCCACTAACTCCAAACAGACCCCAATCTACCCCTATCAGCATTCCGGAGAGACCATTCCTTCCACGACTCTCTCATCTGGTCCACACCCCCCACCAGCCCACACCCCACACCTGGCACCTTTCTTTGCCACAACAGGAAGTACAAAACCTGCAACCCTGACCTCTATCCAAAGCCCCAAGGGATCCATCCACATCCGTCAGAAATTTATCTGAACCTCTACCAACGTCATCTACTGCATCCATTGCAACCGGTGTGATCTCCTCTACATCGGGGGGACAGGACGCCTTCTTGTGGATCATTTCAGAGAACATCTCTAGGACACCCACACCCACCAACCCCACCGCCCCATGGCTGAACACTTCAACTCCCCATCCCACTTCGTCAAGGACGTGTAGGTACTGGGCCTCCTCCGCTGCCACACCGTTAGCACTCGACACCTTGGGACCCTGCAACCACAAGGGATAAATGTGATTTCAACAGCTTCCTCATTTCCATCCCTTGACATTATCCCAGTCCCAAGCCTCCAACTTGGCACCACCCTCCAGACCTGTCCATCACTTCCCCCTGACCTTATCACCTTCTCCCTCACCTTCATCCACTTATCGCCTTCTCAGCTACCTTCCCCTCAACCCCAAACCCCTCCCATTTATCTCTCAGTCCTGACCCACAAGCCTTCTTCTTGACGAAGGGTTTACACCCAAATCGTCAATTCTCCTACTCCTTGAATGCTGCCTGACCTACTGTGCTTTCCCATACACACGGGAGTATAATTTATATATTGTTTGGTCAGACTGTACAATTACAAAGTTTGCCTGGCCGTTCCCATCTTCTGCTCTCAATGAATCATGTTGAAATGTATCTTGACTGACCATTTTCATCCTGTGTTGAAAGCCCTCACTAACCTTACCTTCACCATCTGAAGTCAACTGTGCAAGTGCTGAACTTTCTAAGATCCCGGCAATATGAACAATATTTGTATTCTGAAGTCAGGAACGTAAGTCTCTTTGTTCTTTGAACATGGTAGTGTTAACATCATGCCTTGTTTGGATTGTAACCTGTCTAGAATAAAAACAGACAGTTCCAGCATGGCAATAATTTTGCATTTACCCTGTAGCTCACTGGCATGACCACGGCTGGATCAAGTTACTCATTCCAGAGGACTTCAACTACTCTACACCAGACAGGAAAGATTAAATTACTTGACGAAGCAATTCTTTGACAAAGGGGTGGGTCTTGCCCTCCAAGGAGGCCAATCACATATCTACTCCTCCCACACTGATACATCTACAGCAAAAAGGAACTAGGACAAATACAAAAACAAAAATAATTCTATGGAAAATATACACCAAAAAAAAAAATGATTTCACAAGCAAACAGTGCAGCAGACAAGCTTCTGGCGTAATCTACAAAGGTTGCATACAAATCGTACTATGAGGGAAATGGGAAGCAGTATTTAAAGCCAAAATGAACGTACATGTGGACTTTTCCATATATCATAATTGGTTAAGAAAAAGCTTTGCCTGTGACAAGTGCTGACACGTTGTCTGCTTAATAAGTGCTGTACAGTTACTGCACATTTGTTATCTATACTGTAACCGAACACTACCTAACCTTGTGACCTCTGGAGAACATTCTGATATCGGAGTACAACTGCATTACAAATCACATTAATACCATCCTCACAATCACTGGAAGAGAAAAACATAAACACTTCCATAACTTTATGAGCCCCCAGACCTCACATAAACAAGGTTCCCATTATCAATGTTGTCTGTAGAGGCCCACGGGGCTTCCCAGAACCAAGGCTCGATCAAAGGAGTGGATTTCTACAGCTTGGTCAATTTCTCCAACATGCTGTCTTCACAAATTGATGCCATTTTCAACAAATAAACCGGATCTCATCTCACTTTGTAAATCTTGCTTTATATCTGTCAACCTAACAGAAATCCAATAATTACTGTCAAATCATGATAAATTACTTGCTAAGGAATAAGTCAAGCATCCACCACATTTCCCAGTCATGGCAGAAGGCAAAAACTATCATGTTCCAGTCAATCCAGGTACATTGACTGTCATCTGGACAAAATGGGCCTGAATCTTCCAAGGAACACTCCTGCTGCAGATGCTGACCTGATATTCCTCTGCATTTCTACCAAGTTTTTCCATTCCTGGTCATCAAAGAAATGGATGGCACGGACCTACACCAGGACATCAACAGGGTCCTGACATGCAGCTGCCAGCAGTCCCGAGACTCGAAGATTTGACACACTGACTTCAAACGCTACCATGGCATTTTGAGCATGTGAATTCCAGGTCAAAACTTGAGGAAGAAAACCCATCAGCAAAAGTGACTATGATACTGTTGTATCAATGTAAAATAAAACTGGCTCACTATCCTTTCGGGGAGGAAACCAGTCATCCTATCTGGTCTGATAAGCATTGCTCAAATTCCACACTGTTGATTCTTCAATGCCCTCAGATATAGCCAACAAGGACCTCCCTTCAAACCTACGCTGCAGCTATAATAAGTCCTGCAAAACCCACAACAAGAGAATGAAACTTCTAAAATGTTAATCTGCTGGATTAAAGTTAAAACCGTTCTCGACTAACTAAATATAAAATAATGTCAATAGAATGACTACATTCATTTGGGTTGGAAATGTGTTGCTGGAAAGGCGCAGCAGGTCAGGCAGCATCCAGGGAACAGGAGAATCGACGTTTCGGGCATAAGCCACATTCATTTGGGTGTCAAACTGTAACATTAACAGCAATGGCATTCAAACCTGGTGCTGCACTACCCATTACATTTTATATGCACACAATAATTAGCTTAATGAGTTCAATGCACATATTCAGTAAAATAGCATGTCACATTCTCTCAGTATTTTGGAACTATGAAATATTTTGCAAGTGGGTATCATGCGCACCTACACACTACTGATCTGTGGGCCTTAGGACCCACAAATAACATCAGCCTTCTAATAAGAAGAGCAATTGCAAACCCTGAAAGTTTTGATAGAATTATATTGGTTCCCTTTTGGGGTTAAGACTTGTGTGTGCATTGGTCAATGTGAATTATTTAATTCCTTCTTTATCCCTAATGTCCTCATTAAGTATTAAAAAGGTCAGATCCAACTTCCTCCATTTTGGCCAAACCTTAAAATAAAACTCCTGATTGTATTTCAATAATATTTTGATTTCTTGTTCCAACATTACCCTTAAGACAACACAACTTAAGTTCCAAATCACATGTAGTTTTGGAGTACAAGCCAGCCCCCATTAGGAAGTAAACGGAGACTTCCAAACCCAATTTGCAAACTCCTCGAGTCACTGAGTCGTGGATTTTTTTTAGAATGAAGGTGCAAAGATGAACATCTGGCAAGGACAGTAACTGAAATAAATGGCAGTTCTCTCTTTCCAGGCACATTGTCAGTCAAACCTACATGGATCACAATGCATGCAGAAGAGTTTAATTTTTCTTATAACACACTGCCCACACACATTTTAAATTTTTCAAATAAATTAATGCACATTCAATTTATTTTGTTTTGGCACAGCATTTTATTCATGCATATATTCTCTCAATAAATAAAAGCTGAAGGAACAGTGGGGCTTCAACTGTACTGGGAGAGTCATTTTCATGTTTCTATGGAAAACTTATCTAATTTTATACTCTTCACTGTGTGAAACATCATTCCTCCAACAGCCCACTGTAATTTAATTTCTAGCATTACCATCACTGCTCCACAGACACCTGCAGTGCGATTAAAAAAAGAATCACTGAGCTGGCGTCATTCTCTCCATTAATCCCACAAATTACATACAATTTAAAGTTTGGGTGTTCATAGCAACGGAATTGAAAATTTACTTTTTCTCACTGACGAGAAAATTCACTAGTGATAAGAAAACAATTGGTAAATTTAACGTGAAAATTAACAGAGGCCAACTTCAGCTGGGTTCAGTGAGTACAACTTTCAGGGTTGATTCGGAAAAATGTCAAGTTTCACTCTAGAAACTGGAGTACAAAAACTGGGCTCACACTCCAATCCAACATGAAGGAGTGTTGCACTGCCAGAGGTTCTATGAGATGGTGAACCAATACCCTCATGTCTTATTGGAGATAAAATGATTCCACGGCAATATTTTGAAACTGTGCAGGCAAACCCTTCCTGACCAACATTTATCTCTCAATCAAAATCTAATGCAAACCGTTTGTCACATTGATATCCATGAGCTCTTAACAATTGTTGTTGGAAATTAGTGTAGAAAGGGCAGGGAACAGATGTTTAAAAAAACAAGCGTAGCTGTGAAAATTAGTTGGCATTCTCTTACCATTTTGTATCATCCTGGAATACAAGCAGTTTTAGCAAGTGAGAACAGGAACCTACAGTGAACCAGATCTCGAAATGGTCAAACCTGTGATCTGCTGTAAACTTAAGGATTTGCATTCTTTGGACTTAAGGAAGTGGAGACTAGCACCATATCTGGATGAACAGTGGGTTAAGAGACAGTAATGGTTTACAAACTGACAAGGGCAAAACTGAAGAATCTGGGTGCTGCCTCAAATACTTTATATTTCTCAAGGTATGCATAGCGATTACAAAAAAGCAAGTAGGCGGGAAGAAGAGCTTGTGAACGAAGAAATTATTTGTTGCAGAAACGTTGTGGTGAATGGAAGTCAAAGGATAAACAGCAGGAATTTGGTCTTGCTAGTGTAAGCTATTTGGAGTAGATCCTTTTCAGTTAAATCATTATAGTACTTTTCATTCACCACACTGCAGTGGATTCAAACCCCAGTCCCAATGTCATAAAGTTTCCAATCTTTTGCGACATTAGATTAGATTCCCTACAGTGTGAAAACAGGCCATTTGGCCCAACAAGTGCACACCGACTCTTCAAAGAGTAACCCACACAGACCCCACTTCCCTCTGGCTAACACACATAACGCTATGGGCAATTTACCTGACCTGCAAATCTTTGGACTGTGGGAGGAAACCGGAGCACCCGGAGGAAACCCACGCAGACACGGGGAGAATGTGCAAATTCCACGCAGAGTCATCCAAGGCTGGAATTGAACCCAGGTCCCTGGCGCTGTGAGGCTGCAGTGCCAACCATTGAGCCACAGTGCCGCCCTAAATGCAGCGCCCTATGAGTGCAATCACTGAAATTATCATAAAATTAAAGTTATTGCTGAGTGATGCATACAGTAGCATAGTGACTATTGGTGTGGCTGCTGTCGCACTTCTAATTATAATGCTCTTTCATATCTGTTTTAAATTAATACAAAACATAATAACAATTTAAGTTAAGGGCTTTTTCTGCAATCAATGATGGAAGCCCATTAAAAATTATTGTATAGAACATATCCATAGAATCACATTAAAATCCACTTGTATGCGTAAAGATCTTCCCCTCAAGTGGGGTAATTAATTCAAGCGTACCACAGCAAACCTCAAATTAATGGGGCATAATTTGTTTCTCCCAGTCAAAATGCTCCTCATATCAGCTTCATTTTTGTGGTGTGTCACAGTGTGGAAGTCAGGTGTCTCCTTATGGGAAACTGAACATTAAATTATCAGCCATCTTCAAGCTTCTCTCAAGCAGTAGCAGAAGGAAAATATGAGATCAGCCTGGGACAGTCACAGTGAATACAAGTCCTAAAGAAAACTTGGAAGAGAATAGGCATTTCACCTCCAGAGAGAAAATAGAATTGATACACAAGTACGAATAGCAAAGGAAATACCTGAAGACCAGTCAGTTGTTTTTCTTAAAGGCCAATGTAAATTAATTTATAAAGTTGGCTTCTTTTATTTCCAGTGTGAAACTATGACTGCAAGGTCACACTATTGTTAAAAATAACGTAAAATTGTACTTGTCATTTCGAAATTGTTTAACAATACTTCAACCAAGAACAAACTCAGTCAATTAAACAAAAACCTGTACTTATATACTGAATGTACAAAGGTCAATGAAGTATTGTTATTGTTGGAAACAAAATAAGGCAGCAACACACCCACAAACAGAAAATGACCAAATAATCTGGTTTAGTTAGTTGAGCTCCAGACCTTAGTTAAGAGACCTGGGAGAACTTTCCTGCTGTTGCAATGCGATAGTGCAATTGGATTGCTTACATTCATCAGACATGTAGATAGCAGACTAGTTTAACATCTTCTCCAAGGCAACTCCTCAGTGCAACAGTGGTGTATGCAATATTCCAAAAAACAATATTGGGGAATACAGGGTCTAGTGAGCAGGAGGAACTCAAGGAAATCAGCGTTGTCAAGAAATAGTGTTCGGGATATTGATGGGATTAAAGACAGATGAATCCACGGGGCCCAATAATCTACATCCCCAGTGTACATATGAAAATGGCCATAGGAAGAGTGGATGCATTGGTGATTACCCTTTGAAATGTTATAGCCTATGGATTAGAGGATAGCTAATGTAACTCCACAATTTTAAAAAGGAGGTAGAGAGAAAACAGGGAATTATACACTTGTTAGCCTGACAGTCACTGTGAAAATACTAGAGTCCATGATAAAAGATTTAACAGCAGAGAATTTAGGAAAGTGTGACAGGATCAGAATCAGCATGATTTACAAAAGGGAAATCATGCTTGACCAAACTACTGAGGACTTAACTAATAGAACTGGAAAGAGGGAATGGCAGATGTGGTTTGCTTGGACTTTCAGAAGGCTTTAGACAAGGTCTCACACAATGGATTAGCATGTAAAATTAAAGCACATGGGATTAGGAGTAATTTTATAGGCATGAACAGAGAACTGGTCAGCAAACAGGAAAAAATAAGTAGGAAAAAAACAGAGTGGCAAGCAGTGAGCAAGCAGGGTTACTGCAGCTATTCATATTGTACATTAATGATTTAGATCAGGGATCTTAGATAATATCTCCAAGTCTGGAGATGCAAATCTGGATGGGAGGGTGAACTGTGAGGAGACGCACAAATGTTTCAGTGTGATTTTCACAAGTTGAATGAGTTGGCCAGAGCATGGCAGATGAATTATAATGTGGATAAATGAGAGGTTATCCACTTTGTTACAAAAGCAGGAAGACAGGTTATTAACTGAATGTGACAGATTGCACCTCCCCTTTCCCCAATGTGATTTCTGTGTTCTTGCACACCAATCACTGAACGTAAACATGCAGGTACATCGGGCGATGAAGACAAACTGTGTTGACCTTCATAGTGAGAGGATTCAGGTCGATGATCAGAGATATCTTACTGAAATTGCATACATCCTTGGTGAGACGACACCTACTGTACTGTGTGCAACTTTGGTTTCCTTATCTGTGGAAAGATGTTCTGGCTATGAAGGTTTACCAGACTGATACCTGGGATGGTGAAGGGACGGGATCAACTAGGATTTTATTTACTGGGGTTTAGAAGAGTGAACCTATAAAATTGTAAAAGACCTGATGAAAGTCACAGTTTAAGGATAGGGGGTAGGCCATTTAGGACTGAGATCTCTTCATCCAGAGAGTGGTGAGCCTGTAGAATTCTCTGCCACACAATACTGAATCCAAAATATTGAATGTGTTCAAGAAAGAGAAAAAGAGTTAGATATAATTCTTTGGGCTAAAGGGATCAAAGGGTATGGGGAGAGAGTGGAAACAAAATGCTCTACTCCTGTTCCAGTTTTCCATGTTGCTATGCTTTTATCTTTGCAATCAAGGCTTGAGTGGGACCTGAATTGTCAGAGATGAGATTGCCATAGTTTACACCTCTCTAACCTACTCAAACCCCACTGTGATTTACAACATTCAGCTGATCCTAAGAAACTCACAATGCACCATCTATGTTCTTCTGTAACTCTGTTAATTGCAATTAAATAATAAATGTATTATTTGCAGGACCTTTTTAACCAAACCATTTTTCCAGAGCCATCATTCATGGATGACCTTTGAAAAACGTTGACAGATGTAATATTGATAGATCAATAATTCATTTCACTAATTTACAGTTTTTGCTTTATGTTTACGTAACATACATAAAGTTTGTGTATCAAGTTTCTGTCCTCAGGATCTGCCATCTAAGTTTTATTTCTTGTAAAAAGGTAAAAGAAATTGTTTCTGGCAATTGAGGATCAACAATATAAAGATGAAACACAGAAAAAGCATTCAAGATGACCAGTTTACCGATCCTTTTGTATCACTTTGCCATGAATACTTTCAACCCTGTCTCAAGCAGAGACAAGGTTCTTATGTCTCTACACATTTTTATGTGGAATCTGTTCAGTACCTTTCCAAATGTTTTTATCAAGTCTGCATTCACTGTACTTGGAAGTTTTCTCTCTCAATTGTTAATGAAATATTTTTATTTTCCAATCAGTTTTTCACATCACACAGATCCACATCCACTTTATCAATTCCCTTCATATTAATAATTGCATCTTTCTCCAATGAGAATAAGTTGAACTCTTGCAACCATTACTTTATGGCTCAACATTCTAGCACCTTCAAATGGCTCCTGTTCCTCAATGCTTTCCAATACCACTTCCAAAGTCTGTGGGCTACAGTTATGGGTGAAATTAGAACTTAGGAACACTATCAATGAAAACAAACTGAAACAGTGGGAAGTATAGGTACTTGAAGCATGCGTTATGCCCAACAAATGCATAGGAATTGTTATCATTCCTTTGAACTAAATGGGCACAATTTCTTACTAGCCACATTATCACAGTTCATAAATTGTTAAAGTTAAAAACCACACAACACCAGGTTATAGTTCAACAGGAGGTAGCTAGTGGAGCAGGATCATAGGACTCAGAATTTATAGTAAAAGATCAAAGTGTCATACAATTATGCAATGTATTAAACAAACCTAGATTGCTGTCAAGTCTTTCAAGTCTTAAGAGCAATCTAGGTTTGTTTAATACATCGCATCAGTTGTGTGACACTTTGATCTTTTACTATAAATTCTGAGTCCTATGATCCTGCTCCACTAGTTACTTGACAAAGACTCTGAAAGCTTGTACTTCCAAATAAACCTGTTGGACTATAACCTGGTGTTCTGTGTCCGCCACAGTCCAACACTGGCACCTCCACATCATAAATTGTTAAATTTCTAGTGCTTGCAAAAGTAACATAGCTACCAATAAAAAGAATAATCGAAACAACCCCCTAACCCTGTGTTCAGTGTCCTGGCCTATGATTAGTGACCCCACCTATGTCAGTGCAGATCAGACATTTGTTTGGCTCACGGAGAAAGTACATTGGCACCGGTGAGTCAGAGAATTTAAATACCTTTAAATGTCTGAACATACTTCAACTGTAATATCCAATATCAATGATGCAATAAGTTAAAAACACTTGTGTCTATGCAAAGTAGCACCCAACATAATATATTTGAGTATATTCTGTAAGTGTTGCGAACACATAGGTACATCCATCAACATTGTACAGCAGGCATCACAGGGCCTTTGCCCACTGTTTCACATGATAATCAATTATTGTGCAGCATACTTGCAATTTCTCAATAAGCACAAGCGGTTGCTGCCAGCAGCGTACATTTGTAAAAGTGGGTATTATGCTGACCTGAAACAATAACACACCTTTTCTCTTGCTGTATGCTAATGAGACTTCTTCTTTATTTGTGCTATTCTCTGGTCTTACATCATCAGGTCTGTATGATGGATTGCTCTAATTTCTAGATTCTGTTCAATTTTCCCATCACAGATAGGCTTCACATCAAGATGTTTTGTTGTCCATAAACCTGCAACCAGAAAAAGTCACCTTACAGTTAGTATTCAGAGCTCAGTACAAACCACAACTTGCATTTATAAGTGTTCCTAATGTTGGCAATGCTTCACAATGTGAAAAACCAAAAAAGGAGGACAATAAGTGAAGGGGAAGAACAGAATAGCAGAATTAAATTGAGAAAACTAAGAAAAGCATTTAAGAATGGGAAGAGAGGATGCAGTGCAGGGAGAGAGCAGAGAGATGGCCAGGACAATTAAGTCATAGCAACTGAAAGAATGGTCATAATTGTGGATTCGAGAGAATAGGAATGAGGAATTCATGAGGAACAAGAGCTGTGTATGGGAATATATGGGACTGACAAAGTAATGGGCACCATCTGTTCCACCTACTTTCAATTGCAGCCATTGGGAGAGACAACTCTTCACTGTTCTCACACACTGAGCAATTGCTTTATCTGATAATACTTGTGACTGCGATAACCCAACAAATCAAGTCCACCAAATATGCAGCTGCAAAAGTTTAGATGAGCAAAGAGTCAGTAAGTAAGCAAGCAAGACCTTTCTGAACTTTAATTTCTGGTTGAGTATAAAGGCAGCTGAATCAATATTATTCTCTTTATACCAATTGAAGCCAAAATTGACTGTCTTTTGTGATGATACTATTTCTCCACAATATTCTTTTATACCATATAAAATCTGAAAGAATTGTGGGTGCGGTAAATCAGAAACATGAACAGAAGTTACTGGAAAAGCTCAGCAGGTCTGGCAGCATCTGTGCAGAGAAATCAAAGCTAACGTTTCGAGAACTGCTCTAAGGAAGGGTCACCGGACCCAAAACATTAACTTTGATTTCCCTGCACAGATGCTGCCAGACCTGCTGAGCTTTTCCAGCAACTTCAGGTTTTGTTTCTTTTATACTATGCCTGGTTATCCAGTGAGAACAATAATGCCAAAGATGTTCATAGAATCCCTACAGTGCGGAAGCAGGCCATTCAGTCTGTGCCAACCTTCCGAAAAGTATCCCACCCAAACACAGCCACCGCCCCCGTCTACCCCCTCCACCCCCCACCCTATCCCTGCATTAACCATGGCTAACCCACCTAACCTACACATCCCTGAATACTATGAGCAATTTAGAATCGCCAATCCACCTAACCTGCACATCTTTTGACTTGTGGGAAACTGAATATACGAAGGACTCAGGGAGACACAGGGAGAACTCCACACAGTCACCTGAGGGTGGAAGCAAATCTGGGTCCCTGGTGCTGTAGACAGCAGTACTAACCACTGAGTCACCATGGCACCCATGTTCTGTTGCATAAGGTGATGATGATGGTGCTCAATGTATTGTTATGACAGTCAATAACTTGCAAAAGCTGACAAAAAAAATGGAGTGTCTGTGTACCTGACCTTCATTATGAAAAACTGGTCAATTATATTTTGTCACATTGCAGGCACATGGATAACAATAATGTAACACATCCCCAATGACATTTAATGAGAGAAATTTTACTCATTTTCACTTCGAACATTGAAATTTCCCCCACCTTTCCTCAGGAGCACATATAGCGAATTCAGCCTCAAAAGACTGGAGTGGCACAGTGGCTCAGTAGTTACCACTGCAGCCTCACAGCACCAGTGACCCAGGTTCAAATTCAGCCTTGGGCAATTCTCCCAGTGTCTGCATGGGTTTCCTCTGGGTACTCTGGTTTCCTCCCACAGTCCAAAGATGTGCAGGTTAGGGGAGTAGGCCATGCTAAATTGCGCCTAGTGTCCAGGAATGGGTAGGCTATGTGGATTAGCCATGGAAATGCAGGGTTACAGGGATCAAGATAAAGGGGTGGGTCTGGGCAGGATGATCTTCGGAGGGTTAGTGTGGACATCATGGGGCCAAGGAATTCCAAGATTCTTTGATAATTAGCAACACCTGTAGTTATTTAAAACCTGAAAGAATTCGGTGTAGCCCACTTCCAAATTCAGGATATGAATTTGTCATATACTATACACAGGAAATGACCTTAATGCCTTCCACATAATTATAAGAGCTCTTGACAAAAGTAATTTAAATAATGTTGTTTATATTGGCAAGACAATCAATACCTAGAGAACACAGTTTTGGTAATTAGCAAAAAAGAACAAGGGTCATTAATGATCAGGATGAAGGAACTGAGGGCATTCTAGCTAAAACAGGTGGAGGGGCAGGTAGTATTGAGGTGGTAGGGAGGCTGCAGAAAGATTTAAACAGTTTAAGAGAGTGGGCTAAGAACTGGAAGATGGAATACCACGTGGGACAGTGTGAGGTCATACAATTTGGTAGGACAAAGGGAGACTTGGGCATAAACAAGTCCTGCTTAACATAAACAGGAATATTTGAGGACTCTGGGACTATACCTGATGGAGCTTCGAAGGATATGGGGAGGATCTGATTGAAACATACAGAATACTGTACAGCCTGGACAGAGTGGATGTTGGGAAGATGTTTCCATTGATAGGAGAAACTAGAACCAGAGGGCGCAGCCTCAGAGTGAAAGGGAAGATCTTACAGAATAGAGATAAGCAGAAACTTCTTTAGCCACAGAGCGGTGAATCTATGGAATTCATTGCCACCAAACGCTGTGGAGGCCAGGTCATTGAATATGTTTAAAACAGAAATAGACAAGCTCTTGATTGCCAAAGGGATCAAAGGTTACAGGGAGAAAGCCTCCAATGCCAGTACATTTTCTTAGAAAAGGGGACCAAAACCATTCACAATATTTCAGCTGTGGTCTGACCAGTACGTTACTTAGTTTTAAGCAAAACCTCCCTGCTTTTATACTCCATTTCCTTTAAAATATAGGGCAACGTACCAATTACCTTCCTTACTGCATGCTGAACTAGGCTGTCACCCTATTGTGATTCATGGAAAAGTACTCCAAAATCTCTTATTCTGTAGTTTTCTGGAGTCTATCTTCACTTAAGTAACATTCAGCTCCGCTGTTCTTCTGCCAATGTGCATAACCTCACATTTTCCCACATCATATTTAATCTGCCAAGCTTTTATCCACTCACTTAACCTGGCTATATATCTCTGCCGACTCTGTCATCCTCACCACTTGCCTTCCCACCTAATTTTGTGTAATCCATAAAATTGACTATACTACATTCACTTTCTTCAAAGTCGTTAATATATACTGCAAATAATTTTGGCTCCGACACCAATCCATGTGGCATTCCATTTATTTCAGGTTGCCATCTAAAAATGCCCCCGCTTATCCCAACTCTGTCGGTTAGCCAATTCTCTATTCATACTACTATACCACCTTCAACACCATGGACTCATCTCATTAAGGAACTTAATATGTTGTACCTTATCAAACGCCTTCAGAAAATCCGCTGCTTCCCCTTTATCTATCCTGCTTGTTAGCTCCTTAAAGAATTCTAGTAAATTTGTCAGGCATGATTTCCCCATCATGAAGCCATGGTGACTGTTTGATCATATTATGCATTTCTAAAATGCTGTGTTATTACCTACTTTATAATGGATGTGAAAATTTTGACAATAACAATGCTAACTGGCCTGTCGATACCTGTTTTTTGCTTCCTTCTCTTTTTAGAAAACAAATACCAAAATAACTTTCAAAAGGAAATTGAACAAGTTCCTTGACAAGCAAAACATTGCATGACTGCAAGCAAAGGACAGGACAGCAGTTTCAAAGAGCAGACAGAAGCTGAATGGTTTCCTCTGCTGTATTCTATGATTTGTACAAGTTTCCTAAGCTCCATAGTAACATATGGATTTTAATTGCAGCAAGTGGATGATGACACAGAAACCAAACGCAAATAAAATTCAGTCACCATCAAATACACTGAGTTGTCAATCAGACTCACCCAGCAGGTTCTTTTCATTGCAAAATCAAAATAAAACTGACACAGCAAAAAACCTAGAAACATTGAGATGAGCTACAATATTAAAAACAAGTCACAGCTTCACCCTACTTTGGGCAAGTCCAGACATGCAAGCAGTCCTATAGACAATTCCCCTTTAAGAAGTGCCCACCCTGTCCAGCGTCAGCCCCATGTGAGATTACTTTCATTTTACAACTAGCCTAACTCACGTACACATTGCATAATCTCAAATTCCATGATAGTTTGTTAACCTTACTCTCAAATTCAAAAGGGATAACGTTTCAGACTGGATTAGGTTTTGATCTATTTATCTGACTCAATTTTCACTTATTATTAAAGATTCAAGCAGCCAGAACTAGCTACTCAGGAATTTCATGGTCTTGCAATCTGATTATAGTTAAAAAATGGCTAGAAGTTGGGGTGCCCACTGCAGACCCACAGACTTTATGAAATTGGTGCTGCGGCAATGGTGCTAGTGACTCTGTTGTGTAGACAGCATGACGCTATCCACACACTGGTCACTCATTTTACTGGGAATTGGGATGGGGGAAGCATGCAGAAGTTGAGCATCAATGCCACATCAAAGCAGTTGACATCTCTTAAAGTGGAAGGTGAACTCTTCTACAGACAGGTTAAACTCACGAAGGAAGAAATGGCTACAAGGTCTGCATATTTGCCCCTTGGATTCTCCAATGCTGCTTTGTTGACTTTAATTATTGAAATAGGAAGGCGCAGATTCCCACTGCACCTTGTGCTTCATGCCCATTAGCTAAAAGGCTTCCAGGTAATACCTCCACTGCAAGTAGGAAGTGGTAACTGTGGAGGTCAATGTCAGGAGCTAATCTCCTGGAACGTGGTTGCAACGTCAGAATAGATTCAGTGCCCTCAGCAAAGTTGTTTTCACTTTCCAGTGAAATCTCCAGTGATATTTCAATATTTCATTTTAACACTTCACACCATGTCACTCCAAGTTACTTACATACCACTTTTCACAACTCTCAACACATCACTTCTAACACAAGGCATACCCATGATATAATCAAGTGAGGCACATTCTCTAAATGTGTTAAGACCGCCAGTAATCTGTACCCATTGGGCACATATCAAGCTTTTCTGGAAAGATGGTTTTCTCTCTCTTCTCTGTTTTTTTTTTCTCTTTTATTTTACTTCCTTTCTGTTATGAGTTCAGTCACGGCGACAAGTTAGCCCAGTGCGGAGTCATGGCAACAGCGGAGTAGAGTCTGGGATCCTGTTAGCTTCTGCATCAATGAGGAGGTCCTAGTGTTGAATCATGGTTGCTGCGATGGAAACAAAGCTTGTGTTCCTGGCAGTGCCTGAGTACAGATTCCTGAGGTGGAGGAGAGTATGGTCCCAGTACAAGACCTGGTGAGACTGGCAATGGCTGTATCGGCAAGGTGGGCCTGAAGCAGACACATGGCAGCGACAGAGTAGAGCTTGGGCCAGTGCGGTGCCTAGCAGAGAGGACTGATAGTGGCAAGGGCATCGATTGAGGTGAGACGGCACCGAAGAATGGCAACTTTCATTGTAGCAGCAGCAGCAGCACGGCAAAGGGAATGCATGCCTGGGCACCAGGCCCATGATGAAGCACTTAACGACAAGGGCTGTAAAGGTGAACACTTGCTTTTTTATTTTTCTGCCTTCAAATTCCATGTTTTGGTTTATTTTTCTGTGTTGTAAAATGGCAGTGGAGAGTGACAACACCATACAACGCTTTTTACTGTACTTTGTAACAAAACACATGTGAAAATAAATAAATAAATCAAGTCAAATCAAAATACTGTGGTGGGTCCTTCCTGATTAGTGTAACAGTTTGATTAGATTAGATTAGATTACTTACAGTGTGGAAACAGGCCCTTCGGCCCAACAAGTCCACACCGACCCGCTGAAGCGCACCCACCCAGACCCATTCCCCTACGTTTACCCCTTCACCTAACACTACGGGCAATTTCTGAATTAGTGGTGCAGGTATTCCTGATGAAGGGCTTTTGCCCGAAACTTCGATTTTACTGCTCCTCGGATGCTGCCTGAACTGCTGTGCTCTTCCAGCACCACTGATCCAGAATCTGGTTTCCAGCATCTGCAGTCATTGTTTTTACGACAGGCAATTTAGCATGGCCAATTTATCTAACCTGCACATTTCTTTTTGGACTGTGGGAGGAAACTGGAGCACCCGGAGGAAACCCACGCAGACACAGGGAGAATGTGCACGTTGGACACATTTGTCAGACTTTATGAGTCAGATGCTGGACCGGAACAATAACTCGAGGATCCTACTTTAAATATTTTAAATCAACAAGTTTAAAGCTCTACCATGCACTCAGATGCTTATAATGCAGCTTGATCCAATTGGGCTAGCTGATCAATTGGATATTTAGATGCCATTTTGTGCTTAAAAAACTCAGGTCATGCATCTATGAAGATAACATTAATCTGTGCTTCTGCTCAGATCTTTACAATTCAGGAATTTATTTGGTAAGTTGGTGCTAAAATACAGGGACAAAGTAAAACAAAGATCCATAGAGCTTTGCTGATCTCTGCAGTTCATAGTCCTGACATCCTTTATCTTCCTCTCTAATCACAAAGCTCCCATAAAATTTCTCCTCATGATCTGACAAAAAGACGATTTACTCAAAATTATGCAAATATAGTTTATTCAAAGCAATGCTTAATGATAACCGAAAGGCTATGGATGTGACATTTTTCTATCTTCTGACTTGTACAAATAGTTGTACACTCTTAGAAACGGCTGTGCTAATTTCTATAAAACACACACACTGCATCAAGCATACTGATCACTGTGGAGTGACAGAAATAACATGCTATCCACCCTTTATTGTCAAGTTGTGAGCTGAAGTCAGTATTCAATGCTGTTCTTAGTTGACCATGAGCCTTTTTGTTCAACTGAAGCAATCCATATAGTGAAGGTGCTAGGTTCGCCCACAGTGCAGTTAGGTAAAAGGTTCCCTGACTTTGACCCAGTTCTGATGAGGGAATGGTGACAGCAGCCCAAGTCAGGATAGTGTGTTACCTCAGCATCCGAGGACAGGCTGCCTGAATTGCTGTGCTCTTCCAGCACCACTAATCCAGAATCTGGTTTCCAGCATCTGCAGTCATTGTTTTTATCCCATAGTGTGTTACCTGTAGGTGCTTTCTTGCACTCCTCCCCTTGTATTTTCCAGATAGTGGTTATCAAAGATTGGTAGCTGCACTCGAAGAAAGCCTGATACATTGTTTCAGTGAATTCTTTATACAGAACTGAGTTACTTAAATGCTGTTACATCCAAGTTAAATTGAAGAGTATTCCATCACATTCCTAATTTAAGCGTGGAGGTGGTGCAGAATGTTGGAAGTCTTAATTGACATATTCAGCTTCTTGTCTTTCTCAAGCCAAAACACTTACCAGACTGGTCCAGTTAGGTTTTTGATCAATGAGGACTTCTGGGATATTTATGGCGGAAGATTTAGCAATGTCAATACAACTGATTATCAAGAGGACGTTATTAGACTTTCTCTCGAATTGATAATAATCCAGCCCATGCCTGAATGTTGTTCCCCACTTTGCTGCACACACTCAAAGTATTGTTTCACTGTGAGGAATTGATATGGTCTAGATATGTGGAGGAACCTAGATTATCCAAAGGACACGGGCGGAGTGTATTTTGCTCGGTTAATCAAATGCCGGATAACCGAATGCTGGATAACACAGTTAGCCAAGCAATCTTGTTCAGATAATGTGAAATTTGGTTAGTCAAATGCTGGATAATCGAGGTTCCTCAGTATTGTTAATTAACAATTTTATTTTGATATTGTGATAAAGGAAAGATGAAACAGCAGCTGAAGATACTCAGACAAGGACACTGCAACTGCCTTTGCGGAGAACTATTGGGAAGTTCAAATCGGGGACCAACTCAGGTATCCAGATACCTCTGCCAGTGGATGAAGTTCCTAACCAAAAATAAACATTTGATGTACAGCCTGGTTTATCCCTCTGCCTACTCTCCAAAATGCAAATAGATAAGGCACAATTTTAATCGAACTTCCCTAAAAAGTGTTCATTATTTTAAATGATGAAAAATTTTTCCAGGACCCTTAACTTCGGCTTCTGAAGTTCATCAAATTTACTCTCGATCATTATTTTGAAAAAACAGTTGCCATTTTATACTCCACAAACATAATGCAGTTATCAGAACCTTTTAAGCATTCCCTTCCACCTACTAAGCAAATTTTCTTATACTGTGTTTCCAGTACATACACTTTGTTATATAACCAACACATATTTTTAATATATATGTAAGATTCTGAATATATCACATTGTTTGCCTTATAAAACTTATATGCATGTAATTTGGTTATCTTGTACCCTCTACTTAAACAATAACATAGAAATCATATTTCTTTAGACACCATCTTAGATTTGCTGATAAATAGCTTTTCAATGTGCGTAATGAAAATACTTGCATTGATACGCTCAAGGTGAATACAAGAGAACTGCAGGCTAATGAAGTTAGTGGAAAAAATGGCTAGTATTCATTAGCAGGACAGAGAACATGAACAGATATGAAAATATAAATTAATTAGAGAAATCTGTACAATATGGTGAAAGATAGATCATGCCTAAATAACCTAACACAACTCTTAGATCGATTTACCGATATGGTACAGGATGATCAATAAATGTCAAAAGCATGGACATTTGAAACATTACTCTTCAACTTGTGTACGGAAACATCTTGGATGGAAAATTATTTGCAAATCAGAAAATAAGGAAAAATAAAGACAAAGAAAAAGGACATTACTGAGCAATGAAAAGTGATAGCCCTTTTTCAAAGTTGTCTTAACAAAATAGAGTCAAGTATATTCAGGTTTGTGCCTGATGCAAGACTACTAAATATCATGAAATATGAAAAAGCTAAAAAAAGGTGGAGCTAGATAAACAGGGTGCAGATACAATTTTATATAACAAGTGGTGATCAGTACACTTTAAGTTGTTATGATCCCCATGGATGAAACATAAACCAAAATAATCAAAATTACTCAATGACCTCAAAAAGTCAAGAAACTACCCACTTTTTGTAGCTTTTACTTTAACATAACTCAGAATCAAATTAAATTACATGTGAATTAGCAAATGATGTTTCAAATTTTAAAAATCACTTTAAATAGTCATTACAACAATGATCCCTCCCACACAAGCACACATATTTTCATCACTCCTGCAGAGATGTGACACTATATAGCTACACAGTTCCACAATATGCTGTTCTTTATTTACACAGAGTAGACCAGAAGTCCTACTTGATAACAGCTTTTGACTTTAAGTTTCATGGGTACTTCTATCATTAGTGCATAACATTTCTACAAACCCTTTCCTGGACTATGATCTGTCCACATCTGGGAAAACTACCAGCTCTTTAGCATCTCTGAGCTATTCATATAGCCTCCCACATAACCTCCTTAGCCAGCTCAATGAGCGTCTTCAAGAAATCTTATCTTTCTGCTAAAAGAAAAGCTGACCGCCTCCCGAGAGTGATCCACTTCATTTTCTAACAAGAACTCAGAGTATTCCTCTTTCTGTCTCTACCTACTTTCTCTTTGCACCTGTGTCTATGCACTCATCATCTTCAGCCTTCGGCTCCTCTCCCTGAAGTTCACCTTTTCTGCTGCTCTCCTTTGTATCTGCCAACCATATTGCTTACTTTTTAACCCTCCTTTCTATTGGTATCACTTCCAAGTCAAGAGTCATCAAGCCCTATGGACTAATATTTAAGATCCAAGACAATTACAATGATCCATTTAGATGTAAACTTTTAAAAAGTCCTTATCAAACATTCTCAGAAACAATTACAGATTGCACAGACCTTTTCAAGAAATTATGAACTTTCCTTACTTCTTCTGGGTCAACAGTTGATAGAAATAAGGGCCCTCTTGTGGCACAGTGGTAGTGTCCTTACCCCTGGTTCAAGTCCCACCTGCTCCAACAGTGTGTAATAACATCTCTAAATAGGTTGATTAGAAAAACAGGTTAAATAAAAAAAGTCAAAAACTTTTGATTGATAGAAATATTTTAGAAGCACCAGGGAGATGGATGGAAAATAATCCTAAGAGCCTATAGACCATAAAAACTACGTCTCCACGTAAATAGCAAATTGAAAAGATTAGTATGGTACTGAACATCTTCAAAACTTTTAGAATTTGAAAAACATGTCACTGCCTTTAATAAGTGCCTTCAATAAGACATCTGATTATTGGATATAATCTCACACTTGCAGGAAACACATTATTTAAACTTAAAATGAGGGTTGTACACCCAAACTTTCTCATCATGTATTTTGTAGAAGTGGAGCAAAGTAAATGCAATGAAGAAGGAAATTGGTCAATGTGCATCTGTTTGCCAGGTATAAAACAAGGCAGCTAGAAATAATCTAGCTCAACATCCACACCGTTTTAGTAAAGACAACATGCCAGCTATCTTTGGCACCTATCTGAAGTAGGGATGAAATAGGTGTGATGAAAGGAACTAACAAATGCACGAGTGTGATAATTTTTCCTTTCATTATATATTTCAAAGGGAAGTGTTATCTTAAAAGGTGAATTACCATCATTTAAAAATTAAGCTAGAAAACAAACTTAACTGCACAAAGGGTAATAGAAGTGGTAGAGTTTTCAGAGGAAGGCAAAGATATTTAATCAGCATATAAATAAACTGTACATACATACTTGGTAAGTAGTGCTGCAAATCTGGATGAAAAGATGACTAACCATTAAAATAAAAACTAACCATTCACTTTGTTGCTGTTTACTGTGGACAAAATGGCTGCTGCATTTGTCTACATTAATAACTTCATTTTAAATTAGTTTACCACAATAATCTGAAAGATATGATAATGTGCTACATAGCTCCAAGTCTTTCATTTCCTCAATGTGTTACCTTGTGGAGGTTAGTAAAAACAAGTTAGTTAAGCAGTTTAATAAAATGCAAAACAGTACAATTGCTAAAAACAGAAAATGATGGAGAATCTCAGCAGGTCTAACAGTTTCTGTGGAGAGTGAAACAGAATTAATGTTTCAAGTCCAATATGACTTATCAAGATTCTGGATTTGAAACGGTTACTCTGTTTCTCTCTGCACAGATGCTACCAGACCTGCTGAGCTTCTCCAGCACTTTCTGTTTTTATTTTAGTTAAGCAGTTCCAGTTTGATGTGCACAGTGACATTCAGGGAGACAATAACCAAACAATTCAATATTACAAAAATCAGAGACATCACAAGGCTGTGTCTTTCATTACTAACGTGATTGGAGAACACAGGCAGCCATTTGACACACAGATGCACCAGTCCTGTAACATCACATGACCCTATGGAAGTGCCTTTAAGGAAAGCATCAGAGTCACAATGATGCAAGCAAGAGACCCTTATGGCATGGATGCAGTCAAGGAAGCTGAAGATACAAGAACAAGGTGTTCTTCTTAAATTGGAACTGTTTTTAAAAATTTTAATGCTAAGTTCACAATTCGGTCATTAGTATTTCTTCATTCAAATTATCAGTTGATTCCAATTTTTGATGAAAACGTAACTTTGAATGATCAGTAGATTGCAGTGGGACATGTACATCCTATAAAACCTGGTAGTTGTATGAGCAGCCCTAATCACAACAATTCCCTCAGCTAGGGAATACTTAGATCAGAGCTTCCCAATGTGAGTACAAAACACCAAAATGGGTTGCAAGCCGGAATTTTGGAATTGCGAGCTCAGACACAGCAATAGACACCATGTACCTCTTATTGGCCTTCTTACACCTGCTCTCAAATCACCTCTTCCACTCCCCCCAACCCACCCCCACCCCATGGTCACCTCTCACAAGGGTCATAACTATTTTCAGGCCTCAAAATGAGAGAAAATGGGGACGGTGGGAAAACATTTAGGAAGTACTGGGCTTGAAAAAATAACAAAGTAAAACTTCACAGTTCAAAAATGCAAATATGCCTGAAGAAAAAAGGAATAGTAGCACGCACATGTACTAAAAAGCAATAAAGCTGTTTATCTTAAAAAAAACCTTGAAGTCTGTTATTCCTTAAAGATAGTATTATATATCTCAAAGCCAAATGAACCACCACTCAGTCCATTGCAAGTGCTCACAATGTTTATGGCGTGCTGCATCTCACATGCTCTCTGCTGTCCTGGGCCACCCTCCTGCTGCCACTGCATTATGAGATAGCAGGCAATAGCTGCAGCACTGTTCTGCAGTGTTCACTTCAATCAGTGCTGTGCTGACACTTCAAACTGTTGTTCCTTAGTTTTAACATCCCAACTGCAGTAGTTGAAAACTGTAAATTCAGCCACCAACATGAGCTTCCACTTCTACAACATTCCTTGCAAAAACATGATGTTCCATCACACTTCAGAAGATAGGGAAGGATGCCGAACACTAAGTTGGTTCAAGATGAAAGAAAGGTGATAAGAGTGGCAGGCCTACACAAAAAAGCCTGCTATTTGATATTCTAGAAGGGATGCGAAAGGCAAACATATTTTGAGTGTGTTCCAAAGGACCATAACTCAATGGCCAAAAGAGCAACCATCGTTAAACACACATGAGATGGAGTAAGAGAATGGAGTGGCCAATTATGCTATAGGTGGAAATAGGAATAAGATCAACGAGGTCCACTTATGGTTATGGCATATACCATTAATAACTTTGACCCAGGCTTGTGGAAAATATAGAAAATAAATTAGAAAGCCTTGGAGAGGGAAATGTAGGAGGGGTTAGTATATAGTTGGCAAGACACAACAAATTAGCTCTATATAAATATGTGTACTACCTTCTGAGAGTGTTGACACCATTCTGTCGGAGTTACATCAAAGCCTCAACTAGACTTGCATGGTAAAACAAACAAAACATTCATATTCCATGTTCAGATATTTTTAAAACCTAGGATATCCTGTGTATTGTGAAACCCTGATCTGAATGGAATCCAACTAGCAATCTTTCTTAATTTAGAACATAGAAACGTACAGCACAGAACAGGCCCTTTGGCCCACAATGTTGTGCCGAGGCTTAATCCTAATGTAAAATATAATAACTTAACCTACACACCCCTCAACTCACTGCTATCCATGGGCATGTCCAGCAGTCGCTGAAATGTCCCTAATGACTCTGCTTCCACCACCACCGCTGGCAACGCATTCCATGCATTCACAACTCTCTGCATAAAGAACCTACCTCTGACATCTCCTTTATACCTTTCTGCTAATATCTTAAAACTATGACCCCTCGTACCCGTCAATCCTGCCGTGGGGAAAAGTCTCTGGCTATTGACTCTATCTATTCCACTCAGTATCTTGTACACCTCGATCAGGTCTCCTCACTTCCTCCTTCTCTCCAGAGAGAAAAGTCTGAGCTTTTTCAACCTTTCTTCATAAGGCAATCCCTCCAGTCCAGGCAGCATCCTGGTAAACCTTCTTTGCAACCTCTCCAAAGTCTCTGTTTCTTTTGTGTCCAGAACTGGACACAATATTCCAACTGTGGTCTTACCAGGGACTTGTAGAGCTGCAGCAAAAACTTGCAGCTCTTAAACTTGATCCCCCGTTAATGATAGCCAAAACACCATATGCTTTCTTAACAACTATGTCACGCTGCAGCCTGCAATAGCCCTCGATACTATCAACAACACCTCCAACCTTTGTGTCATCTGCAAATTTACTAACCCACCTGCCAACCTCCTCTTCCAAGTCATTTATAAAAACTACCAAGAGCAGAGGCCCAAGAATAGAGCCCTGCAGGACCCCACTCAACATGGACCTCCAGGCAGAATACTTTCCATCTACAACCAGTCTCTGCCTTCTGTCAGCCAATCAATTCTGAATCCAGATAGCCAAATCTCCCTGTATCCCATCCTTCCTGACATTATGAATGAGCCTACCATGGGGAACCTTATCAGCATTCCCTTTTTCTTAAGCTAAGCAAGGCATTTAACCAATGTTATTTTTGTTTCCTCAAAGTTTCAGGCCCTGAGCAAGACTCAGTCAGTGAGGTGGTAATAAGAGTCTATTGTGGTTTCCAACAAATTTTGTACAATACTCTAACTACACAAATCTTCATCCAAATTAACATCAAAAGAAAACAAAGGCCTGAAATTCCTCCCATCACTCCATCAGATGGGAGTTCCCTCCCTGACATGACCTGATATTCTCCATTTCTGGTTTCAACCCTTAGCTGAGGCCTGCCTCCAAAAGGTGGAGGTGGAAAACACAGGATTGGCCACCATCTTTTAGCTGTTGACTGAAAATGTTGTGGCTGGGGAACTACAGGGAACCAAAATACCACCAACTTCTTTTGACGTTCCTGTATGTGGACACCCAGCCAAAATATACCCAGCCCATAAAGGCACTGCTAGCTTGTTGGCATTTTATTTCCAGAAATGTCAGGGCAACATAAGGAAATGAATGCCTACTGTGACACATTTCCGCTGTCTCCTTTGTGTCCAAATGATCTCTCGGGTCATAGAGGAAGAATATGGAGATTGATCCCCATAGATATAGGTAACTGATTCTTTATAACCACCCAAATGAATACAAGGGTTAATCTTTCAAATATGTGCCAGCAGCAACAAGCGTGACCTCCTTGCAGCTCAGATCAAAAGATATACTGATTTCAACACATGCCAAAACACAGTTATTTTTCAAAAATCACAGCTGATCAGCAATGAGACTCAGCCAAAATGTACTCAACGCAGATAAATGATGTAGACACTAGATATACATTCAAATACCTCCATGAAGACTTAATATGGATATTATCTTTGTATAAAACCATATATTATATAACTATATCAATATTGTTAAGAAAACAAAATTGAAAATGTGGCTATCACATCCTTCTTTGTACATCTCCAATACTTAATAGAAATTAGATCATTTTTTAAAATCGCCAGCACAATAAATATTACATTCTCAAGTGCTCCACAGGCACAACGTAATTTTTTAGATATCCAAGTGACTTATTCCATCATGAAAAAACGATTATATTTGTATACACACAAGTATAAAAAATCGTGCATCCAGTGCATTACATTCCAGACACTACGTCACACTATGCTCCTGGATACATTTTTTTTTAAATGGAGAGCAAATGCAGTCACTGATCTGGCACCTAAAACTTAGTTACAACTGCCCTTTGAGTGACCTCAACAGTTTCTAAGCAGTTACAATCAGCCACATTCACACACCCACACTCCACCTCCAACTTCGGTCCTGAACAGCAAGCCTTGAAGGGTCGATCACAATAGCATTTTGCCATCACACCATCTGGATGAGATATCAGCTAGCATTTTATATGTACATATTATTTATGATTATTATTTCTGATAACACAACCAATCATAATGATGAAGTTTAAGCATCGACGCTAGAAACTATCCATGTCACGTTTCAAAGCCGTTTATCGTCGAAGGAATACATTTATTTACCACTGAAATAAATACTGGATTCAACCCACTTACAGTATGAAATACGTCGGAAGACAAGCGTTTTCACAAGATAAACATACGCACCTCAATGAGGAGATAAATAACGTCTGTTACCAGGGCAACCTGATCTAATTACATGATTGATCAGGTCCAGGGGTATTGCAATGAAATCCTACACCAACATCTCTCTACATGCAGTCCACCCAACAGCCTCCAAGAACTTCCACACATGGAAATCATTTCTGAGACTTTCATTATACAACGCACTGAACATGTTAACACGCAGTTAATGTAAGTTTTAACTGCTTACTGTCAGCACTGATGCAATGGCTTGGAAATAATTATAGTATTCCCACTCTCATTCATGATCTTTTTTTTTTACGCAGCAGCTCAGCCTCAGAAAGAAGAGTAACTGACTCACAGGAAAACAACGTCCACGTTTTGTGTTTAATGCAGCGTTGCCTTGATTTTCTGTATTTAAATGACGAGAGGGTGGATGGTCAAAGTGTCAGGCGCATAATGCTCGTGGACAAAACTGATCCCGCCGCCCTTTGTTGTCCCTTCTCTCACTTGACACAAACTGTAATCATTTTAAACACAAAAATCTTGATGTGTTCGTGGAAAAAGGGCTCCCGACAAATTCTGAAGCCAATCGGTCTTTTGGATAAACGTGCTGAGATTTATCAAGTCCAACCGTTTTATTGGCCATCAATAAGGACCTGCTTTAATATTCAAAAACAGCACGCTGCAATAATGTTGTGGAAAAGGGCAGATGGAGGAATAAGGTTTGCAGATGAGTCACCGAGGTAGTAACAATAAGGAAGACTTGCGTGGGGCCAGTGTCTACTCAGATGGTCTGACCGCAGAGCTCTCGTACTACAGTGTATCGGCAGCGTTGTAAACAAGATAAAAATGTTCCCTGCTGTAGACCAGCCCTATCTATCCCAATTACGCAACGCTGTGGCGAGCCCGTCTCCTGAATGACCCGATTAAACAAGCGGTCAACTCGGTGACAGGGCTCCCCGTTTGCAGAGCCCTGCTGCGGCATCCCCTCTGTCTCCACCCCTCCCCAACAAAACATCATCCCCCAAACATTCCCCCCCTCCCCTCCACATCTAACGCTTCACCCCCCCCCCACACAAACACACACACAGGAGAAAAACATCACAGCACATACTCAGGGACAGTACTGCATAATCACACACACACACCACACAAAATACACACACAGTTTTCTCAATCAAATTTCTGGGTAAGGCAGTGTTTGTACTACGAGAGGGAGCATAGCCATTTCATAACAACCTACACGTCCAAAGAGCAAGAAAATGACAGCAAATAGCCAATGCTGCTGGAGAAGAACCGGAGCATACATAGTTCTTTAAATAAAACACTTACAACATCAAAAAGGCGGTGATGCCCAAGACGCGGCGCTCCGCGATGAAGGGAGCCGAGCTTGTAGCCGTGTAGTAATGTCTGTCTTGCAGACACCACTCCTGCTCTGCTTCTCTCCTCTAGCGCTCGCTCTCACTGCGTGTGTGTAACATAAGCCAAATATGGAGCACTTGGCTGCGTCTGCTGATAGCTTAAGGATTCTACTATATGCAAAGGATGCAAGACAACACACATCCTGGCCGGTTGCCAACAGATCCTGAGATTAACGTGAGCACGTTGAGAGGGCCAGAAGAAAGGAAAACGACATAAAAAGAGTCTTAATTCCAACAGAACACAGTCAACACATTGCAGCGTGTTATGTACGGGCATGGTATATAAATCTACACGTCAGAGCAGGAGTGCGATAAATATTGAAAGTAAAGTCAAACTTGTAAAAGTCACGTGGACAGTACAACCAACAAGCCTTTTAAAAGCAAGTCGAGTAACTCGCCGAGGGCAGTACAATAGAATGTGTTTGTTACAACAGTGCAGATTGCAAGCTGCCAAATAATTTAACTCGTCCGATTCAAGAATTTAGTGTCGAACTGGAAGAAATGGGGCCGAATAAAAAAAGATAGGAGTATGATTGCGCGACAGCACGATTAATATATCAACATATGTGTGAGCCAATTTATGCATTTTTTTTCAGCATTTAACCATTTGTCGTTCTGAAGTATGGATTAGAATGCGTTTTACTGAATGGAGTAAATGCTCAAGTTCAAACTGCCCCAAGTGCAAACGACTGATGTTAGTGTGTATTTTGGATTCCACACGCTCTACCTTCACTTGAACTCAATTTATACCTCAAAGATGACCCCCCCCCCCCCCCCCTTCAATATTTGGTTTTGAGCTTGAGATTGCTTTTGCCACTTTTTTTTCCAGCATCTGCACCCGAGACCTCGCCACCGATGTGATCCTTCATTTTGCAATGTGCTGTCTGAAGCGAGCTGTTGGAATATCCCTTTAAAAAGGGCGCTAGGGGAGCAGTATCGGAAAGGTTCCTTTAAACAGAAACACGCTGCTGGAATATCCCATCCTGCAGAAGGGCCGTGGAGCTGGAATCTCTCCCAGTCACTCAGTCACTTCTGATTGGTCAGGGATGATGTAATGTTTCAATGCAGTGCAAACTTCACACACTAGGGCTGCTGCAGTGTATTTGTCCTTTACAACACCAAGTGCTGGACTCAGTATTACTGTTGTTTTCCAGGAGGAAATGTAAGTGGATCCTGTTCCAACACTTTATTTATATGGATGAAATTAAAGCTTTGTGTTTCCCAGAAATTACAATGCGTCAATTTAGTGCTCTTAACTGTAATTGTTGGAATTGTCTAACGTTCAATGTTCCAATTATGCTATAATAATTTTCAACGTAACACTTGTATTTTTAGAAACTGAATGTACTCAGAGGTGTAAAACTACAGGCTTCAAAGATCCCTCAAATCCTGATAAATGCATTTGAAAAACGAAATGGCAATTGAAATATATGCCTATTTACGTGGATATGGCTATTGTTCTTTTTTAAAAAATGTTTTTATTCATAGGATGCTGCACAATATTTTTATCAACTGTTCATGGAACATAAAACCCAAATGGAACTGACTGCAGTAGTTCCCTGTAATCATTTGCTACTGCATTAAATGCACACTTAAAGCACTAACACATGGAAACCTATAAGATTACTAACTGTACTTGTTCATTTCTGACGTAATTCTTAAATGCCAGCTGGTTTATGGACTGATACAGAGCAAGGAATTAGCTTAGTCATGGCTTACTGGGACTGTACAGCTCTCTATAATGGCAGCATATGAGATTTAGCTTTAGGCTAACTCCGCATTAACTAACAGAATTAAAAACACCGTTTTAAACGGGGAATAGGAATCAGGCAAAGGTGTCCTGCAGGTCACCTTGACCTTTGCAATGCGAGGGTCAGGGATATTAATTCCTTAGCTTTGCCTACATGTACCTGGCATTGTCCCACCTTAAGATGGTTAAGGGGAAGTGGTTGGGATGGGAATATCAAACAACAGGATAGATTGGACCCTGACTCTTGGTTGAGTTTGGGAGTGGAGTGAGGGGGAATTAAGGTTCAGGAAGATTTAAACTTTGATTGTTGGATCTAGAAGAGCCTTTTTGTCCCAGAATTGTATTAATAAATTATTAAAAGCACATTATACTATAATTCAGCATACATAAAGTACATTACAGATCAATTTAAATAAATATAGTATATGCACTGAAGGGTCCCTTACTCCACTGACCATACAGACTGCATAAATACACTTCATTTACGTAACATAAATTTTCTTCAGTTAAACTTTGGGAAGATTGAAATGATCTTCTTTAATCTCTGCACATATTCAATTTCCTAGCCGTTAACTACATTTTCTGCTACATCCAGAGTTGAGATTCTGACCCCATCTGCCTTCTCACTAAGACCATCAGTTCCCACTTTCATCTTTTATCTCCCATTTTTCTCTTCTGTAAACTTGATACTATCCAAAATTCTGCTACCTCTGCCTTTACTTCCCCGAAGTCCTGCTCACATCATCTTTCCACTTTGCTCACCTACAATGATTTCCAGTTAAGCAATGCCTTGATTTTAAAATTCTCATCCCTGTTTTGAAATCTCATCATGGTTCAACCCTCCCTGATTTCTGTATTCACCTCCAGCCCTCCAAATCTAAGTCATTTACAGATATTCAATTCCAGCCTCCCAAAAACTTCTATTGTTATTTGCTCCACCACTGATGCCTCAAACTGCCAAGGGCCTAAATTCAGAAATTTCCTCTTTAAAACATTTCCTTTGTCCTTTGACATTCATTTAAATCCTTTCTCTTCTACCACGATTTTGGTCACCGGGCTATCTCCTTCCTTGACTTGGTGCCAAATTTGGTTTTATAATGCTCCTATGCATTGCTCTGTATAATTTTATTCTGTTAAAAGTACTATATATTGTACATAATCTATTTATATTATGTGAAGCTTTAGACAAGATGATTAAATAATTTACTATAGTAATTTACATGGAAAGACTAGACAAACTGGGATTATTCTTGTTAGAGCAGATTAGAAGGAGATTTCATAAAGGTGTTAAAACCATTAAGGGTGTTATTGCAGACTGGACGAGGAGAAACTTCTCTTTGGCGGAAGAGTCGAGACACAAAAGACGCTAATTGTGATGAATGGCAAGATGAACCAAACATGATATTAGGACAATCTATTATGTTGTGAGTAGTTAGATTCTGGAAATGTACTACCTGAGAAGAGTAGTGGAAGCAGGTTTAATCATGGATTTAAAAAGGGAATTGAATTAGCATCTGAAAATAATAAATTGTAAGACTATGATGCAAGGGTAGATCATGTGACTAGCTAAACTAAAACCAAGTTCTGTTTTTGCTTGTATGGAACTAGCTAAATTGGTGTTGCACAGTAACAGCAGAGGCTCAATAACCTCATTTTGTGCTGTACCATTTGTATATTTTCTGCACTTAATTTCAGGTACATATATAAATCTTGATGGTTCTTACATTGGCTCCGGCCTCTCTGTATTCAAAGGTAGCAAGGTTCTATACTGTAGCCTAACCAATAAACCTTTGAAGTGGCTGCACTCTGGTTAAGAGCATCCATATGGAGTCCTGCACCTTAGAATGTGGCAGTTTGCAACAATCAGTCATAATCAGCTCTGCCAGTCAACAAGTTTATGGGTACAACAGCAGTTAATATTTTCTTGGTGTGAACTGCTAGGAACTGTCCGTAGTCCCAGGATATGTAATTGTTTGAGGTGAACTTAGACAAAAATCACCACGTTACTTTCCAGATACAATGCATATTCTAGAAGTACATGGATGACAGTCTCTTGGCCAGCTCAGTTGCCTCAAGGACAGTGTATATTGGCACTGAGTTGCGAGGTATGCATTAAGGATCTGACAGAGTGCTCTTTTATCACCAGTCAGGCTATGTCCTGCTGCTTGTTTAAAAGTGTTAGTGCAAGAATCATCTAACAGGTCACCATCTCCTTTTCCGCAGGGTCTCAAATATGTTGATTTGCAGTTCACTGTGTGATCATCTTGTGATCAAAGTTGTTTTCTGCACAAGCCTTTCTACATGATCAGCTGGAGCAGCACAGTTTAACTGCATGAGCATTCTGAACTAATGTGACTAAATGAGGACAGATTGACACTTTGGTCTTTGTGCACAGGGTCCAAGCACAGCTTTGTGAAGCCACACAAAAATGGCCATTGGGATGAGGAGGATGTTGAATGCATTTTCCCTTTACTGGTGATTTGTAAATTGTGTCCATGTGGACATAGTCCAGTTTTGATGTCAATATGAAACAAAACGGTTCAAATGGTTGTGATGTGGCAGGAACTGAATGGGAGTCAGGCCTGTGCTTCCACAAACACCAAGAGCATCTCACACCAGATGAAAGTCAACAGGCTTGAGCAACTCTGGAGATTGGAAAAAAATGTCTCCAATCCCAACTCATTCATTGATTAAATTGTGGCACTGCTAGCTCAAATTGCAGATTTCTTTCCTCAAGCCCCACATTGGAAAGCATATCCACTGTGTATAAATTTGATTTTCTATTCAGATATTCTTTTTCCTGGTCCCAAGTCGTTAAGAGGGCATTCAGCCTAGTCTCTTGTGCATGAAGATTTTAGCATTATGTAGTGAGATAGTCAAACATCCTCCTGCTGGTTATGACACAGGTCAGAACTGGGTGGAACGCCAGCTCCAGGCCATGCTTGAAATCATTGACATATTCTGTTCAAGATTGTAGCTAATATCAAACAGTGAAATGGACTGCAGAATTCTTATTTCTTCTATGTTTCCCTTCTTTTTGTAGGTGATAGTGTTTTCTAATGGATTCAGACATGCTGCCAGCCAGAACCATGCTCTCATATACTTCTGGATCAATTTAATTTCACAGAATTGAATACAGCTTCACTAGTAAACTGTTGTTTCTAGGGGTATTAGTCATATCGAATGTACAAGATTAGCTTATCCAAATTTTTTGTGGTTTGATTAGAATCTGCCACTAGTTGCCACATCAAATCTCTAATGAGGACAAGGAATGTTACACAGTCTGGAAGTTTCATTTCATACAGCCCAGCTTGAAAAAAATTTCTAATCCTCAATGTTTTTTCTTTGTTCAGGCTGCTGATCACAACGCTTTCTTAGAAGAACCACAAATATGGTCCGGTCTGCTCCCTGGAATGAATACTGGATGATCTTGGAGAACTGCGGCAAAAAGAGTGAGTCCTGCTCCTCTTCATCTCAGAGATTCTCCAAGGCATCCCATCAACTCTGACAGCAGAAGAATCTGCATGCTTTACTGGGATTATGCAATTTCCTGTCTCTCACTCTTACTTTTTCACCTTATGAGCACCTTTGAGAATAAAGAACCTCTTGATCATTATTTTGACTAATTTCCACCAATGCGTCAAGAAATCAAGAAGTGGTTTTACATTTCTCAGCCTTTTTTTTAATCAGCCTCCCTGTTTTCTGGGGTTAGCAGTTTCCTGTTCAGATTTATAACACACTGTCAACTCGCTGATATTCCTGTGATTAACAGTTAGCCAGTATGAGGCAGTGTCAAATAAGAACATTATTGGATATAAGGTTGAATGTTTTGGACAGGAACAGAAATCTATCCTGGAACAAGTGGGGATACCTGCTCTTGATTAGGTTATCTTGGTGGTGCATGGGTGAAGGCACAGCATGGTGTCTTTTAGTGGTGCTGTCAAAAAATCTGGATACAATGGCTGGTTTGCTTACCATTCTCTTAGCTTGTCCAGTTGCATGGATTGTGCTTTTGAAATCCCTGTGCAGAGGGTCAGAAATGGATGGGAGCTGGAATTTGGCCAATTGCTCATATTAATTGGCATAAGCAATCCATTTTTATTCATTACATCTGTTACAAAAAGGCTGCCATCCACCATTTGCTTGATGGTGAATTTGCCTTCCTGTAGTAGGCAAACCAACCAACCCAGACAAAGGATTTGGTTACCCCAAATACATCAATGGTTCTTGGGGGTGTCAGAGCTACAGTGTAGTAGTCTGCATTCCTACAAGAACAGCACTAATGGCTTATGATCTTGATGAGCTACTCCAATGTCAAAACATATTGTGTAGCAGTTGAAATACCATGCATTTTAATTAATGTTATCTAAAAACCCATTTTTTGAAAACAAAAAGGTTGTCCAACAAAAACCCATCAGCCCTTTTATTCATGCTGGTTCCAGATGATGAATCTGTACCTGCAACCTGAGAAATTTGTGAAATAAATGCCAAACTGTGATCAAAAAATCTATATGTTCATATGCTGAACATCCTTCTAACCCTAGCAGGAAGGCAATGCAAGGCCCAGCACAGGCTGTGAGACATTCTTCAGTGGTGCTAGAGCACCAAGCCAATGAGGTCCTTCGTATCTCAGAAAGGTGGTCCCAAGCCAGTGTTAGTTCTTACTATTTTTCCATCTGTGATCATGCTGCTTCCAGTTTCATGGAGCTGATACTCTCTGTATCACTGCTGTGGAGCTCAGGTTCTCTGGGCACCTCAATTCTCCTGGTGTTCCCCAACTCAGGTGTGCCAGTCATCTTCCATTGATCCGGATGTGTGCGCGCATGTGACTTTCATCTTTGGTATGTTGCTCGTTATTTTGGAGTTGGAAGTGGCTTGTCTAAAAAAATACGCTAAAAAGAAATCGGAGACAAAATCTATTTTTGCTATTTGTCTCAAGTACAGGTGACAGCTCAAATGTTTCTTCTTGCCAATTTTCCTTTAATACTACCTGCCAATCTTTCAGTTATCCCTCTGCTGGTCTCTCTTCCACAGATTGTGTCTGGACTGGGTAGTGGGATTAGTTAGCTCGCTACAACATCCAATTCCAGCTCCTTGCTCCTCTCAAAGTCAATTTTTCATGATAGTTTCCACAGGAGACTTTGAGAAGTTGGGGTATTGGGGGGGTTGACATTGTTAGGTTTTTTGAGATGTCATAATTTCCTACCTCTTCCTCTCACACCACCTTAATCTTTGTCCCGTGATTGCTGAGCCTGTGCTTTAATCAGACCCCATATGAATGGCTGGCCTCAGAATACAGGTTGTAGCACATATCTTTTCTCCATGTATACTGTACTTATACTTGTATATACATTTTTACATGCATCTAATATGCCACGTATATGTATATTCTACAATTCCCTTATTACTAGATCCTAACAATTATGATTCATAATCATTGTGCCTTGCAGAATGCTCGAAGGAAAACTTATGCATGTTAAGGGTTAATCAATAGCTTGCCTTGACCTGCTCAGAAATACAGCTGCACAGCAGCCGAAACTCTCGTTCACAAAACCCAGCCTCAACAACCTATTTGAACATAGAAGGCTAACTAGTTTTTATGATCCTGTTTTGTAGTCTGTTTTTTTTCAAAATGAAGCAAAGACTGCCTCACAAGCTGATTTTAATACAGTAGCACTCAGGTATATTCATAACTTTGCCGTATTTTGTTCTGAGATAAGAGCTCTCCTGTGGAGTGTTGCCAAAACAAATTCAGACTCCCACAATCCCCTGCCATAAATCAGCTTCTCATTGAATTGTCCTGCCAACTGCACTTCAAACACATATTTGAAACAAGTGAGATAGCAGCAGCATCTGGTGTTAGGGAGGTCTGCAAGTTTTTTAAAAAATCTGACTTACAGAACATGACAAAGTTTCTACTGATATTTCATATAATGATTAACAATACTGAACATTATTTTGAAGTTTATTTTATGATGAGAAAACATGTAATATATAATCAACTTAAAACTTACAATCACAGCTACAATGAGAAACAACAACATTCTCTAAATCATTGAGCATAGAATGGATTTACTTTATTAAAATTGAGGCAAAATTGAATTTCTGTTAGTCACCATACTAATAATGTGGCCATTTGTCCCGCACCTACTGCAGTTGTAGGCTTGGCTGTGATAGGGAAAATGTTACACAGCATAATGGTTGAGATACATGCATGGGCCTGTAGAAATTTGGAAATGGTGTCAAATGGATCAGTTGGGAGTTTGGCATGAAGAAGACTTGGGAGGAAGTTTGGAATAAATTTTAAATCGGAGAAAGATGATGATGACAGGCAAGGACTGTTATAATGCCTTAATATGGAGGTAGAGGTGAAGTACCTAGAAGGGAATACTCTTAATTTTCATTTCTAAAAATTATAAAATTTAGGTGATGCATTGATTTCTTTTATTAGGTTACAGTGTTTATGAAAGTTTTGAATAACAAGGAAAGGAATGAAACAGACTGTTTGCCATTTCAGGAGAAGGCTTTTATAATAGTTCAGCCATAACATAATTTGTAAGGCAATAAATTTTCCCTGGCATTCCTAGCTCCACCCTGGACAAATTCCAAGTGTTCAAAACTCTGTTGCCTGTTTCCTGTCTCACTTAGAACCATTGAATAAAACAGTACAGAGGGAGACACTTGGTGTATTAGCTCTGCGTGGCTCTTTTAAAGAGCAATCCAGCTCACTGCTGTACTTGCTCTTTTTCCAAATTCCTGCAATTCCAAATTGTCAAATATTTATCTGTATTAAAATTGGGATTATTCCACATGCCTCTTCCTGTTGACAATCACTGGCTTCCTGTTCCCTAATGTATCTAACTCTAACTACTTATCCTTATTTACAACAGAGTTTTCTATAATCTAAGGATTATATTTTGATCAAAGTTTGTGAGAAGATTTGTAGCTTGGGTGCTCATTGTTGTGGTTCTGTTCGCCGAGCTGGGAATTTGTGTTGCAGACGTTTCATCCCCTGTCTAGGTGACATCTTCAGTGCTTGGGAGCCTCCTGTGAAGCGCTTCTGTGATACCATATTATATAATGCCTGTCTACTTGTCCTTCCCCTCTGACAAATTTGTACACCCTCAGGTCTGTTTATTGCTGAACCACCTTTAACATTCTGCCACTTAAATGATTAATTTTAGTGAATTAATAATATAACACTTCTCTTCCAAATAAGTGTATAACCAAATTACTTTCACTGGCATGGAGGCAGCTTCGGAATGAGAAGTTTGTGCATTTATTCCTATGAGAAATCATAAACTTTATTCTCCATCTTGCCCAGCAGATAGAGAAGGGACCTAAGTGCTCAATGGTGTTCTGTTGCTTCCTCTTCCTAGTATCATAGACATTTGCTGGAGCACCATCATTAAACCTGGCTGCTGCTTCTTGTAGCTTCCTTCTTCCACATACCCGTTCTTTGTGTCACATAGTAGTAGCATTTGAACAATTTGCAGTCTTTTAATTTTCAGTTAAGGTGTAACTTCTTTCTTAAAAAGTCAAAGTAATTTTGAACAGTAAGCTAAAGATACCATTTCCAAGAAAACATGTGCCAAGATGTTCCTTAACGTAGAGAGAGAGAGAGAGAGAGAGAGATGGGGAAGAAGAGGGACAGGAGCCGGTTCATTCAGAAAGGAAGGGGTCTACAAGAGCAGAAATGCTGTCAGTAACAGTCTCCAAAACAGAGGGCAGGGCTGTGAAGAACTTATGAGCTGCTTCAAAGAAAGCTGCTCATCTTGTACCATAAGGAACAAATGAATAGTTAAAACTACAGTGTCCAGAGGGGCCAATACATTTTTAAAAGATATTTTAATTTCAGTGACTAACTGAAAGGAACAAAATTTCATGTTAAGATTTTTACTGTAACAGAGAAACTTAAAGCCACATTAAACAGTATTTTTGTAGGCAATTAATATTTTAAACTACATAAAAGTGTGACCAAAAATCCCCCAACATGGACATACTTTGTGATGTCACTTGAGTGAACATTTTATTCTCCAGGGGCTAGATATAGCTGAAGCATTCACAACAATCTTAAGTCTTCCGTTTCTTTTTTTTTGCCCCTTTATGCAGCAGTTTTTCTTACCCAACACCCCCCAACTTTTAACATCTTAAATTATCCTACCAGGAGAATGAAGGCAAAATAAAGAAAGACAAGTTGTAGCTAGAGCCCGCAGGGGGAACAGAGCGAGCGCGGGCCGAGTCCCAGATCAGGGAGCAGAGTTGCAGCTAGAGCCCGGAGCGGGAGCAGAGCGAGCACGGGCGTAGTCCTGGAGTGGGAGCAGAGTGAGTGGGGGTAGAGTCCTAAAAGCAAGTTGCGGCTGGAGCAGGGAGCGAGTTTTCAATTCTGTGACAACATTTAAACAATCTGTACCTAGGTATCCTGTACCCAAGATGGCGCCGAGAAACGCCATTTCAAACCTTTCACTGCATTGATTCCAGTGCACGTGACAATAAAAGGCTTTTCTTCATTCTTCATTCAATAGTGCCAAATAGATGATCCATCTCAGCCTCTTCCAGAGGTCCCTAGCTTCCCAAATATCAGTCTTCAGATAATTCTATTCACTCCCTGTGATATCAAAAAACACTTGGAGGCTCTAGAATACTGCAAAGGCTACGGGATCTGACAACATTCCAGTAATAGTAACGAATATCTGTGCTCCTTAACTTGCTTGACCCCTAGCCAAGCTGTTCCAGCACAATTACAACAGTAGCATCTACCTGCCAATGTTGTAACTTGCTCAGGTATATCCTGTATACAAAAAGCAAGAAAAATCCAACACAGTGAGTAACCAGCTCACCAGTCTACTCTTGGTCATCAATAAAGTGATGGAAGGGGTCAACAATAGCGCTATCAAGCAGCACCTGCTCAGTTCCACCCAGTTTGGGTTCCACGAGGGCCACCCAACTCCTGACCTCATTATGACCTTAGTTCAAACAGGGACAAATGAGCTGATTTCTAGCAGTGAGGTGAGATTGACAGTCCTCAACATCAAAGCCATATTTGACCAAATGTGGCATCAAGAAGCCTCAATAAAACTGAATCAATGGGAATCAGGAGGAAAACTCTCTGCTGGTTGCAGTCATACCTGGTATTAAAGGAAGATGGTTGTGTTGTTGAAGGGCAATTGTCTCGGCTCCAGGACTTCTCTGCAGGAGTTCATGAGAGTAGCGTTTTAGACCCAATCATCTTCAGCTGCTTCACCAATGATCTTCCCTCCATTACAAGTCCAGAAGGGGGGATGTTTGCTGATGATTGCACAATGTTGAGCACCATTTGCAACTTTTCAGATACTGAAGCAGACCCTGTCCAAATGCTGTAAGGTTTGGACAACATCCAGGTTTGGGCCGGAGAGCAGCAAGTAACAGTTATGCCACACAAATGCCAGGCAATGACCATCTCCAATAAGAGACAATCTAACCACTGGCCCTTGATAATCAATTTCCACTATCAACATCTTGGGGGCAGGGAGGGGAAATTGAACTGGACTCACCATATGAATAAAGTGGCTACAAAAGCATTTCAGAAGCTGGGAATACTGCAGTGAGTTTCTCACTTCCTGACTCCCCAAAGCCTGTCTATCATCTACAAGAATGTGATGGAATGTTCCCCACTTCTCTGGATAGGTGTAGCTCCAACAACACAAGCTTGACACCATTCAAGACAAAGTAGGTAACTGATTAACACGACATCCACAGACATTCAGTTACTCCACCACTGTAGCAGCAGTGTGTACTGTCTACGAGATGTATTACAGAAATTCACCAAAGATCCTTGGATACTAAGAATTGATTTTGCATTGCTGAACAAATTTATCCTGACTGTCCTTGAAGAAAATTGCCTTTCTAAAATGATGATTAATACAGTAAGAAGTTTTAAAAATAAATTTGATCATCATCAAGGTTAGGCTATCTGCCTTTAATTAGTCAGATTATTCCTTCATCCCTATTCAATGACAGTACAATTGTAGCAGTCCCCCAGTCATCCAACAGACTGGAACCAGTAATACACAGACACCAGCAGTTAACATACAACGAGATGTTAACACATGCAATGAGAGTAATGGTCATTAGTTGCCTAAAACTGTAATGTTGATCTAAACAGACAGTACTACAGAGTAAGAAGACAACCATTGCCCTCTCAGCCAACTTACCCAGCATCACTTTGTTTACAGACTAATAGAGCAAACTCCCACTGGCTACTGAAATCAATGCTCACATAAAGTATTCTCTTTCCCTTTGTTTCTACAATGTTACTTAGTCTTAATATTTGGTAAAGGCTTTTAATGGTTATGATGGCTTTTTAACCTATACAGAGGTCATCAGGAGTTTTGTCCCCTCTGTTGTGATCCTGACTTCAAATTGACCTTATCAGTTTAAATGTAATTTCCACTCCATTACTTATGTGATCCCTAGAACTATTTAATTCTGCACTTGAAACTGTGAATTATGTAAATGAGATCATGCTGGATAATTGAATGCCATTAATACTTTACCACTAACAGCAGGGGACTACTCATAAACACTTAAACCAGACTGACTCCTGTAGGGTCCTGGCAGAGCCCATTTTAATGACTGTGAGTTTGAGCTGTAGTCACTGATTTGGAGTCATTAAACTCAAAGCTGAATGGCTATTTGGCCACGGGATTAATGTAGGATACCACTGATCTCATTTACACTACACTAAGATGATTTGCATGGTCACACAATTGCTGTACTGCAAGCAGTTAACAGAGACATTTTTATATTTGGAGAATAGATTTTAGATGAAATAGATTTCTAACAACTTGCCTGCAAAATACAGCTGGCATTAGGTTATAATTGGATCACAGTGACTGACTGATGAGCTCTGACCAGAATTGTGAAACTATGTATTCTGGGTAAGTTACTTATATGGATTGCTAATTCTCATCAGCCACTTGTTTTCCTAGCCTTGAACATAGAAGCTTGCTGTTAGGCGCGTGCTAAAAAAAAACCCTCCAATCTGTTCAATACATGCCACATTCTCCCATCACTGGGGGAGATGAGGAGTTAATATGAACACTGAGCTGGAGTGAATGTTTATGTTTTCAAAAAATTAAGATTAGAAGCAATGCTGCAATCTTTGTAGAAAATACAGCAATAGTTCATGCAAATTTTTTGTGATTTAAAAGACTTCCATATTTTCAACTGTGTCCTCTTCTAGAACATTCAATTATAGGTCTCTTAACCCTGTGAGATATGACCAGTTTTCACTCCTTGTTCAACTTTGAAATGTAAATGCTTCGTTGAAATGGCTTGATGTGATTCTCACTGTTAGCATGATTTATGGCTGCATCAATTTTGTATTTGTCCACACTGACAGGTTGTGAGTCTCATTCAGCAAGTACACTTTTCAGACATTTACAATGATTGCAGATGGTCCATATAGAAGGGAGGCTACTGCAACATTTAACACATCTGAATAATTGTACAAGTAAATAAACAAAAGCTGTTTGACTTAATGTGTTATAATTTGCTATGGCAGGGCATCTAAGTGTGTTTAGGATTTAAAATACTTTGTGTTGCAAGTTGCTAAAAAAAAGTGTGAGTCAATAAGGTCACAGTGAGTGGAACTGGCCAGGTGGGACCTGGGTGAACAGGACAACTCTGTATCTCCTTAACCAATTAGACTAGGAATTGTGAAATAAACACAAGGAGAGGGAAGGAATTACACAATAAAGTCAGTGAATTCAACGTCAACACAACTAAAAAGAGTGAAAGATTGATTGGATTCAGAGAAAAAAATGTTTTCAAATATATTTTCAATATTTTTAAATTTCTAGTACTTAAAACTGAAGAAATTAAACTCCACACTTGTAATAATTTGTTTACAGTATTATAGAGGTTGAATGACAGTAATTAATGTTATATGCTGTTCATTGAATATTTAAACTGAAAATGCACCAGACCTAAATGTTGTTTGGCTTGTATCTAATCACACAGATACCTTTTAAATGCATTTTAATAGTGAGCCAGACAGCGAGATAATGTCACAAAGCTGTGAAACTCAGCCGGTGACTTTTGGCTACAAAGATACTGTGCCACTTGTACATAAATAATGGTGAACACTACTAATTCCCGTTATTTCAGTAGAAGAGTGTCCCAAAATTGTTTTCTTAAATCCTGAAGGCAGTCCCAGACATTCCAAAAAAAATGTTGAATCATTGATGGAACAGTCACCCACAGTATCCTTCTAACCTTAAACAAACATGACCAAATTCCCAACCTTGTCAAAGTCAAAATGAGGCTCATTTCTATTAGCTAGAATAACCAGTTAGTACTTCTCAACTCCGTGTCACTTTCTCTTGCTTCTCATATTAACTGACCTGTTTTTTCAACCATTTTTCATATGACTGACTGATATGACATTGCTATAGTCTTCAGCACTTTATGGAGGTATTCCATGTCCTGATGCTCCCACTGGGGAGCAGTACTCAGGGAGCACAGATGGGAAACGATGACCACATAGCTTACTTAATTAATGGAAAGTGCTGGGCTGCCTATCCACTATTTCCTAATGTACCTTTCCTGTGATTAACATTCCCCACCTGGGACAATGACATCAAGTTCTAAAAGGTCTATCCAATTTACCATCTGGTTACAGTCTATTTAACCCTTTAGCTGCCTTTTTGTAAAAATTGTTAATGTATTTCAAGTACGTAGCTTCATATTTTTCGTTCTATGAAGGGGTCCTGCTCCTGCTCTGACAAAAGGGGATGGCCTGATATGTTGACCATCTTTTCCCTTCAAGCATTTCCTGTGTCTCTCCAGCATTTTCTATTTGCACAGATTTCTACACTGCAGGTATCAATCAATTAGCATGAAAAGTGTCCACTCACGCTATCTATTCAAAAAGAAAAACACAAAAATATGGAAGTGACAAGAAAATTGAAATTATCATCAAGTTGTAACCGTACTTTTGCTTGAAAGACTCATTAGATGTACAAATTAATTAAACTTATTTGGGCACGACATCTCCAAATTAAATTGAAAGCTGTGGGAATCCAGAATAACACCGGACTGGACACAGAGTCATACAGCATAGAAACCAACCCTTCAGTCCAACCAGTCCATGCTAAACATAATCCCAAACTAAACTAGTCCCACCTGCCTGCTCCTGGCCCATATCCATCCAAACCTTTCCTAAACAAATGTCTTTTAAATGTTGTAATTGTACCCACATCCACCACTTCCTCAGGAAGTTCATTCCACTCCCAAACCACCCTCTGGTGCAAAACATTTGTCCCTCATACCTTTTTAAAATCTTTCTCCTGCCCCCTAGTCTTGAAATCCCCCATCTTAGGGAAAGGACATCTACCATTAACTCCATCTATATCCCTTTTTATTTTATAAACTTCTTTCAGGTTGCCACGCATCTCCCCATGTTTCAGTGAAAGAAATCCCAGCCTTTCTTTATAACTCAAACCTTCCATAGTGAGCAACATCCTGGTAAAACTCTTCTGAACCCTCTCTAGCTTTATCCTCTCTATAACTGGGTGACCAGAAGAGGCCTCACCAATGTTCTGTACAACCTCAACATGACTTCTCAACTCTTAAACTCAAAGGACTGAGCAATGAAGGCAAGTGTGCTAAATGCCTTTTAAACCACCCTCTCTACACGTGAGACAAACTTCACAGAATTATGTACCTGCACCGCTGGGTCCCTCTGTTCTACAACACTACCCAAGGCCCTACCTTTATTTGTATTAGCCCTACCCTTGTTTGTTGTACCAAAATGCAATACCTCGCATTTATCCAGATCAAACTCCATCTACCATTTTCCAGCCCATTGACCCATTTGGTCAAGATCCCTTTGTAATCTTAGAAACCTTCTTTACTGTTTACTATGCCACCAATTCTGGTGTCATCCACAAACTCATTAAAACTTTTACTTTCTCATCCAAATTATTTAGATAAATTATGAACAAAAGAGGACCTAGAATGAGTCCATGTGGAACACCGCTGGTCACAGGCCTTCAGTCTGAAATGCAATTCTCCACCATTACTCTGTCTCCTGCCGTTAAGGCAATTATGTATCCAGTTGACAAGCTCACCCTAAATCCCATGTGACCTAACTTTACTAATTAGTCTCCCACGCAGAACCTTGTCAAAGGCTTTACTAAAGTCAAAATAAACAACGTCTACTGCTCTGCCCTCATCAATCTTTTTGGTAATTTGATCAAAAAACTCAATCAAGTTTGTGAGAGACAACTTTCCTCACACAAAACCATGCTGACTATCCCTAATCAATGTTTGCCTCTCTAAATGCCCATAAATCCTATCTTTTATAATTGCCTCCGCTAATTTACCCACAACCATGTCAGACTCACATGTCTATAGTTCCCGATGAAGCTGCTTCATGGGCAAGACAGAGGGTGTTGGTAACTTGCACTTTATCAGACAGGGGAGGCTGGTGGTGAGCCAAACCTCCTACAAATCAATGCTTGGACATTTATCATTTCTTATTCACGGTTGTACTATTGTTAAGTTTGGGAGTGGAATAGGCTGGATAGCAACAGCTGAGGGACAGCACGGAGACTCAGTGGTTAGCACTGCTATCTCACAGCGCCAGGGACCCAGGTTCGATTCCAGCCTTGGGCGACTGTCTTTGTGGAGTTTGCACATTCTCCCTGTGTCTGCGTGGGTTTCTTCTCACAGTCCAAAAGATGTGCAGGTCAGGCGAATTGGCCATGTTAAATTGCCCATAGTTTTAGGTGCATTAGTCAGGGGTGAATGTAGGGGAATGGGTCTGGGTGGGTTGCTCTTCAGAGGGTCGGTGTGGACTTGTTGGGCCAAAGGGCCTGTTTCACACTGTAGGGAATCTAATCTAATCATTAGTGTTGGTGATTTGGAATATAATGGACAGTTTGGTCTCATACAGAGGTACCTCGATTATCCAAAGGACAGAGGCGGGGAGTATTTCAATTGGTTAATCGAATTCTGGATGATCAAATGCCGGATACCATAGTTTAGCTGAGCATCAGGACATTGCGATCTTGCCGGATAATCCGATATTTGGATAACCGAATGCCGAATAATTGAGGTTCCTCTTGTAAACCAAGCAAAATGCAGTGCAAGCATAAATTAAGTGAAATAAAATTTATAGAACTTAATGTTTATTAATTCTGGCTACTTACTGTATCCATAATTTCCTCCACCTTATCACTACGGTCTTCAAAATCTGTATACCTGAAGCTTTAGAACTCCCCCCACCTTAAACCTCTCTGCTTCTCAACTGCTTTCCTCCATTCCGACACTTCTGAAAGCCTCTTCACGCTGAGCTTTTTAGTCATCTGTCCTAACATCTCCTTACGTGGTTGTGAGTAAAGATTTTGTCTGAAACCTCCTGCGAAGTGTCTTAGGAACGCTTCCTGCTTTAAAGTGTTATTTGGATACAAGTTGGTATTTATAGAATTAAATATAGATTGTTTATAGAACTTCTTCAGTTCTGAAGTCATATCAGGCTCAAAATGTTAACTGTTTCTATCTCCTCAGCGGCTGCGAGATTTAATGAGTTTCTTCAACATTTTCTGCGTTTATCCCAAAGAAGCACTTATGTAGTGTAATCAACGCTGTAATGTCAAAAACCTAAAAGGAGTGCTACAAGATCTCACAAATATCACCAAATCATTTATTTTTGTGATGTTGATTGTGAGATACCTATTGGCGAGGTCACTGTGGTTAACCACCCCCCCTTCCTTTTCTCTTCAAGGGTTCTTTAAGGTTACCGAAGAGGGCAGACAGACCATGCCACCTCAGACCAACCATTACATGCCATCATTTATGCCCCACTTGAACCTTTACCCTTTTTCCTTAATATAATTTTATTCACATAACATGCTATTCCTCTCTTTCTTTATATACTTACCTAGCTTCTCCTTACCTCAACTGCCTCACCATACTGATGTCCACATTCTCACAACTGTTTGGTAGATAATTTTTCCTAAATTCACGTTTTGATTCCTTGGTTGCTGTACATTGATTTCGCTCCTCCTTTTAAGAGTAAGTATTATTTTTGCATTCAGTTGAGACCACAGATTAGCCATACTCTTATTGAATGCAGAGCTAACTTGATGGGCCAAATGGCCTAACAATGCTCCTAAGTCCTAAATTCCTATGCTGTCTAAAATTATGAAAACTTTATTGCATCACTACGCTGTCTTCTCCCTTTAAGAAAAAGGAATTCAACATGTTCATTCCTACCTGACTCAAGTAATCTTGTTTTTTTAGTGCAAACCTCGTAAACATTTTTACACCCTCTTCTTTTATCTTATCATTTTTATAATATGGCTCAGAAATGTGTACAATATTCATAAGTAGGACTTCAACTTCTCTGCGTTTTAATTCTATTTCGTTCTGTCCAAAGTGCCTAACTGAAATTCATCCATTTTGAAAATTGTATTTATTGCTAAACTCAAAACATAAATCGAAGTATTGCTGAAGACTCATCGTTTGAAGCATGAAGCATGTTGATGATATAATGTTTGGAGCCAGAAGTTGTCCTTTCACGTTTGATTAGTTATTTACTCATTCTTCTTACATTGACAAAGCACTTAAAATTGTAAATGACAATGAATCTACGCTTTCAAGCTGAGCTCCCAGCTGCAACCTGTGGCAGAATTGATATTATAGTTCAAGTCAGAGCTAAGCAATTAGGAACAGAGGTGTAATCAGCAAAACGACACAAATTAGGCTCAAATTTGCAGAAGCTTTGAAGAGTGTTTCCTTTCCTATTCAAATTTCTCATATGAATTCTGTCGTGAACCGACACATTGAACAGTATTTTAATACCAATTGGATTACAATAATTTTGCATTAACATATTTCTCAATATACTTAAGAATGGCATTTTGGTCCAGGTTGATTAAATGCAGTTAAAAATGCACTTAACTGAAAGAAATAAGTATTGTGAATGTATTAATCCATCATCTGTGGGTAACCCATTTTAATGGCTGAAAATCACTTAGAAACTACAGAGAACCATTTCTTAGGTATACTAAAGTATAGTAAATGTTTTTAAACATAGAACATTGCAGTGCAGTACAGGCCCTTCGGCCCTCGATGTTGCGCCGTCCTGTGAAACCGATCTGAAGCCCATCTAACCTATACTATTCCATCCAAAGCTTTCTTTTAAAGTTTTATTGTGCTCAAACATACCAGCTTTGTGTCTATAAAGGTCTGTAAACAAGCACAATTGTGATTTTTGAGAATATTTGCAGCTCAGATTGAGGTTCAGATTATAAGTTTGCTCGCTGAGCTGGTAAGTTTGTTTTCAGACGTTTCGTCACCATGCTAGTAACATCATCAGTGAGCCTCCGGTGAAGCGTTGGTGTTCTGTCCCACCTTCTATTTATATATCTTGCTCTGTTAAGGTGGGGGATATCATTTATGGTTCTTTTCTCAGAGGTTAGTAAAAGGGGTCCAAATCGATGTGTTTATTGATGGAATTCCAGTTTGAATGCCAGGCCTCTAGGAATTCTCGTGCGTGTCTCTGTTTAGCCTGTCCTCGGATGGATGTATTGTCCCAGTCAAAGTGGTGTCCTCCTTCATCTGTGTGTAAGGACACCGGTGATAGTTGATCATGTCTTTTGGTGGCTAGTTGGTGTTTGTGTATCGTGGTGGCTAGTTTCCTGCCTGTCTGTCCGAAGTAGTGTTTGTTACAGTCCTTGCGTGATATTTTGTAAATGACATTCGATTTGCTGGTTGTTGGTATAGGGTCCTTTAGGTTCAGCAGTGGCTGTTCGATCATGGGGAGGGCTGTTCATTTGATCCAAACTTTGGGTCCACTACATGGTTGACACCTTTGTCTTCACAAAACAGAACAAATTAGAGGAAACTTACAACATCATCAACAACACCCTTACTGGCATAAATTTCACAAAAGAGCAGGAGAACAACAACAGATTCCTCTTCTGAGATGCCACAGGGGAACAAACAGTTAATAGAGAACTGCAGACCAGCGTCTACAGGAAAGCAACACACACAGACTAAATACTTAACTACAGAAGCAATCATCCCAACACCCACAAATGGAGCTGCATCAGGACATTATTTAAACAGGCCACAACACACTGCAGCACCCAGGAACTACAAGCAGCAGAAGAAAAATATGTATACAGCGTATTCAAGAAGAACGGGTACCTGATAAACGCATCCTCCAATTCTTAAACAACAAACCCAAACAAGAAGACACAACACACCCAGAGACTCCAGCCACACGACCATACATCAAAGACATCTCAGAGATGACTACCAGGCTACTCCGACCCCTTGGCATCATGGTAGCCCACAAACCTACCAACACACTGAAACAGCTACTGATGAACCTAAAGGACCTTATACCAACAACCAGGAAATCGAATGTTATTTACAAAATACCCTGCAAGAACTGTAACACACACTACATCGGACAGACAGACAAAAGACTAGCCACCAGGATACACAAGCACCAACTGGCCACCAAACGACATCACCCAATATCACTAGTTTCCTTACACACAGACAAAGAAGAACATCACTTTGTCTGGGACAATTCATCCATCCTGGGACAGACTAAACAGAGACACGCACGGGAATTCCTAGAGAAAAGTGAGGACTACAAATGCTGGAGATCAGAGTCGAGAGTATGGTGCTGGAAAAGCACAGCAGGTCAGGCAGCATCTGAGAATTCCTAGACACCTGACATTCAAACTGGAACTCCATCAACAAACACATCTATTTGGATCCCACTTACCAACCTCTGAGAAAAGGAACCTAAATGATATCACCCACCTTAAGTGACCAAGATACATAAATAGCAAGTGAGACAGAACCCCAGCGCTTCACCGGAGGCTCACTGATGATGTTACCCAGCATGGTGACAAAACATTGGAAAACAAACTTGCCAGCTCAGCAAACAAACTTATAACCTGAACAAGCACGATCAGCAAAAAGTCACAATGCATGGTCCGTTTTGTGGGGTGAGCATCAGGCACAGTGATTTTGAAATTAATACTAAAAGCTGCATAAATTTGCATCACTCTGTACTTAGAAATTTAGCAACCTTTTGTGTAGTTAACCCAATTTTGGCCAAATTACACAGAAAAAGTGCAAGAGACCAGGTACTGATGCCTCTACAATGATAATTCAACATTTCATATTGAGCTCGTGAAAGTATATGCTATCCTTTAAATAATAAATACTTTCAATCAACAATAGCTGATTTAAGAACATGAGAACTAGTAGCAGAATCCAGCCAAGAACAGGCATTGAGTATGCTCCACCATTCAATGGGTGATGAGTCTCTTAAACTCTGCTTTCACCATCTTTACGGAAGAGAACTTTGACTACTTTTAAGACAGAGACAAATAGATCCTTGATAAGCAAGGGGTGAGGGATAGGCAAAAACATGGAATAATCAGATCAACCATGATCATGCTCAAGAGGTCAGCGTCTTTGTATGTGGGGGAGGCAGGTTCAATTGAGGTATACAAAAAGATATGGATTGATTATTTGGATAAAAATAACGTGCAAGGGCACAGAGAAAAACAGGAAATCAGGATTAGGTAATGATATTCACCTAAAGAACGGGTGCAGGCCGAATGTCCTCCTTCTGTGCTTAAGACTTCTCTGATTCTGTGATCTAGTGAATCCTTGCTGTAGCAACAGCAACACAGGTATATCTTTCACGTAGTATATGTGACCAAACTGCGTACGGTACTCCAGGTGTGGTCTCATTGAATCCATTATCAGTTATAGCAAAGCTTATTCATTCAAATCTCTTTATAATAAAGATCAAAATGCTATTTGTCTTTCTAATTGTTGGCTCTATCTCCATGTTATCTTTCTGTACTGCTTGCACAAGTACACTACATATCTTTGAACAGCAACATTCACACCTTTCGTTTTTTTTATTCTTATGACTAAAGTAAATAACTTGACACTTCTCCACATTATACTTCACCTGTTCGCTCCATCTTGGGGTTGCCCACGCATTAAACCTGTCCATATCTCTTTGCAGCCTCTTGCGTCCTCTTCACAGGTAGATTTCCCAATTAGATATGCACTATTAGCAGAATTACATCCCTTACTTTGACAAGGAGACTGAGGAATTAATATGGTAGCAAATTACCGAGGCTCCACCACCCTGATCTTTGTGGAATTGCACTGCCATCTTGAAAATGATCCATTTAGCCTTACTTTCTGTTTCCTGTCTGTTACCAATCCTCTCCTTATATTCATATATTATTCCCAATTCTCATCAGCCTTTAGTTTGTTCATTAGCCATTACATAGCACCTTTTGAGAATTCAAGTGTACTAAATCTTCTGGTTGTTTTTAATACACCCTATTGGTTCCATCCAAAACAACTCCAATAATTTTTTTCAAATGCTACTTTCCTTTCATACAACCATGTTGACTCTGTCAGTTCATCCTGTGATTATCTGAGTGCCTTAATAATAGATTCCACAATGTCTGATGTAAAGACAGCTGTTTTGTAGCCCTCGTTTCTGGCTTCTTTCTTTCTCGAGTAGTGATGTTACACTTGATGATTTTCAATCTGCTGGAACAATTTCAGAATCCAGGGAATTTTGGAAAATCAGAGCTAGTGCAGCCACCATTTCTGCAGCATTATCTTTGAGAACCATATAACATAGGCCAGCAGATGTTTGATTGTTGTCTCAAGTGCCTCCAGTGAATTTTTTTTCTCTGCTGATATTAATTACCTTAATTTTAGAATTGTTTTTAGGCCTTTAGCTACCCTTTATCGCTGATGTAGGTGTGTCTCTTCTGCATTTCTGACTATCCTCTAGCCAACTGCATCGAACTTTTGAGAGTACTGAAGGTGCTTTCAATTTGAAGTTGTATAACAAGTATCCTAAAAGCTATTTACTATAACATTGTGTAAGGAAATGGGAAGAAAACTGTTTAGGAGCCTAAACTGTATCATCATTATTGCAATGTTTCCCTAAACTCTACTGCAACCCTTTAGGAAGCACATTCAACCGTAAGGCAATACAGAAGGCCCATTTTTTGAACAGTTTTGGAGTTGTCAGATTATAATGCATACTGGGAAGGGAGTCAGGGTGGAGTTTTGTTCAGGCATCAGAATTATTACTTCTTTGCTGGAAAGCCCACCAACACTCAGATACCTCTATGTGGAGAGGCTCAATGAAACCAAAGCCAAATCAGGCAGGTCTTCTGGCATTAACCCTCCTGGGCTGAAAGTCTTGCTTACCAAGGCAGCTCTTGGGCTTAGCAGTGTTGTTCAGAAGGTGGTGGCTGCAGCAGGAAAATCTCCCGCAGGAATCCCAGGACCATTCTGCTGTCCAGGCCACAGGTAGGTAAAGCTGCAGGATGAGACATTTTATGTTATGTCAAAAGAGGCACAGTGGTTTGAGTAGCAAAAATGGGGATAGATTTTTGATGCCCAGTACTTTAATCAGGCACTGGTGCTTTTGACTGAGGAACCCTTCCCCAGAGGTGACAAGCTAGCTGTAAGGTGTTAAGGGCATTGTACACTGCGTGCTGACAGGCCCATCTGCCATGGACTGATTGCAGCAGTTACAGGATGAAGTCCTTGTGCTCAGTAATTGGTCACTTATGGACCTTAATCGATGGCAAGGTGGCAAGGTCAACCATGTGTGTTCCCACCCAAACCTCAATTCCAGGATGTGAGATAGGATTCAGGTTTGACACCATCCTACCTGATTATACAGTCTTTCCACTTCTTAGCTCATCACCAGGAAGAGCAGAAGGCTCTGCCCTCAAAGTCAGATGGAGATCAATCTCCACCTTTGCTGCACCATTTCGAAACGTTTTGGCAGGCCTTAAAGGTATCACTGAAAACTGGCAAAAAGTGTCATTCAATATTATAATATTCTGGAAAAGGATCCATATGCATATTTTTTTGAGACTGTTACTGGGACTGCACTGTGCCTTGAATTTGCTTCTGTAAAACAGACCTTCGGTGCAGACAAGCTTTGCTTGTCTGGAAACTAACAGTTTAAAAAGGGGAAGGTCCTGGTCATGTTGAATGAAAATAACTGCAAGTACAACATATCTTTACAGTCTTACTATTGCTGAGGATTTCCTTATAGAGTTTTATTTTGTTTATTTTATTTGTAGCATGAAGAGAATGAAAAGAGCAGTGCAAAAGATAATCACGTTGCATTAGACCTGGGTTAGACGTCTGTCACTTTCGTAGATGCCTCAAAGGAATAAACTAAATCTTGGAAGAAAATTTACAATGTCTTCCAGATTTCCTTTGCTCCAGAACTAATGACCATACGTGCCTTCACCCACGGGGAGAAAGTGAGGACTGCAGATGCTGGGGATCAGAGTCGAGAGTGTGGTGCTGGAAAAGCTCAGCAGGTCAGGCAGCATCCAAGGAGCAGGAGAATCAACGTTTCAGGTATAAGCCTCATTCCTGATGAAGGGCTTATGCCCGAAACGTCAATTCTCCTGCTCCTCGGGTGCTGCCGATCTGCTATGATTTTCCAGCATGCCTTCACCTACTTCAGCCTTAAAAGATCTTGAACTCATTCCCTAAACCTGTCTACCTCTCTTTTTCTGCTCTAAAGAACACAAGAACACAATAAGTAGGAGCAGGAGTGGTCCATCTGGCGAATCTAGGTTGCCCTGCCATTCAATAAGTTCTTTTCATGGACTCAGCTCCACTTAACCACCCACTCCCCATAAACCTTAACATTGACCAAACATTTTGTGTGCTGTCCTAATACCATTTCATCTCAAATTCTGTCTGGTAATGTTACTGTCAAGAGTCAGATTTTACTGTATTAAAGGTTTGATATAAATCTAAGTTGTTCTTGTGGTTGTTGCTGTTTCCAGAATCTGGTTCATTTGGTAAATAAAGACAAGGCAAAGCTGGTCCCTGGAATCTGACTTCTGGTCAATTTTCACAGAGGAATGGTACTGGGCGTGGAAGTCAACATTAGCAGGGCCATTCATTTATCTGCACTCATCTCAAATCAAGCCGCTATAAGGGATTCCAGTGATATGAATTAATTCATAATTTACAAATGTATCAAACAGACAGCTATTGACAAAGAAAATAATTTCATAAATTTTCTTATAGACAGTCTGCAGCAGAACGAAAGGTTCAACAAACAGTTTTTGATAGTAAGTTCCTCCAAAGTGCAGGACACCATTGTTGTTGCTCTAAGGACTGCAACACAATCTCCTTTCCCTTCATGAATCATAACAGCTTGCAAGTGCTGAAGGTGCAGCCTATCTGTGACTAACAAAACATCATAAATACCAATGTCGCAGATTTATTTTAAGGCAAGGTCAGAATCATTTGAAGGAAAATGCAGAGTGCAAAGCCAGTTTTGAGGAAACTGTTGCCCTTCTCTTCAACATTGCATCAAGGCATCATTGGAATACCAAATTGTTCAAAACAATTAGAAGGCATCTGCCATCAGGTTCATTATTGTTATACTTTTGAGATCATTAATAAGTTGCTGGGCAGGAATGCTAGTTTTACACCTCATTGAATTTTACACTTGATGAGTTGGTTAAATTAAAACTCCCCCAATATTTCAGATGTCTAACCACCCCTTCCCCTTCCCCAGGGAAATTAGGGATAGTGTTAGATCCAAGGAAGGGACATAGAAATTGGCAAAAACACAATCAACAGACCTGAGAATTGGGAGCAGTTTAGATTTCAAAGGAGAACGACAGGTTAATTAAGAGGGCAAAATGGAGGAAGAGAGTACATTTGCAACATACCAACAGATTGTAAAAGCTTCCAAAGATAGGTGAAAAAACAGATTAGTGAAGTGTAGGCCCCCAACAGTCAGTAAACAGGGAAGTTATAATGGGGAACAAGTATAGGAGATGTAGATCTTGCTGCAATTGTACAGGACAGCTACACCTGGAACGCTGGGTGCAGTTTTGGTCTCTATCTGAGCAGGGATGTTCTGGCTGTGGAGAGAGTGCAACAAAGACTGGTGTATGAAGAGAAACTGGATTGGTTAGGATCCACTAGAGTTTAGAAGACTGAGGGGGGATCTCAAAGGAAATTATAAAATTCCAGCAGGACTAGACAGGGTAAATATAGAAAGTATGTTCCTGATAATTAGGGTTTCCAGACCAAGGATCACAGTCAAAGGAAATGGGGTAGGCAATTTAGGACTGAGAGGAGGAGAAATTTCTTCATTTTTAAAAGTGTTGAGGCTGTGCAATTCGCTGCCACAGAGCAGGGTTGAGGGCAAAACATTAAATGTTTTCAAGGAGTTAATTTAGGACTAAAGTGATCAAAAAGAGTACAGAGAGAAAGCAGGGAAAGGATCAACCATGATCATAGTGAATAGTGGAGCAGGCTCGAAGGCCTCTTCCTGTTCTTATTGCTATGTTTCCAAAGTTGTTGTAATTTGTGCAGAGTTTGCAATTTTCACTGACCAAAATACAGAACAATTCCATGCGGTCAGGGAAAACAACCAGTCACACCCAAAATCAAAGAAAGATGAAGAGTGTCTTATGTCTTGATTCCTCAATGCTGGTCCTTTATCTAAAAAGGATCCAATCACTTGGATACACAGCACTAGCTTATGACTTCAAGTGGAAGAAACACTTGTAAAGTTTAGCTCCATCTAAAATAAAGTAGTTTGTGATTAGCAATTCTGCCACTGGTATTAGAAAATTTTCCTGTGGCTGCAGTTTGTAATATCCAATGATTACACTACAGGACCCCAGCAAACTTACATGACATTTTCCACATCTATTACGCAGGAAAAGCTTAGCAATGTCATAAGAACACCATCACCCCAATTTCCCTATCCAATGTCGCATTCTGATTTGGACATATCTCACTGTACCCTCATTATTAAAATCTTGCAATTGCCCATGTACCACCAACCTGGGGTCACCATCCTCATAAGGATTATAACAGTCCATTAAAGTATGCCATGATCACATCCTCAAGGCAATACCTTCCAGCCCTATCCATGTTGCCTTAAATCCATTAAAAAATTGACAAAAGGTAGAAAGAGCAATTCACTAGTCTATCAACAGATGCCCTTCACACAAGTTCACTATCCACTCAGGCATCAAGGCCTTTTTTCATAGTTGCATATTTCATTGACCAGAATCAATCATTCTCTTTTTATTGCTATATCCATTAATTCGTTTGCCATGGGTTTCACTTTTCTGATTTACCATTACCTCTTGATATACTTAGTAGTTTTTATGCACACACTTAGCATTGGTTATCCCAGTACTTCACTTTGATAATATATGCTGTGGATGGTCCTCCCTTGGTGTAATTAAAGTAATTGTACACTGTGTACCAGTGAATACTCTACGTTCTTGTGCGAGGTCAAAATATGGCACTGGAAATAGTTTCCCCAAATCTGCTGCTGTGGTGGCTGCCTGCCCAGAGAGAATACTCGTTAAAAAAAAGTAAAGACACACATTGGCTGTGGACAAGTCAGACCAGTAGGTCTCATTTACCAGTTTTACTGGTTTTTCCATCTGAGTGGTGCTGGTGTATCAGATGTATTTTGAGCAGGGTGAATCAATGTCATTCAATCTGAGGAACAGCAAACATAATCTGATCTGGCTTTGCTCCCTTTTTGCCTCAACTATGTGCTCTGTCATATTCAGTAATACATCTTGTGTCCCTTCAAACTCACAAACTGAAGTCCGCAGTGTGCAGCTGGTAAAGCTTGCGTGAGGACAAGATGGGTCACCATCCCTTACGCAAATTTATTGAGGTCGGTACAGGCCAAATAGCCAAATGGCTGCCATGTTGTAGCACTTTCTAATTGAATGAATCCTGTACAGCATTGCCATTGCTAAAACAAAAGCTAGCCTCCTCACAAATGGGTTGTGATTTCAAAATGTTACTGGTAGATGCCATTGTGCTGTGGTGTGCCTTCAAAACATATCTTAATTCTTGGAATTTTACTGCATAACTACCAGAGTGAACACATTACAATGAAATGTAGCACAGCTGGAAGCATTAAAACTAGGGGGACTTACTGCGTGCCCCTGAGGTGCATTTGGAGGTAACAGTGTTTAATTGGAAGGGAGATTGACATGTAGAGACCCACTGCCTTCTTGCCTCTGTCTAATAAGTCTAGGGCAGGAAGGCACATGCACAGCATTCCTATCCCATTACCAATGGGGGATGTAACATGGGCAATCAAAGCATTCTTCTCAGGAGGAGAGATGGAACTCTTGCTGGCTGTCTGGATTAAATAACACCTACTGTTCATGTTAGCTTCACATTTTCTACTGGACCTTAAACCTTGTTCTTCAAGGACACCAACAGAAATAGAAAATCATGTGTTAAAATGAGGGGTGAAAGGTACTGCATGAACAGAACTTAGAGTTACTGTGGATGTCACAGTCGCTTGTTTTAAAACATAGCCCTGAAAATGCCTGGAACATCACCCCAGCAGTTCTGTCATGACTGCACCTCCCAACAACACTTTCCAGGGAAGTACTTCCAGTTACACTGGGCCAGCAAGTGTAACCGCAACTATGGATATTCACTTGCCTCACACTGGTCAAAACCTCAGAACCCAGTGAAATGCCTATCCATGAATGGTATAATTAGGGGTATAGGGAATTGCTGCTTTAGATCAAGCAGGACTTTCCAACTTAGTTTAGCTATCAGCCTTTTCCCATGTTGTTTGGGTGGATGTCTGCCAAGATTCTGGCAGGAATCTAGCAAAATAGCTGACAAAATTCTGCTCCTACAGATGAGTGACTTCAAACAGACAGAAAGATGAAACCACAGTTTCATCCCTTAACTTCAAGTCTCACTGTGTCTCATTTAATGTATTTTTCAAGCCACCATTCTGCCCAACATACAGATGCCATCATCTCTGTAAAGTGTGCTTTTAGACAGAAGCTTCCACTCATGGTAATTTCAGACTGACACTGAGATCCTGCCAACAGATCTCCATCTGGCTGAGAATCTGTTGCCATTAAGAAAGACCAATTTCAAGAAACCTTGCAAAATTGGCTTCAGAGAGTCCTGACAAATGCCAAATGTGGCATTTGATCAGAATTCTGGATTCCCAACCTACTCAAAAGGAAGTAACTTTCTACTTTTGAAATCTTCTGCACTCAATATATCCAATACCTCATTCTGTGCCACCAGCCTGCAGTACTTGCTCTACCAACCTCAAAACCACATCCAAAATGTCACCTTTCTGGACTTATATTTTCCATTCATTGATCAAGAATTAAAAGTTCGGTGCCCTGTTCTGATATGCCTGAAGTTGTAGATCCCAGAAACCTTCCAGGTATTAGTTGTTGTTCAGTTGAAAGCACGCTTGCCTCTGGGTCAGAAGGTAAGTTGTGCAATAGGCACTTGAATATAAAGTGCCTACTGCATATTCCACTGCAGTACTAAACAAGTTCTGCACAGTCCAAGATGCCATCTTTCGGGTGCAGTGTTAAATTGAGATCTGCGTCCTGAAGTGAATATGAATGGCCCCATGTCAGTATTTGATGAAGAGTCAGAGAGTACTCCCTTGTGTCCTGGTCAATATTCATCTCTCAGCCAACATCACTAAAATAGATTAGCTAGTCATTATCACATTGCTGTTTGTAGGAGCTTACCATGCTCAAACTGGCTGCCTGTTTCACACATTACAATGATGAATACATTTCAAAATACTTCACTGGTCCTAAAGTGCCTTGGCATGCCCTGAGGTCATGTAGATTAATGCTTTCTTTATTACATTGCATTACAACAAAATTGTTAAAATAGTTGTTGAAATTGGTGCAAACTCAGAGGTGTCATTATGTAAAAATATCATATACTTTAATGATCAGCAGCCTTTTTCCTCCCAAAGCAACAAGTGTTAGTGACCAATTATCACAGTATAAATATCAATTCTATCATCAAATGCTTAGCACTGACTTTGACCTGTGATATCAGTTCGACTATAGGCTGCAGCTGTCAGCTCAGCTTTTAACCACAGATTCCTCATTATTACAACTTCAGCTGTTTTGCCAATGCAAGGACATGTTGGCAAGGGCTCTGATTGGTCATGGACTTAACTGACTTAGCAAACCAGCATTGCAAATCAATATATGTACTTCGCTGCACAAAGATAAATTGTATAATTGACACCAGGAACAAGAAAAGGCAAAGTCCTAGTGATTAAATGTAGCCAAAGACATTTTACTCTACACAATATAAGCCGCTGAGACCAAGCATACTTTTACAATACACTGCATGGCTTCATGCCAGGGATAATTTTTAAACCACAGTTCATAGTGTTTTAAGTAGGTCACACACAGCTTAGTCAGGAATACACTGTCAGCAACAGTCACCAGGAGCTGCAACGAGGATTGCTGGAGTAGCCAATCACAAAGCGAAGGGAAATTGAGAGTAGAGTGTCATGAAACTGCATTCTACAAACAAGCTACAATATAGTTCCTGCTTTGTACAAACAGCTGAGACTCCAATTTGGGCATAATCAAGCCTTTACCCAACCGTTTATAGCAGTGCAAGCACGAACTACACTAGCAGATGTGTTGCTAGCACTGCTTAAACATTACGCTATAAGAAAATAATATGGACAATGTGATCCTGCTTTATTGTGTACATCTGTGCTCTCAGTCTTTTGAACACTTTTTCTTTCTCGAAAGTGCTATGATGGTTCTTGAAAGACAACATACTAGGGTCACCTAATATTATGTAATGATAATATATGGTAACCCATGATATATTCAAAGGAGTATTTTTAAACAGGTCAGATTGTTATATAACAAACATAATTTCTCAGTGACAGAACAGAAGTAAAAATAGTTTGAGGAAATAGTTTGTTGTGGAACACTAGCTGCCCACGGAGTGCCTGTGAAGGAAGGCATTCCTCACAGAACCTGCTGGGCAGATATCATAGTTTATCAGGCAGACCCCCCACATGGCAGCAGGCTCTCCTGCTGCAAGCAAAATCCTCAGAGTCAGAAACTCCTCATATGGCCTGCCAAACCACCATGCCATCACGAGTACTCTCCTCCTGATACCATCCTTCACCATGTGTCCAGCCCTCTTGTTCCAACTTTCAGCCTATTGATGCAAAAGGCAAAAGCGGAAGATGTTTAGTATCAAAGTGACACAGAAATATAGAAACACTTTCCACATTGAAAGAGGTCATTCAGTCCTTCATTTCTATGCCAGCTGAAAAACATTTGTCCAGTCTAATTCCAGTTCCCAGCTCTTGGTTCATAGTGCTCAACTGAAAAAAATGTGTTATTAAATGCAATGTGAGGTTGAAAAAATAATTACTCTGCGACTGCCCTCTAAAATCATTTTATCGATTGCTATAAATCTATACCCTGGCTATTGATTGATTGATTGATTTATTGTTGTCACTGTACCAAGACACAGTGAAAAGTGTTGTTTTGCATGCGAAGCGCAGATCATATCATACAAAGTAAATCAGGGTAGCAGAACAAAGTCGGCATAGTTTCATCAAGTGAAGGTCATGCCTGACAAACCTGCTGGAATTCTTTGAGGAAGTAATGAGCAGGTTAGACCAAGGACAGCCAAGGGATGTTATCTACCTGGACTTCCAGAAGGCCTTTGACAAGGTGCCGCACAAGAGGCTACTGAGTAAGATAAGGGCCCATGGTGTTAGAGGCAAGGTGTTAGCATGGATAGAAGCCTGGCAGAAAGCACAGAGTGGGGATAAAAGGGCCCTTCTCAGGATGGCAGCCGGTGACAAGTGGTGTTCAGCAAGGCTCAGTGTTGGGATCACAACTGTTCACTTTAGACATTAACAATCTCAATGAAGGAACGGAGGGTATTCTGGCTAGGTCTTCAGATGATACAAAGATAGGTAGGGGGCAGGTAGCATTAATGAGGCTGCTGAAGGATTTGGACAGGTTAGGAGAGTGGGCAAAGAAGTGGCAGATGAAGTACAATGTGGGAAAGTGTGAGGTCATGCACTTTGGTAGGAAGAATATAGAGGCATGGTCTATTTTCTAAATGGGGAGAAATTCAGAAATCTGAAGCACAGAGAGACTTGGGCATTCTCATCCAGGATTCTCTCAAGGTAAACTTGCAGGTTGAGTCAGTAGTTAGGAAGGCAAATGTAATGATGGCATTTATTTTGAGAGGTCTTGAATATAAAAGTAGGGATGTATTTCTGTGGCTCTATGAGGCTCTGATTAAACAACGTTTGGAATATTGGGTGAGTTTTGGGCCCCATATCTCCGGAAGGATGGAGTGTGTTCAGAAGACATTCACGAGAATGGTCCCAGGAATAAAAAACTTAACATATGAGGAATGTTTGAGGAATCTGGATCTATACTTGATGGAGTTTAGAAGGATGAGGAGGAATCTAATAGCCTGGACAGAGTAGACGTTGGGAAGATGTTTCCATTGGTAGGAGAGACTAGGACCCGAGGGCATAACCTTAGAGTAAAAGGAAGATCTTTTAGAACGGAGATAAGGAGAAACGTCTTCAGCCAAAGAGTGGGGAATCTATGGAATTCATTGCCACAGAAAGCCAAGTTATTGAGTATATTTAAGACTCAATTTATTTCGATATTTATTTAGATAGGTTCTTGAGCATCAAGAGGATCAAGGGTTACTGGGAGAATGGGGTTGAGAAACTCATCAGTTACGATTGAATGGCAGAGCAGACTCGATGGGCTGAATGGCCTAACTTGTGCTCCTCTGTCTTATGCATAATACAGTGTTACAATCAGAGAAGTGCAGAGAGAGAGAAAATTAACATTTGAGAGGTCTATTCAAAAGTCTCAAGAACAGCTTCTCCCCTGCTGTTATCAATCTATTTGTCCGTGTATTCAAACTTCTTTATCTTCTGCCCGATAGAAGAGGGTGGAAGGGAATATAACTAGAGTGGGAGGGGTCTTTGACTCTGTTGGTTGCTTTCCCAAGGCATCAGGAAGTAGAGATGCAGACAATGGTTGGAAGGCTGGTTTGTGTGATGGACTGGGCGGTGTTCACTGTGACTCTCTGCAGTTTCTCACGGTCTTGGGTAGAGCAGTTGCCAAGCCACGCTGTGATGCAACCCGATTGGATGCTTTTTATGCTGCATCTAGAAAAAGTGGTAAGAGTCCTTGTGGACATTATTGACCTCTCTACTAATGAAAGTTAAGTCCTTCAAGCCCTCTATCTAGGCTCCCCAATTTTATACACCTCAATTAAATCACTCTTCTGTTTTGTGTGCTTTATAGGAAACAACCCCAACCAATCTAATACTAGCTCATGGAACAAATTTTCCCTATCTGGTAAATACACCCTTAGAACCACAGATGGGTGTTAGAATAAAAAAAATCAATTACCTGACAAGGTTAGGCATGGATTAAAAAAAACTTTCTTCTTTAGCACAGTCAGTACCAGACCACTGTTCACATCCGAACATTAATAGCTACAGAGATCACCTATCACATTGCACTGTGGATCAGGGATTAAGGGCTTCACTAACTTGTGATACTAATATGATGTGATGTTGAGAACATGTTTCAACTTGTAGGGCACACAGTTCCAGAATAAGGGACACTTAATTTAAAATGGCGATGAGAAGGTATTTCTTCTCCCACAGGAAATAACTGGAATTCTCTTCACCAAACAAGTGAGGAGGCTAGATCACTGAGAGCGTTTAAAGAGAAGTTAGATAGACTTTTGAAATATTGGAGAGTTTAAGGTTATGAGATGTTGGCATGAAAAAGGAGTTGAGGCCTGAGGCAGATTAGCTATGAATTTATGGAATAGCAGGATAGGCCCAAGGGTCTGAGTGGCCTACTCCTGCTCCTATTTCTTTTATTCAAATAATATTTGCCCAGACCCCTGAGTGAGCAGCCCTGAGACATGGCTGATCAGACCACTGACCACTGTGTTTGTAGCTCTCAACTGACAATACATGGTTCCCCCAGAAGACTGATCATGGCCTAGCTGTAGAAAGACCGATCCTCTGGCTATTAGTGTCCCAAGCCCCTGGACTGTATGCAGACGTTAACTATGACTGACATTACTGGGACCCCCTGAGACAGTGCACCTACCCCCACCCCTCACTAGACTGAGAATTAGTCCCATTTATGGCCAATAGTTTGGAATGCAGGCAGCAGGCACATACTGTAGTTGTTAGATTAATGTCACAGAGCACTGTATATCAAGATGTTCCCACCCCCCTCCCCAATCCAGGCAGGATCCCTACTGACAATCATGACAAGTAGCCTGTCTGTGTGTCTGCATAAAAGTACATCAAAACAGCAGTACTCTGGCCAATGTGCCATGGGGTGGCAAGGCAGGGATGCTATGAGTATGCAGGTAAGCACTTAAGTGTGCATGTGCTAGCAGCTCTGAGATGCAGCATGGTCCAGCCCTTGAGCTGGTTGCCAGTCTGTGAGAGTAAACTCTCTGCAGCAGCCTTTCAATCCTAGTTGCTGATGCATCTTACAAACCATAAGTCTGCTCTTGCTGAGCTCTTGCAAGTGTATTGGAGAGTTGCCATGACAGTTGAGAGGGGTTGGATGTGGCTGGTGCCTATAGATTATACCCTGAGTGAATGCTACATGAAGGTCCTTTGAAGCAAGAGGTGAGCTAAATTCACCAAGCACCACTCTGATTTTCTCAAAGTCTAATTTGTTTGGTGCATTTGATAAGATAGAAAGTTGAATATTAATGGAGTGAATGCACTGCTGGTTATTGAGAAACCTGACTCGCTGCTTATCAAAAGCATAAGAAGGTGGAGCAATTTGTTCCCGAGGTTGCCGTAATTCATGTCTCTAGCCTACGTCACTTAAACCCCTAGAAGATTCCACCCATTAGGACCTGGAATTAGGATGTTGATCAAACAAATTAAGACCATAGGACCATAAGACATAAGAGTGGAAGTAAGGCCATTTGGCCCATCGAGTCCACTCTGCCATTCAATCATGCCTGATGGGCATTTTAACACCATTTACCCACACTCTCCCCATACCCCTTAATTCCTTGCGAGATTAAGAATTTATCAGTCTCTGCCTTGAAGACATTTAATTGCTCCGTGACAATGAATTCCACAGATCTACCACTCTCTGGCTGAAGAAATGTCTCTCATTTCCATTCTAAATTGACCCCCTCTAATTCTAAGGCTGTACCCACGGATTTTGGTATCCCCGCCTGACGGAAACAAATTCCCAGCATCCACCCTTCCTAAGCCATGTATTATCTTGTAAGTTTCTGATAGATCGCCCCTCAACATTCTAAACTCTAATGAATACAATCCCAGGATCCTCAGCTGATCATCGTATGTCAGGCCTACCATTCCAGGGATCATCCATGTGAATCTCTGCTGGACACGCTCCAGTGCCAGTATGTCCTTCCTGAGGTGTGGGGCCCAAAACTGGACACAGTACTCCAAATGGGGCCTAACCAGAGCTTTATAAAGTCTCAGTAGCACATCGCTGCTTTTACATTCCAACCCTCTTGAAATAAATGACAACATTACATTTGCTTTCTTAACCACGGACTCAACCTGCAAGTCAACCTTTAGAGAATCCTGGACAAGCACTCCCAGATCCCTTTGTACTTTGGCTTTATGAATTTTCTCAGTTTAGAAAATAGTCCATATCTGTATTCTTTTTTCCAAAGTGCAAGACCTCCCATTTGCAAATTGCTCTGTCCTGAGTGGTGGACCGGGTAAGATCGATGAGAATTCTACCACATTCGTGACTTTAGGTTTTCAGATAATGCAGAGTCATTCAGGGACCCAGAGTTGTGTTACTCTCGCCATTCATGATTCTTTAATCAAATACAAATGCAAAAGGCTGTAGAAACTGGAAATCTGAAATAAAAACAAAAGAATGCTAGACATATTCAGCAGGACAAGCCATGTCTGTGGATAGAAAAACAGAGTTAAGGTTTCCAGACAGTGGCCTTTTGTCATAACTGAACATGATTTTAAAATAATTCTTGTTGTGTAACCCTCGATCAACATTTTGGCATTTATACCCAATGATATGCAGTCCCTTGACATCACCACAATGTGGCTGTAGTTAAAACATACTAAAAAGGAAGTCTCTGGGTTACGAACAGGTTCCATTCCTGAGTACTCTACATTCGGAAGTTGATTTGTATTCAAGTTGGAACACAATATACTATAAAATATTTATTCTTAGGTACCAGTGAATGTTTGCATGTCAGATACTCAAAATTAATAACATTGTGGTCACTCATTCATAATTATAAGTTTTTGTAAGTCAGACATTCGCAAGGGGGCACCGTGGCTCAGTGGTTAGCACTGCTGCCTCACAGCGCCAGGGACCCAGGTTTGATTCCCGCCTCGTCAACTGTCTGTGGGGAGTTTGCACATTCTCCCAGTGTCTGCGTGGGTTTCCTCCGGGTGCTCCGGTTTCCTCCCACAGTCCAAAGATGTGCAGGTCAGGTGAATTGGCCATGAATAGGCCATGCTAAATTGTCCATAGTGTTAGGTGCATTAGTCAGGGGTAAATGTAGGGGAATGGATCTGGGTGTGTTGCTCTTCGGAGGGTCGGTGTGGACTTGTTGGGCCGAAGGGCCTGTTTCCACAATGTAGGGAATCTAATCTAAAATAATCCAAGTTGGGAAGCCCCTGTATAAGACATGTATGGAGAACATGGACATGAACACTTGAAGATAACTTAGTTGTGACTGAATATAGGTACAAGTCAGAGCTTGGTACATGTTCACTGTGTGTGATAGTAGTTAGTGTGAAAGTATAATAAATTGTTACTTTGAAGTTTAAGCCTGAAGACTGTTCTTGATTTTTGTCTTATCCATGACCAACGTATCTTGAACCCAAACTCAGTTCGACATTAAACACAACAAAAGTTGGAATCTGAGGTGGAAGACACTACCTAAATTAATAAACAGTTCTAATGTGAGGTCACCAAGCTGACACGTAAATTTTATCACTCTCTCTATGGTGAATGCTGATCTGCTGACTATTCGCAGCATTTTTTGTTTTCATTTCATCAAATGCCAGTCTTAACATTATTCACTCAATCTTTCAGAAATAAATGATTCACAGTCAAAGAGTGCAATATAAAGCTGACCACTCAGAGTGACAGGTCAAGAAGTGAATGGAAAGTACTCTGCTTTAGCTGTAGGAAATGAAAAAATTAATGAATCAGTGCAAGCAACAGGTTCATGAATGAAAACCTGGACTTCACCAGTCTTCGTGTGAAGCCGTTGTGTATTTGACAAGAGTTCTATTCTGTGGAATAATGACACTGTGTACGTGATATCAGCAGTTAATTCTACATTCTGGGAAGAGAGAAGGAGCATTAATACCAGAAAAAGATGTTTTACCTTGGTCAAGCAGGTATTAGTATAAATAAAGAAAGTTTTGCTGAAATCTACCAGCGTCAGGTTATAGTCTGAAGTAAAGTCAGGCCATAATGACTGAGAGAGACATCCAAACAGGGTCCAAACATAGAACCCAAACCACTTACTATTCAGTGTTTCCTTCACCCAAAGGGCTACATTCAACTATTCTTAAATTTATAAATGCATTGGACCAAAGGATGCAATGGTTAAGAAAAGCAGGAAATTGGTGGAGGAGAAAGAGGAACACAGGAGAAAAAAATTTCTGGTGATCTACAACAATCCATGTGAGGAGGAGGATGAAGAGGAGAACAAAAAGAATCCCTCCATTACTGGCTTTCTCACTGTCAGGCACCAGGGTTGTGGCATAGGACTGTGATGGTGTGCATATAACATTACGTGATTCACAGAGCATACCAGAGCCAGAGGAGATGGGGATTGGGTCAGGACGTACTTACATTGGAGGCATAGGACATGGCTGCAATTTACTTCGGAGTGAGAAAAATGAGAAAAATCTCACTGATCTGCAGACCCTCTAGTCTCTAATAACTGGCAAGTTTAAACTCCTCATCTGTGTGAACATGCTGTCCAGTTTATTCTTGATGTTAACAGAACTATAGCACAAGAGAGCTTCATTGAAGTCAGCAACAGTTTTCCACTTCAAAAACGTTTCCTCATCCACGACACAATGCATTTGATCCCTGGTGACAGTGGGGACAGATTAGAGATAACTTCACTTCCTGGTTTTCAGGCTTTTTGAACTAGAATCCATTCAGAATTATCCAAATCATGAGTCCAGCAATATCCCAGGCCATAGAAAACACATCCAGATGACAACAAATGGAGGCAGCCTGAATGAATCTACAGTTCTTCAGCACATCACTGAGTATAACCAACATCCAAGAATTGTCCTACATTATTCAGATTTGAACATTAATATCTAGAGCACTGCTGCAAACAACAAGCATTAATAATATTTTTCTTTTCTTTCAACACAGCTATTGGTTAGTTATAAAAGTATTGGGTATGGGGCTAAAAAAGATGACTTGTCTTCCAAAGTCAAGATTCATCCTGAAACACTGACACTCTATTTGGCTAGAAGGGCAGTGCACTGTGATGATGATATGTTAGATGGGGGTTGGGCTAGTGGAAAGAAGCCTCTTGATGGCACCTAATCATCCTCAGCAGCATGTACAGGACTGTGGGCTTTCCTACCTGATGCTGGTAAGTGGCTAGAGCAGACCAAGCTGCTCGTCCAAATGTTCAAAAGATGCAGCTCACAGTGAGTTCTTTCCAGACCACGCTACCGTGAAGGATGATCACTTCAAATCAATGAGCCTTTTCCTCAAGAAGCAGCAATCAATTCTCATGAGACTTTTCCCACTGGTTACACAGGAATTTCTTTTATAAAGATACTAAGTGAGAAGGTGGATTTATCTCATGTATTTATAGAAAGGTCAACACAGAAAAAAGGATTACTTACCTTATGCATTTGCATTCATACACATTAAAAAGAGCTGTACGGTGAGGTAGGGTCAAAGAAGTCTCTAATTGACTAGAGCAGAACTAAATGTATAGGTATTTTAGGGAGCCAGCATAGGTGCTGTGGGCTGACCTATCACCTCAAAAGCAAGCTACTTCTAAAACAAAATTACAGTAGATAGCTAGCTGTGTTTGCCTGACAGGCACTGTGCTCCAAAGGTAACAAGGTTCCCAGGCTCCAAAGTCCAGTCAACCTGGGTACAGGTTCGCTAAAGGCAAAGCATAGTGTCTCTGAGGCATGAGTCCTGTTGATTTTAAAGTGGCCTAAACCCTGCTGCTTCTCTGCACAGAGTGGGATTTTTCCTTCTGTCTGTGACTTCATGTAGTCAACCACAGCTCCCACTCATCTTTCTCTGTCTGGTCTATATTTTTCTGTGCTGAAAATGTGTTGCTGGAAAAGTGCAGCAGGTCAGGCAGCATCCAAGGAACAGGAGAATCAACGTTTTGGGCATAAGACCTTCTTCAGGAATGAGGAGGGTGTGCCCAGCAGGCTAAGATAAAAGGTAGTGAGGAGGGACTTGGGGGAGGGGCGTTGGAATTGCGATAGGTGGAGGGAGGTCAAGGTGAGGGTGATAGGCCAGAGTGGGGTGGGGGCGGAGAGGTCAGGAAGAAACACATTCCAGCAACACATTTTCAGCTCTGATCTCCAGCATCTGCAGTCCTCACTTTCGCCTCTATATTTTTCTGTTGCTAGTTCATTTAATTCAACCATGCTGTCTCTTGTCTTAACAGAAAGTTAGATGCTTGAGAAGTCAGTGTCTTCACGTGCTCTGGCAGGGTAAACAGCCTGTGATATTATAAGCATATCTTTCCTGATTAAATCATTTTATGACAGGATGTGCAGAACCCCAAGTGTGTTGATCTAACAGCCTTTTATCTGTGTTCTTAAATTTACATTTTCGGCCTGCATTTTTTCTATCTTGTTATGGAATGGTCAACAGGCTCACCTGATTTCTGCCTCAGGCCTTGAATTTATTTAGTGCAGGTGTTTTGACTTCCCCAATATTTTAGCAAAACATTTGCCTGGGCTGTTTGCTGTCATTTTCACTCAGTCCACAAAAACAGCAGTCTTCTTCACTAGCCTTTCAGAAAACTTCTAAATATCAGTCCACACACTTTTCAAATGCCTGCAGAAATCACCAGCCTTCCAATTCATTATGGGTTCAAGCTGCGCTGTGGTGGTCATTTCATTTTTGTGCATTCCACTCAAGTTTTTTTCTTTCTACCTATTACTAATTCAGATTTACTTCTAACCTAATTCCGCATTAAATTTATTTAAACCATGTGGGCTTTCTTTACTCACAGAATCCTACTGCACCATGTTGTGTCATCTTTAGAAATATTCATACTTTAGTCTCCAGATACTAAAATTTCAGATATATTTCTTTCTGCTTGCCAGGTGATTGGCAGACAAAAACTCATTGTATAACTATCCCATATTGTTTAGAGACTCAAAGGATCTCAATCAATGTTAGGTAAATTACTGCTGTTATTTTTTAAATTGCGATCAGTTACTTGAAACTTTCTTTGCTTGAAAAACAAACAGGCATGAAATTCTGATTTGCAAAATAACTCAATACTGAATAGTTTGGGGATTATGCATTCAGCTTTTTATCTCTTACCCTTTTGCTCTATTTTTTTCTTTTTTTTTTCCTTTTCTCACTGCCATCTGACTACTTTAAACAGCTTGGGTTGAGACCAGCCAAACGTTCACAGGGATAGTGAATGTAGTCTACGAACAGAGCCATTGTTCCAGTTTTATTACATTCCCTTACATCCAGAAAAAGATAGACATGCTACCTACAATGGTTACCCACCCAAATATTCCCAATGAAGGGCTCTTACCTAAAACGTCGATTCTCCTGCTTCTTGGATGCTGCCTGACCTGCAGTGCTTTTCCAGCACCCCACTCTCAACTTTGATCTCCAGCATCTGCAGGCCTCACTTTCTCTGTATTACCTTTGAGTCTCTACTGCTAAAAACATAGATTTCCTCAATACATTATTGCCTGTCTACTGAGAGGAAAACATTGAGCTGTGTAATCAGAACAGGGGACAAACATACAAGTAATCTAGTTTGTCATGCAATTCTATATTGCCCCAGTATGGACATTGGTGCAAATGCTTTTGTGCTAGAGTCTCTTAGGCCCCAAGTTTATAAATACCAGCAGCATAATCTTCCCTGAGTGCTCCTGAAAATCTGCTGAAGGCATACATTTCTTCAATACACTACTATCAGTCCAGCTACCAAGAGAAAACAAATTGTTGTGGTTCTGTTCGCCGAGCTGGGAACTTTTGTTGCAAACGTTTCGTCCCCTGTCTAGGTGACATCCTCAGTGCTTGGGAGCCTTCTGTGAAGCGTTTCCTCCGGCATTTATAGTGGCCAGTCCCTGCCGCTTCTGGTTGTCAGTTTCAGCTGTCCGCTGTAGTGGCCGGTATATGGGGTCCAGGTCGATGTGTTTGTTGAAGGAGTTTGTGGATGAGTGCCATGCCTCTAGGAATTCCCTGGCTGTTCTTTGTTTCGCTTGCCCTATAATGGTAGTGTTGCCCCAGTCAAATTCATGTTGCTTGTCGTCTGCGTGTGTGGCTACTTGGGATAGCTGGTCGTGTCATTTCGTGGCTAGTTGATGTTCATGGATGCAGATCGTTAGCTGTCTTCCTGTTTGTCCT
>NC_057738.1:4319714-4377623 GCF_004010195.1 Chiloscyllium plagiosum | reverse complement strand
GGTATATTGGGTCCAGGTCGATTTGTTTGTTGATGGAGTTTGTGGATGAGTGCCATGCTGCTAGGATTTCCCTGGCTGTTCTTTGTTTGGCTTGCCCTATAATGGTAGTGTTGTCCCAGTCAAATTCATGTTGCTTGTCGTTGCGTGTGTGGCTACTAGGGATAGCTGGTCGTGTTGTTTCGTGGCTAGTTGATGTTCGTGGATGCGGATCGTTGAAACTGACAACCGGAAGCGGCAGGGACGGGCCACTATAAATGCCGGAGGAAACACCACAGAAGTGCTTCACAGGAGGCTCCCAAGCACTGAGGATGTCACCTAGACAGGGGACGAAACGTTTGCAACAAAAACTTCCAGCTCGGCGAACAGAACCACAACAACGAGCACCCGAGCTACAAATCTTCTCACAAACTTAGAAAACAAATTGAGCTGCATAAATCAAACAGGACAGAAACACTCAATTATCTAATGACTGATTCTGGGTAATTAGCTACAGAGGTGACATAGTGAATATAAGGGGTGATGGGAAATAGGTGAGAAATATGGGTTGTCATTGAGTGGGTTTAGAGGGTATGAGTGCCATGTGTATGAGTGAAGACTGTAAGGTGTCATGGAGGATAGAAAATTGTTTTGGGTGTTGGATAGAGAAATATGAGTTGGCCCTGAGAAATGCGAGGGGCCATAGGATGGATGAGGTTGAGAAGTCAGTGTCTCTGGAATTTCAGGAGTTGTAGACCAAGTTCAAGAGAGCAAAGTGGGTTTTCTAACCTGTCCATCTCAACACTCACCCATCCCCATGACCACATACACGTGGCTTCCAGGCTTGGTGGGTCCAATTCGATCCTATACCCACTCCTCAGAGCAAAAATTGTGTGGTACAGGATCTATTTTACTGAGGCAGGTCCAACATGTTCTTAACATAAACCACTCACTTCAATAGGAAAAATACGGATCCAAGTTTTTCTTTTCTCAAGTTCTCTTATTCCCAAAACAACCTTATCTCTGATGTGATCATCCAGCAGATGTTCTAATTCACAAGATTCAGCTAACCATCTCAATACAGTCATGTAGGGTGATCAACATGCTCCCTCTCTTCCTGAGAACTAGTGTTAAATATGTATTCATGAGTTACATGAATAGAGAGTTCAACTTTCGTCAAAAAGGCTTCCAAAATTTCACAACTTGTTTTTCTACTCCTTAGTATATAACAGTTTGTGGCACTCCTTCACTGATAGAATTGCCGCTCTTATTTGTTCAAAATATTTGTCTAATTTTGCAGCAGCCTCATAGTTCAGCTATTGAGACTGAAGTTGTTACCAATCTCCCTTCACTTATATTAGAACAGGTACTGGATTATTCAAAGCCACAGGACTCATCCAATCATCAGTGTTGTACAAAAGTTGTAAATCAAATATTTAATTATTCCCCGCTAGTGTTCATATCTACTGACTCTCTTGCAGCCTTTAAAATCCATTAAATACTAGCTGCACACATCTGACAGCATGCTTTATAAAAGGTATACAAAATAGCCTTTCCCCAAAATGTTTTACACAGAATTACAGAACAGAGAATGACAAAGACTGGTATCTGAAGAGTGAAGATACAGGACCACTTAGGAAAAAGACAGGAAGCTAGGAGGATTAAAAAAAAGGTGAAGAATTGGCTGTGTTAGGTATTTGTACATTTGAAAGGGTGACATAAGTTCAGGAAAACAGGATGCAGAAATGGTTTGGGTAGAAATGAAAAAAATGATTAAAAAGGCACAAAGTCACTTGCAGGACTACTATACAGGTCCCTTAATAGTAACCACCCAGCATGGTGGATCATATAGCAAGAAATAATACAGGGTTATCAGAAAGGCATAGTGGTAATCATGAGATTTTAATCTACACATAAACTGTAAACGTCAGATGGGCAAAGGTAGCCTCGATGAGGAGTTCATAGAACAGCACGTTTCTGAGCCAACCAGACAGCCAGCTTTACTGAACATGTTACTGTGCACTTGGATAAGATTGATTAATGATCCCATAGCAAAGGCACCCCGAGATAGCAGCAAACATAACTTGATTGAAATTCACACGCAGTTTGAGGGAGGGAAGATTGGACACAGGACTGTGAACACTGTTGGAGATTAGTGGTTCAGGTGATAAACGACTTGGAGGTGGAACAAGTAGGAGTTGATGAAAATTTTAAACAGACCGTGAGTTTAGCAGTTTGTGGGCAAAGAGAACTCCACAGTTAAGGAAGAGGCATGGGGATTGTGAAGTGAAGGATTAACTGAACATGCACATAAGGAATCATCTTTTAGTGATGTCAGACCACACTGAACTGCGACCCAAGTCTAAGATTCCAGAGAAGTCTGCTCTCCCCATCACTGATACATGGTTCTGGTTAATAATGCTTGATAAGTTTGACTTACCTGAGTTCAGACCTGATTCTACTTCAGATGACTTTTCTATTTACAATCTAATTGACTTTTTAAACACTATCTTTTACATATAAATCTGAGAGAAACATTTTCACATCTTCCTCTAATATTCGTCATGGCCATGATGTCAGTCATTAGTATATAGCATACAGGAGAAAAGAAAGACAGCCCCTTGCTTTAAGTGTATTCATAACAGGCACTAGTGGTGTAGGGTTATGTTACTGAATGAGCAATCTGCATCAGGCCTGTTAACAGCAAAGGTAAGTCCACATCCTTTGTTAACTTGAATTCAGTTTTAAAAATAAGTAAACTTGTACCAATAATAGCCAAAATGAAGTTATTGGACTGTTATGAAAACCAAGCTTGTTCTTAAAGCCCCTTGGGGAGGGAAACCTTCCTGGCACACAGGTGACTCCAATGCCACACCAACACATTTGATTTTGGATTTCCCTCTAAAGTGGCATTGGAAGTCATGCAGTTGCTTAGGACTTTCTACAGTCGAAGTAACGGGCCCATAATGTTTCTTCAGACCAATTAAGGATGAGGAAGAAAAAAGTCGGACTTGCTTGCTCCACCTACAACCAGAAAAGAAACAAAACAGGAAAACATTTCCTGCCTCATTTTTGCAATGATTATTGATTTGTATTTTTGTAATAGACTTTATGTAAGTTCTGGTTAGGAGCAAGCAAAACAAGCAAGGAGACATAGGATTTAACAATACATAACATGAGGTGAAAGGCTCATTACTACATACCCTGTTGTACTTGCAAATTTGTGCTCATTGAAACACTAGCTGCATAAATCAAACAAGTAGCACCTGAAGTGAAGACTTTAGCCTTTTCTGATTTTGCATTGTTTCTTTCAATAGAAATTATTTTTCTCCAATCCTTTTTTCTTTTGTTCTGATTCATTATGAGAAGGGAAATTTTATGGATGTTAACTCCCATTACAGAACTTCAAAAGAACTGTAGGAGAAAAATGTTTTATGCAGGAAGTCAGGGGTGCACTGTCTGAAAAGGGTGGTACTGGCAGATTCAATCATAGCTTTCCAAATGGAACTCCTCTAAAGAGGCAAACTATGGAAGGAACAGGCGAGATGAGTTAACTGGGTGGTTCTTCGGGAGACAAAGCAGCTTGATGGACTGAATGGCCTCCTTCTGTCAGGTTCTATAACTTTATGTAGCCCTCCGAAACTTCATCTAAGCATCCAATCAAGTGCCTCAATCAAGTCATGGATAACAAATCATAGATGGTAGGATGGCTGAGCCTACTCATTAACTGGGCCTACAGGCTATGAGGGAGTTGAAGGACAGGCAGGAATGCAGTTGCGTGCAGTGCAATTCACATCTTTACTCGGGGGTGGTATTCTGACAGAATGGATCCCATCTTTTTTTCAGAACTGGTTTGATTCTCATCCATTTGATATATATCTTTAAAAGGATATTTCTTAATACATTGCGATCAAACACTAATGCATCTGCTTTACATTTACACGTTGGCAATGTCAATTTGATTTGATTGAAAACAACGAAGCTATAAATTCCAACATCACCTTATTAACATTCCACAAAAATGTTTCGATGAGATTGTGACTTAGCATGGGAAATCTGCATGGTTGTTCTTTTGATGTTGATTTGTTGACAACCCAAACTAAGAATTTAAAGACGTAACACACAGGTACCTTGGTGCAGTGACTGATACTGCACAAAGATGTTATTTCAGTGGCTTATGCAACACAGCAAGAAACAGCATCATATCAACATCTCACCAGAAGGAATTTCATTTCCACTTGTGCTTCTAGTGTGAATGCTTTGCATTATTTTTCACCTCTGAAATTTCTAACAAATTTTTTGAGATCTGTAATTTTAGCTGCAAGAACTGAAATGCTGATGGTAGAAATTCCTTTGGGTATTCCTTTTTTCCTGCTTATTTAAGTGGGAGCACAAATTGGTTGAGAGTTCAGACAAGCCTTTCAACTTGAGGCGGGCAGTCTGCAGCTCAACCACTCATAACTATACATGCAAAGCTTCATAAACAAACTGTCTTTGTCAGCTACACATCAGGAGAGAGGATAGACACACGTTACAGCATCTCCTGCTATTTCACCTTTGGGTAAGATCACAGAGATGACTTAAAGGTGATGGTAATCATAGCCAACAACCCCAGATGGCACCTACCAAATTGCCAACCTGCATATTGGCAACAGAGACCTTGGTTGCAATAGGCGCCAGGCCTCCTATACATCCTCCCACATCCTGAAGGGATTTTCAGCTGGGACTTCAAACCATAAGATGTAAGCGCAGAAGTGGGCCATTCAGCCCACTCAATCTGCTCCACCATTTAATGAGATCTTGGCTGATCCAACAATCCTCAACACTACTTTCCTGCCTTTTCTCCATAACCCTCAATTCCCTTACTCATTAAAAACTCTGTCTAACATAGAATTTGACATAGTCACTTCCCTTTAAAGAAAGGGATCCATCCTCATCTGTCTTAAATGGGCAGCGCCTTATTCTGAGATTATACCCTTTGGTCCTGGACTCCCTCAAAAGGGAAAGCCACCTTTTAGAGTCCACCCTATCAAATTCCATAAGAATCCAGTATGTTTCAATGAGATTACCTCTCATTCTTCTAAATTCCAATGAGTACAGGTGCAACCTACTCAAACTCTCCTCATAAGACAGTTGTTCCATACTTGAGATCAACTCTACTAATAGAAGTAGCCCCGATAATACCGCTTGACCTTCAAATGAGCAGACTCCCAGCACTGACCATGGCCCATCCCGTCATTGTAACCAACTTAGAAGGACAAACCTGACTGATGAGCAACTGGAGTCCTGACTGACGTGTGTAACTCCCCAACAGAGATAACCCAAATCCCTGGCCTGATTGCACCAGATCTGCAGGACTGACTGTGGACTACTGCCTGGACTGCAGTGAGTCAGAACCCTGATCATGAGTACTTGAGGCAGCCGACTGACCTTGAACTGAGATTGGAAACTGTCTTCGACTGACTGTAGCAACCTTCTTTGACTGATGACTGCCCCTCCCTGACTTGACTAAGGATTTCGCTCTGTGATTTTGAGACAGGACCATTTAGTTGAAGCATATGTTGGGTGTTTGCTGCATAAGCGACTTACACAGGCTGCAGGTGTGACATTGACATAGAACAGCAATATATCCACCCCTAGACTGATCACTGTTGACAATCATGACAAGCTGCCTGGCTTTGTGTTTGTGCTAAAAGGCAAGGTACGGTAGAGATGCCGAGAGTTTCTAAATAGACAAAGTAAATGAGCACTAAGTAAGAAAACGAACAGCCACAAGTTGTACCCCACTCCAGTGACAGCAGCTTTATGATGTAAGGGGTCATTGTGTTAGATTAGTTACTAATGAGATGTAAATTGATGCAAACAGCCCTCTTGCTGTTCACTGTTGAGATTCTCATCTCACTGTTGAAAACCTGAGTGGAAAAATAGACTTTGAGAATCTATTGTTTCCCCTTTAGCCATCTGTTCCTATTGCTTATGTCATTCAAGGACTGGGAAAATTCAACCCAATGTTGCTGAGAATACGAATGAGTTCTTTACCGAAGTTCTTGCTCTTTCAGGACCCAAAGCTGTTTCCTGCCCACGTAGATGTGACATCGACATTTTGGGCAGTATTTAATGCACTCTTCAGTGTTAACCCTTTCAGACCTTTACAATCTTAAAAGAACAGTTGTGGCCACAGACAAAATAATATCTGCTATCTGAGCTTTCAACAATGATATAATAAAGCACTTATCTACCTTAAGTTGGTGGAATTCTGTTGGCATATTAAAACACAGATTTAATTTTCAGATGTAACATCACTAGTGAGTTTCCAGTGAAGCACTAGTGGTATGGCCCACTTTTTATTTACGTGTTTAGGTTTCTTGGATTGATGACATCATTTCCTGTTCTTTTTCTCAGGGGGTGATAAATGCAGAAGCAATCATCCCAACATCCACAAACAAAGCTGCTTCAGAACATTATTTCAACAAGCCACCACACACTGCATCACAGAGGAACTGCAAAGAGCAGAGGAAAATCACCTGTACAGTGTATTCAAAAAGAACGAGTACCCAATGAACAGAATCCACCGATTTCTCAGCAACAAACGCAAACTAGCAGACAAACATGTCCAGAACCTGAGCCACTTTCCCCTACATCAAAGACATCTCTGAAATGACTGCCAGATGACTCAGACCTCTTGGCATCATGGTAGCCCATAAACCCACCAACACACTAAAACAGCAGCTAATGAACTTGAAAGACCCCATACAGACAACAAGCAAAACTAATGTCATCTACAAAATACCGTGCAAGAACTGTAACAAACACTACATTGGACAAACAGGCAGAAAACTAGCCACCAGGATACATGAACATCAACTAGCCACAAAAAGACATGACCAACTCTCACTCGTATCCTCACCACTTCGACTGGGACAACACATCCATCTTAGGACAGAGATATGCACGAGAATTCCTAGAAGCATGGCACTCCAACCGGAACTCTATCAACACATTGACTTGGATACCATTAACAACACCATGAGAAAAAGAACAGGAAATGACATCACCAACCCAAGGAAATCTAAACACATAAATAAAAAGCAGGCCATATCACCAGTGCTTCATCTGGAGGCTCACTGATGTTCCCTAATATGGTGACAAAATGTCTGAAAACAAACCTTCCCGCTCAGTGAGTAAACTTACATCCAGAACCTGAGCTACAAATCTTCTCAAAACTCATTAACACAGGTTTAAGCTCGAACAGTCAGTTAATTAAACTTTTATGTTGAAGTGTCAGATATTTGTATTTGGCTTAAACATCTCAGCTTCTCCCTTACACACCTGGCATCATGGCACTGCAATATTAAAATAGGTTGGACAAAAAGAAATGCCAAAGCTTAAAAACGTAATTCAATTCCCTGCGGGCAGTAAATGCCACTAGCCGCTATTGCAAATGCAGCTTGGGTTTCCCGTTTGAAGAAGGAGCACATGTGAGACACATAGGCAATGGCCATTGGTCCTTCATGCCCCACAGTAAAGTTCATTGAAGTGATTTTAGGCAGGCAGACAAAACACGTCCAGAAACCTTAGCCACTCTTCCCTACATCAAAGACATCTCGGAAATGACTGCCAGACTACTCAGACCCCTTGGGCATCATGGGAGCCCACAAACCCACCAACACACTAAACAGCTGTTAGTCCTATATTCACTCCAATTTGCATCAACTCTCAACCTGATTTGATTTTTATTCCCATATCCCATCTTATTAGAATTTCAGCTGTCTAGGTAGGATTAAAGTAAAGCCCATCCATTATCCTAAAATTTAACTGAGAAAATGGAAAATGTTTCTCATGCGGCACGGTGCCACAGTGGTTAGCACTGCTGCCTCACAGCGCCAGAGACCCGGGTTCAATTCCCGCCTCAGGCGACTGACTGTGTGGAGTTTGCACGTTCTCCCCGTGTCTGCGTGGGTTTCCTCCCACAGTCCAAAGATGTGCAGGGCCAGGTGAATTGGCCATACTAAATTGCCCGTAGTGTTAGGTAAGGGGTAAATGTAGGGGTATGGGTGGGTTTCGCTTCGGCGGGTCGGTGTGGACTTGTTGGGCCGAAGGGCCTGTTTCCACACTGTAATGTAATGTAATCTAATCTAATGCCAATACACTCATTCGACCTAACCAAATATTGATTCTAAATTGAAAAGCAGAATACGGCAGATGCTGGAAATCAGAAATAAAAAGAGAAAATGTTGAAAATACTCAACAAGTTTATGGCAGTATCTATGGAAACAAACAGTGTTAATGTTTCAAGTTTGTGACCTTCCAGAAATTTGAAATTTATTGTTACCTGTATTTGTGAAAATGCAGTAAAATGTGTACAAGTCACCACAAAAACAGCACCATTTACATGTTAAAAATGAGACAAAGTTAAGACATAAACTATTTTTTATTCATTCCAAGTTGTTTTCATGAACTGGCCACTGCTGAAGACAAGGGCCTGCTCAACCGTTGAAGACAGGGGGCCTGTTGAAACCGCCGAGAACCCAGGGTTGCCCAACCGAAACTGCTGTACCGCAGCCACAGAAAGAAAAAGATGAATTTGATACAAAAAGGTGAAAGTAAGAAAATGATTTTAAAAATGCAGTCAGTCAGCTGAAAGGGAGGGTACAGGCCAGGAGCTCAAACACTACCTAACTTGCCATGTTCACCAACTCGCCAGTGGGAAAAGTTAACTCTAGTTTCAATCTCTTCTGTCATCCACTATAGCACTGATCTTCCTTATGTCCTTGTCCCATCCACTGCTTGCTTTATTTGAAACTTTTCTCAGTTTCGACAAAAGGTCACAGACTCAAAACAGTTACCTCCAATTCTCTCCACAATGGTGCCATAATCTGAGTATTTCCAGGATTTTTACTTTGACTGTCCTTTGATAGTGGGCAAAGTGACCACAGCAGCTAGTTGATTGGTGCTTCTTGGGGCACAGATGGCTTTGCATCTCTTTGTATTGGATCACAAGATGGCTCTGCAAATGCTGGCAGTAACTGAAAAATCTCCACAGAGGCTGCTATCCCATCACTAAGTCACCTTTTATTTACATGTGGACTGTCCTTGACAATGATCCAACTACCTCTGAGTGAACAGAACCTCTAACACTCCTGTTTCTAACTGTCAGCCAAGACTCCCTAATTGGGGCTGTTAATCTGATCCAATCAGGGAGCTCATTCTATGATGTCCTGGCTGAATCTGTTACAATCACTACAGTAATTAACACAGAGGTGTTTTCCTGGTTCTGTACTTTTGCAGATACATCTGCACTTTTGCAAGTAGGTGGTTGGGTGGCAGCAGGTAGCATTGCTGTGGGAGATAATTCATCTTCATTCAGGTCAACTCCTACCCCTACTACTAGACATGTCCAATGATCAAACTGAGAGCAGGCTGTTTTATAACAATAAAGGGCAATGAACCCTACCCCGAAGGTTGTTTCGACCAATACCCCAACACATTTAAGTCAGGGAAGGTCTTCTAGCATTAGTAAAACATGAGAAACCATAAATTTTGAGAACCAAAATTTAGTTTGGGGCAATCACAAATTGGGTGGTCTGCAGAGGGTAGCTATATCATGTATTTGTCACGCACTCAGTAGTAACTTGCAGCTCTATAAAATGATTGTGTGGGGATGGGTGAGTCCACAGACACCGAGATTTTGCATACTGTTAACACACATCATCAATGGCTGAAGCATTGGTACCCAGAACAGGCTTCTTCTGCGTGGGAATGCCTAAACTCAGTAGCGAAGGAAAGAATGTGCTTCACCTGTCAACAGTCACCTTCTACTGCATGGTCACTCCTACTAACTCCTCCTCACATGGAATCCCCTCATCCTTTATTGCTTCATTCACTTTTTCCTTCTGTATAGCATCAATTAAATCCTCAGGGATTGAAGGATTCTGCATTGCTCATCGTGGCAGTTAAGAAGTGGTAAAGAGCTAGTAGCAGCTGTAGCTATTCACTTTTCCATCTTCCCGCACATTTGCAGGTTCAGTTAAAATATACAAGAAAGCATCTGGAGAATATTATATACAGTCACAATATTCAGAGTTGAGGAAAATGCAAGAGAATGACACTAAGTCACACAGCTCATTTAGAGAGCTGGTTCAGACACAATGGGTTGAATGGACTCATTCTGCCTCGTAACAATGTTTAACACATTGTTGAGAAAACACAGTCATTGCCTAAGCAACTCCCGCACTGATCTCCAACAACCACAACCATCTTCATTTGTGCTGCTTTGATTCCAGCCAATAAAAAATGCCCCCCACCCAGCCCCTGTCCAATGGCTTCAGTTTTTATTACAGTTTCTCTATGTCATACTGAATCAAATGTGTCTTCACAAGTGTAGTCACTCCCACCCCATCTCTGGACTTCATCCTTTGACCATATTTGAACAAATCTGTAATAAGGTCTGCAGAACTGAACGGAGCATTGAGGAGCATGTTGATAGATGCTGTTGACAGTGCTATGATTAAAATTAGTTTGACAGGGTCATGTTGGAGATTGGATTTATTCTACTATTCATGGACAGGACATACTTTTAAAGGTAGAAGCCAGTATTGTAGCTGCACTAGAACAATTTAATTAGATGTACAGATAGTTCTGTAGCATCATCTTCAGTGCTACAACTGGGTTGTTGCCTGGTCCACATCCTTTGCCATATTGTGTGCATTCAACTGTTTCCTGATATTTATGAAGTGAATCTGTTGGTTATTTCAATGCCATCTGTGACAGTGGAGACCTCAGAGGAGATAGAAATGATCATCCACTGAACATTATTAAATCGAAGATGGCTGCAAATACTAGAGTCTTGTATTTTGTATTCACATACTGAGCTCCATCATCATAGGCTTTGGGGATGCAGTGGAGAACAAGATGAGGTACATTTTCCTGCATGTTGATTCTCTCATCATCTGCCACAGGTTGGGTCTGTAGTGGTGCTATGAAACCACTTTTGGTCACAGGTACTGAAGTCCCACAACCAAAGTACCTGCTGTTCCTTAGCTACACTGTTTCTTCCACATGGTATTCAACATATTTCATTAGCCGAGGGATGGTAGTTGGCAATAATCAGTCGGAAATGTCCTTGCCCCCACGTTGGACCAGAGGCCATAAGATTTCAACTCCTGAGCCCAGAGTCAATTGAGGGCTCTCACTTCCTCTCAATTGTGTACCACTGCACCATCTTCTCTGGAGGTCCTGCCCTGCAGGTTAGACAGGATATACCAAAAGGTGCTAGTAGAGGAATCTAAAACATTAGCTAGTAGGTTTGCATTTAAGTGTATGGCTATATCAGACCGATGCTTGATGAGATTATGGGAAATCTCTCCCAGTTTTGACAAAATAACAAAGAATAGTGCAGCTCAGGAACAGGCCTTTTGGCCCAGCAAGACTACACAACACATCATGCCTTTCTAAAATAAAAGTATTCTGTGTCCACGCTGCCCATATCCCTTTATACCCTCCTATTCATATCTGTCAAGATGCCTTTTAAATGTTGCTATTGTATCTGGCTCCACCAATTCCTCTGGTTCATTCCAAACACTTTGTACAAAGAAACCTGCCTCTCACATCTCCTGTGAAATTACTCCCTTTTGCTTTAAACCTATGTCATGTTCCAATGTTAGGGGGCGGGGTGTGGGGGGCTGGGCAGAGTTTGTGAAGTTAGCTAAGTTGCTTGGAGCTGAAACATCTCAGAACTGCAATATTAGTTACGTGTGTGTGTCTCTCTCTCTCTACAGATGCTGACAGACTTACTCAGCATTTTCAACATTTTCTGTTTTTATTTCAAATTTCAAACAATACAGTGCAGAACAGGCCCTTCCAACATCTTCAGTAATTTGCTTTTGTACCTTTGTTAGGATCAGTGCTGAATTAACGTCAAGTTGTTCCTCCAATTTACCTAGGCTTTCCTTGTTGCAGTCTGATACAACTGAACAGTTTCCAAACTTCATAAGCCATCTTGGAGGGCAATCAAGAATCAATATTACTCCATGTATACTACAGAGGACAGCACATTTCATTCCCAAAAATGTCATTAGCAAGCCGTGTTTCTTTTTACAGCAATCTAGTTGTTTCAATGGTCACCATTACTAATTCCAACTTTATTTAATTCAAACTCCCGCACTGCTCTGGTGGGATTTAACTCATATCTCTGATCGGTGGTTTAGGTCTCTGATTTGGTAAACATGTAACATAACCAATATGTTACAATACTCTGGTATATTAATTACCCCCAGTAATTAATTTTAATAATTAGTGATGCAAAGTGGGGACCTTGGCAGCTGATTTTCCAATATGTGCTCCCATTTTAAGTTTTAATTCAAAGTGAAAAAGATTTAATTGAGGGCAAAACTGGATTTGTTACTTATAATCCTCATATTGATGCACTGTTTATGCCCAAGGAATATTTTGACCTGTCATTTACACTCAGAATTTTCTGGTAATGGGAACTAACTGTACTGTGGAATTATAACACTCCCTCTGCAAATTTGACATCCTCCACTCCCAACAGCAGAGTGATGTGTAGTTGCTATTGGTAACACTGCTAAAAAAAACCTTGAGCTGCTTTTTCAGAGAATGATCACAGAATAAATGGAATAGCTTTGTACTGGATCCATGTGGTAACATTAAAAAAAAACCTCTATCTATAGAAGAGTTAGCAAATCTCCTAGAAACTACGTGCCACAGGACAAAAGCATTTGTCTACAATTTTCTCTAATTTCTCTTCCCAACTCACTTCTCACCATCTCTGACCTTCTCATCCATGAGACCACATTTGTTCGCTCAGCCCTATTTTGCACTAAACTACTGACCACACAACTTCCCTTCATACCCTCCAATCTTAACCAATACTGTTAATGGTTTCTCTCTTCAGGTGTCGTCCCTCTCAGCTTTAAATCACAGCCTCCTCAAGGAAAAAAAAAAGTCACTCGATTTGTAAACTACCATCCCATCTCCAAACAAAGACTTTTCCTCTCAAAATGTCTTTGTCACCTCCCAAACTCATTCCCAACTTTCCCAGAACTCCACATCTGATTGAGGTATTTGCTCCTGCCATAGTAGCAAAGTATCTTATTTCAAAGTCAGAAATTATATCCTCTGTGACCATAATAAAAGTTGGGGCTGAATTTCCCATTTGTTAGCTCAGTGTCATTTTCAGGTACTTTCATGTAATGCCTTCCACAATGGCCCATGACAACTTTTGTCAGGGACTCTCACACCGCTCATCTCATTAATTATGCTTTAAAATAAAACAAAGAACCAGGGATGTAGGCAATCTGAAACAAAAAAAAACAGAAAATACTAGAGAAGCCCAACTCATCTGAAAACACAGGTGGACAGAAAGTTAACAAAGTTAACTTTTCAAATTCGGTGACTTCTTCAGAAGAAGTTTTGACAAAGGGTCACTGGACTTGAAACATTAATTGTGTTTCTCTCTCCACGGATGCTGCCAGACTTGCTGAGTTTCTCCTGTTTTGTTTCATTAATTATGCATCTGGGCACGACAATGTCTTTCTCGTCCAAACTGCATGGCAGCAATAATGAAGCGTTTGCTGTTTTTGACTTCCTCCAGCATTCACACTGAGGGCAACAAAATCAAGTCCCAGCCTGACAGCAGTTCAAATGCTGCAAACCAGAAACTGCCCTGCAAAAACGTCTGCTGCTCAGCTGTATCATGTCATCGAGATTTACAGCACAGAAGGAAGGCCCTTTGGCCCATAGCATCCGTACCTGGCGAAAACATCTAGACTAACTAATCTAATCCCATTTTCTAGCTCTTGGCCCACAGCTTTGAATCTCTTAGCATTACAAGTGCACATGTAAATATTTCTTTAATGCCAGCTAAAAAAAACAAGTTTCTGACTCTTCCACCCTTCTGGACAGTGAGTTCCAGATTCCCAACATCCTCTGGGTGACAGTGTCTTTCCTCACATCTACCAACTTCTACCTTTACCTTTATCCTAAGCTTCCCAGTCATTGAGCCCTCCAAGGGGAAAGGTTACTTCTCTTCTGCCATCTCTATATCCCTTATATATTTTATATATCTCAACCATGCTCTTCTCAGTCTCCTCTGCTCTAAGGAAATCAACTCCAGTCTGTCCAATCTCCCTTCATAACCGAGAAACTCTCCAGCCCAGGCAGCATCCTGGTAAATCTCCTTTGCAGCCTCTCTACTGTTGAGTATCCTCCTATAACGTGAGGGTCCAAACTGCACACAATCCTCTAGCTGTGGCCTAGCCAACATTTTATACAGTTCCAGCATCATCTCCTGGCTCTTAAACACTATGCCTCAACTCATAAAGGCAAGTATACCATATACCTTTTTGACTATTTTATCCATTCATCCTAATACCTTAAGGGACCAGTGTACTTGCATACCAAGGTCCCTCTGATCCTCAGTGCTTCCAAGGGTCCTATTGTTCATCATGTATTCTCACCTTGTTTGTCCTTCTCAAGTGCATCACCTCACATTTAACTGGATTAAATGCCATTTGTTACTGATCAGCCCACCTGACCAACCTGCCTATATTCTCTTGCAGTCTAAAGCTATCCTCAACAGCATCACCAACCGTACCAATCTTTGCATAGTCTGCAAACTTACTGATCAACCTTCCTACGTTCAAGTGTAAACCATTTATATAAAATCACAAACAGCAAGGGCCCCAACACAGACTCCTGTGGGACCGAACTGGACAAGGACGTCCAGTCAGAAAAACACCCTAAACCGTCACCCTCTGCAGTATCTGAAAAATCAGACTTTTCTTTTGCTCAATATTTACAGCCTAATATTTTCCTTCTCACTGCATTCTCCCAAATTTCTTGCCATTGCCCATGCTGCTCCAGGGCTGGGAAAATTCTACCCAAGCTTTCCCTTCTCGTCCTTCTAAACCAAAATGCAGCCATTGAGAAAGTTGACCATATCATTCTCCAATGCCACTTCACTGTCGTCCAGCAATGGGACTACTCTCACTTATTTGTAACAGAGTTGCAATGATTTCTCTTCCTGCTCCTGCATTACCACCTTTGGTCAACACATAGCTTAAACTTAGCCCCTTTCTACTGCTCACTGACATGCTGGGCCTGGGGACATCTGAAAGAACAGTATTAGTTTGCATAGATGGAATGACACCCAGCTCTAACTCACTATCGCCTTTAACTCCCCCAGTGATATTAACTTATCAGAGCAATTCGCCAACATCCAGTACTGGGTGAACAGAAATATCATCCAATTAAATACTGGGAGGATTGAAGCCAGTGATTTCAGTCCCCACTCCATAATCCATTGTCTAACAATTGATTCCATCCCTCTCTGTGGCAACAACCTGAGATTAAGCCAGGCCGTTCAAAACCTTGCTGTCACATTTGACTCCAAGATGAGCTTCTGATCTCATATTTGCATGAAGATCACTGATTTCCATCTCTGTAACATCACCAATTTCAGCTTGTTCTCAGATCAACTGCTGCTGAAACCTTCATCACCTATTCCAATCTTACTCCCACTCCAACCTCACTAATTTTCTATTCTGTAAATGGGAAATCTTCAAAAACTCAGCTGCCACATATCTTGACTCACAGTAAGTCCTTTTCCCTACTATGTCCTAATCTAACAGACTTATAGGGGATCCCAGATTTCCGAACATTTGATTTACAAATGCTCATACTTACGAAAACGATCCCACACCGGGCTTTAATTTTTAAAGACTCAACATATGAATATTTCCAACACAAATAGAAATTCCTGGAAAATCTCAGGTCTGGCAGCATCTGTGCAAAGAAAGCAGAGTTAATGTTTCAGGTCAAGCAACCCTTGTAGCTAGGAAAAGGTTGGTGTATATATCGCAAAGATGGAACTGTAGGAGGAGCATACGATTGATAGAATGAAGCCCAGAGACAGAGAGAGAACAATAGTCAGGCAGACAAAGGAGTGAGTAAAGGTCAGCCTGAGAGAATGAATAGCTGCCAGTTGCGACCATTAGGAGCTGACAGTGAGATAACAAGGCCTGGTGTGGGTGTGGTTGGAGTAGGACAGGGGAGAAGATACTCAGGCCCTCAAATTATTGAACTCAATATTGAGTCGAAAGGCTGCAGGGTCTCCAAGCGGAAAGTGATAGTGTGTTCAATAATTTTGTGGCCTTAGCATCATGGCCATTTCCTTACTCCACCCACATCCCAGGCCTGGCCATCACATGGGCTGCTACCACAATCAATCCATTGTAAGCTAATAAATTGCAAAAATATGGATGACACCAGCCAGCAATAACTCACAGGAATACAGAAGTGCATTTTTCTACATTTAAGCAGTTGGTTGTCATGATTTAATATTTCATCCACAAAACAGCACCTCAGACAGTGCAACATTCCCTAGTTTGTCACTGGAATAGCAGCTTTGAGTCTGCCAGAGCCTTGTCAGTAGACTCACAGGTAGACAGGATAGTGAAGGTAGTGTTTGGTAAGCTTGCCTTTATTGGTCAGTGCATTGAGAGTATGGAAGTTGGGAAGTCATGTTGAGGCTGTACAGGACATTGGTTAGGCCACTATTGGAATAGTGTGTGCAATTCTGGTCTCCCCGCTATAGGAAGGATGTTATGAAACTTAGAAGGGTTCAGAAAAGATCTACAAGGATGCTGCCAGAGTGAAGGTTTGAGCTATAGGGAGAGGCCAAAGCGATTTACCCTTGACCCTCGGAGGCTGAAGGGGTGACCTTAAAGATGTTTATAAAATCATGAGGGACGTGGATAGGATAAATAGACAAGGGGTTTTCACTGGGGTGGGGCAGTCCAAAACTAGAGGGCATAGGTTTAGGGTGAGAAGGGAAAAAAATTTAAAAGGTACCTAAGAGGCAACTTGTTCACGCAGAGGGTGGTGCATCTATGGAACAAGAGGAAGTGTTGGAGGCTGGTACAATTACAACATTTAAAAAACACATCTTTGGATGGGTATATGAATAGGAAGGATTTAGAGGAATATGGGCCAAGTGCTGGCAAATGGGATGGGATTAGGTTAAGATATCTGGTTGGCATGGACAAGTTGGCCTGAAGGGTCTGTTTCTGTGCTGTACAATTCTTATAACTCTATTTCACACATGACTGAACAAGATGACGACAATCCTAACTTTATTTTAATATTAGTTAGCTTCAGTGATTTTAGAACAGAATATAGTCTTACTGCTGAGCTAGATATGCATGCTTAATTCTTCAATTTTACAAATTTGTTTAAATCTTAATATCTAGGATATTTATGTAAGCAGAAAGCTCCCCGGTTTACAAGTGTAGAACAGGAGTTTTTTTTACAAAATAAGTGAGTAACCTATAAATGGTAATGGAGAGAGGGGCTGAATTGTGCTCATAAAAATAGGGAACCCAGAAGGTTTAACATGTAGGTGCACCAAGGCAAATGGCATTTGGACTTTAAAGGGATTGGAATACAGAGGAAAAAAGAAAGTCAGCCTTGCTACAACTGTAGAGCTTTTGGTAAGATCTAGAATACTGTATACAGTTTTAATCCCCAAATTTAAGGAATATTCTTAGATTGACAGCAAAGTCATCTTGCTCTCTTACTAACATTTCTATCCTAGGCTTGCTATACTGCTCCAAAGTAGCACAACGCAAGCTCCAAGACCACTGTACTCCAAGGCCTCAGTACATGTGACAATAAATTCAATTCCATTCAATGCTTCATTTTCTGCTCAGGCACATCACAGCCTTGACTGCTCAGCATAGTTTCTGAAGTTATGGAATTCAAACTGCATGATATCTATTCTCCATTTTTCGTGGATTCTCTCCTCACAGCCTTGTTTTGTTTGTCTCGTTTCCTTTCCTCTTAGTTGAAACAACCCATTCTCCCCCTTCACATCTCTTTTTCTCATCTGCCACCATTCACAACGGCTTAACTTTTACACTGGACCACTACATCATTGGCCTCCTTCCTCCTCCTCCACCTTTTTCAAAAGCATGCAGAAATATTTCCAACACCCTTCAGTTCTGAAGAAACAAAGCCAGACTCGAAACATTCACTCTTTGTGAAGGTTTGTAGCTCAGGTTGAGGTTTAAGGTGTAGGTTTGCTCGCTGAGCTGTAGGTTTATTACCTGGCTCGGTAACATCATCAGTGGCGACCTCCAAGTGAAACGAAGCTGTTGTCTCCTGCTATTTATATCTTTCTCCTGGATGGGGTTCCTGGGGTTTGTGGTGATGTCATTTCCTGTTTGTTTTCTGAGGGGTTGATAGATGGCATCTAGATCTATGTGTTTGTTTATGGCGTTGTGGTTGGAGTGCCAGGCCTCTAGGAATTCTCTGCCATGTCTTTGCTTAGCCTGTCCCAGGATAGATGTGTTGTCCCAGTGGAAAAGGTGGGTTTTTTTTCCGTGTGTAGGGCTACGAGGGAGAGGCTAAGCAAAGACATGCCACCGTGCCGCCCATAGCTGCACTGAAGTGATCCATATTGACTGCTTGAGCCTGGCGTCCAACCTTGTGTGTAACAGCCCTGTGCACAGGCAACTTTGGAGTTCACTCACTCCCTGGGGTATGAGGTGTTGAGCAGACTGTGGTATATGCTGTGGTGAAGCACAACAGATGGTTCAGCTTTGTGTGTACTAGAAACAGGTTCTTTCAAGTTGTCTATGAGCATTGACCTTCTCAGCCACTTCTGTCTTGGTTGCTTTTGTTGCCATCTTCCGGAAAAAGAACTTCCCTCTCTCCAGAACAGACTTCAAGAGAGACTCCAGGGAGGCTTTTCTAAAGTGTGGCACCATTTTTTTTTCCCTGGTCTCGAATGTCTTGGGTGGTGGAGATGATGAGCAGTGCTTTCAAGGTACTTTTTAAATATGGCAACTAGAACTTAAAGTGACTAAAAAGTATCAGTAGTGGGACAGAATCTCCTGTGTCCCAAAACTAATCCTGATTGGGGTTATGCTATGTACTGTCGATATTCATCACTTTTCTGGTATTTCTCAAAGTGGCATTGAACCAAGACTAAAGTCCGTTCTGGTCCCTGGGAGACAAATAACTGTTCCTTCAAATAATCCTGGCACAGCAAACAACTTAAATTTAGATGTTATATTTGGCCTTGAGTATATGAAGTTACAATAATTTAAAATTATTGTTGATGTAATAGAATGGAAGTCCTTCTTATTCACTTGGGCCGTGCGGTTGGGAAGAGGGCCATCCTTGGCTGCCAGTCTGTACTATCGCTGACATTTTGCACTTTTATATCCTGGAAAAATTCTGATCCCTCCTTCCCACAGGGAGAATGATTAAACACATTTGTTTACTCTGTAATCAGATGTCACTGACATGGTGCATTCATGAAAAAGCAGACCAACTAGTTTGAAAAATCTTTCCAGTGGTGGTTTGGGACGACTAGTTGACAGAATGAAGTTGTCTGCAGTTCTGTCTCCAGGATGGCATGGATCTGTGTCTGCCTCACACACAAGTGCCAAAGTCAGGTCTCTTCTAATCTGTGCAGTAAGGACTTTAAGGGTCATTAAAAGTTTAATTACAGGGTGGGCTCTTTGGCCTTTTGTTTTTACATAGTTCCTGATGTGTAATCTTAGGCCCTGCCATGTCACCTTCAAGCAGGCTAGAATCATTTATACTAGTTTTCTGGTATCATTTAGAACACCCCGAAGTAAGCAATCTCCATTTCCTTGAAAGCTCTGATCAGCATGAACCCTTTATTTTTTTTAAAGAAAACCTCATTAAAGCTCTTTAAAGGAAAGTTCTTAAAGGCTGTGGCTATTCATTTGAAGCTCAGCACATTTTGCTATGTGTTGGTTTAGTGAACCCAAACAAGACTGTTTTCGGCGAAAAGGCTTTCTTTACTGGCACCTTGAACTCACACTGGCAAGACAAGTATTAACCTTCCATGACCTGCTGCAAGGAATTCATGTTGACTTGCTAATTTTTGTTTTTACAGGTCTGGTTTCTGGTCAAGCTGCTACAAGAAATGAATCCTATCTCAGCTTTGTGCTGCCAATTTAAACATGGCATGATCCAGTAAACATTAATTCATGGTGTTGGTGAAGTTAGCATGTTGGCCAGGAGACCACAGAAATTCTCTGCCTGTTTTCAAATAATGTCACACAACCTGTGATGTTTGAAGTGCAGTTTTAATGTTTTGTCCTTGGGACAGAAACCCAAAAAAAACACAACATTCCTGTAGCTCTAAGAGTCATTTGGACTTGACGGTGTTCACTCTGTTTCTCTCTCCACAAATATTGCCAGTCCAGCTGTGTTTCTTTTAGTATTTTCCCTCTTTATTTTGAAATATCAGTAGTATGTTCAAAGGAAATCTTTGAATCAGAATTTGTGGATTATAAGTGTAGAAAATTCCACCAATTGAGCTAAGTACACAGGATGTGTATAACCTTCTGGTTATGAAGTTGGTGTAGGTCTCATGAGCTATTTAGCAACATTTGGAATTTCCATTTTAAGATAGGAATTCTGCTAATGAAAGAGTGCTTTTTGATACAAATGAATTGCATATAGCTGCCATAATGGAGATTATTATTTTAACATAGGGTTTACAAGTGTCATTGCTGCTGAGTATGTTGCAGCATGCATGGAAATCGATGCTTTGTTTGGCGACCATTCACTTCATTTTGTAGCAATGGGATATTTTCACAAAATGGTCCTCTTGTGCAAAATGAATTTGTATTTATCTAGCACCACTCATGACTTCAGGAATACCTGAAGCAATTTCGAGCCACTGAAATGCTTTTGCATTGTAGTCACTGTTGTAATGCAGTGACCACCAATTTGCATACTACAAGCTCCAGAGAAAACATGTAAATGAACAGATAATGTTATTCTTTTGTGGAATAAGCTTCTGATTAATGTCAGCATTTGTTTCCCAACCTTAATTGCTCTAAAACTGAATGGATTGCCAGGCTATTTCAGGAAAATTCGGTCTGAAGGCAAGTGGTGAGAATGACAGAGTCTGCCAGAGGAGCTGGTGGAGGCCGGTTCAATTGCAACATTTAAAAGGTATCTGGATGGGTATATGAATAGGAAGGGTTTAGACGGATATGGGCCGGGTGCTGGGAGGTGGGACTAGATTGGTTGGGTCATTTGGTCAGCATGGACGGGTTGGACTGAAGGGTCTGTTTCCATGCTGTACATCTCTATGACTCTATGTAGCTAGGAAAAGATCAGTATATATTCTGAAGATGGAGTGGGGGAGGAGGAGTAAATGATAGGTGAAGATGAATCCCAGAGAGAGAGGGAGAGAGCAACAGTTGGAGAGATGAAGGAATGGATAAAGGTCAGCCTGGGAGAATGTCTGCTACTAATGGTCCCATTTAGCAGCTACTCGGTGGGATTGTTGTGACAACAGCCAATGTGGTGACAGAGTCTGGTGTGTGGGGGTTGGGGTAAGGACATTGAGGAAGGTCCTCGGGCTCTAATCCTATTAAACTTGACATTGAGACCTGAAGGATGCAGGACCCCAAGCGGAAAATGATATTATGTTCAATAAAAATAAGGAGTTTTTTTTCTCAAACTGGACAAGACAGTAGTCAGACCATAGCTGAAATACTGAACAGCTTTGGGACCCTTATCTCTGGAAGATCTAGAACATTTGAGACAGTCGATAGAAGGTTCACTCGGCTCATACCAGGTTTAGAGGGACTGATTGTGAGGAGAGGTTGTGTTGTTTGGGCCTGTACCCATTGGAATGGAGAAGAATCAGGGGCAACCTTTTTGAACCACACAAGATTCTTAGGGGAGTTGACAAGGTGGATGAGAACGGTTATTACCGCTTGTGGGAGAGTCTTGGACCAGTGGGCATAATCTCAGAAGGAGGGGTAATCTCTTCTTTCAGAGGGTAATGAATCCACAGTGGTTAGCACTGCTGCCTCGCAGCGCCAGAGACCCGGGTTCAATTCCCGCCTCAGGCGACTGACTGTGTGGAGTTTGCACGTTCTCCCCGTGTCTGCGTGGGTTTCCTCCGGGTGCTCCGGTTTCCTCCCACAGCCCAAAGATGTGCAGGTCAGGTGAATTGGCCATGCTAAATTGTCCGTAGTGTTAGATAAGGGGTAAAATGTAGGGGTATGGGTGGGTTACGCTTCGGCGGGTCGGTGTGGACTTGTTGGGCCGAAGGGCCTGTTTCCACACTGTAAAGTAATCTAATCTAATCTAATCTAATCTAATCAATGTTGGACTGCATGCTTTCAATGGTACTGTCTCTCCCACATCTGCAAAGGTTCACTCTTAAGATATAAACAGGAGCTACAACACTCAACCGATCACATATCAGCAGCTCATTGGCCTTTCTTCGCAACTTGGAAAACCTCCACATTGATATCTTTCCACGAAAGGCTTGCACGGGATGTGATCACATCACAAAAGGTGGCTTTGGATTGAATTTCTCACATGTATCTCAAGCACACATCATATCGTGTTTCCTTATTTTTGCCTTGACTCCACCTCTGACACTGAACCAACTTTTAGCAAAAACCCTTTTACTCTTTACTAGTAAAGGACACGAGCAATCTCAGACTTGGGATTGACACCTTTAACTATCAATGCAAGCATAGTGCTCGTGCACCTATGAGAATGTCTCTTAATGCTTCTCCTTCTGCAGGAGTGCAATAAATGTGCATACTAAGCAGGAGCATGGCCAGACTGGGACGAGGGGATGCTTGACAAATAGAAGGCCACTGAGCTGGCAGCAACAATAACATTTGTGCACTGGAGAGGAGATTAGTTATGCATTCCATCCAATGAGAAAGCCATCAATTTGTTATTCTTCCAGCTCATCAACCTCCAACATAGAGCCTCTGAATTTCTGCAGTGCATCTTGTCAACAGTAAACAGTGCTATTACTGAGGGCCAGTTGGTGCAGGGAGTGGATGTTTGTAGATGTGATGCCAATCATACGAATAGCTTTAGGACAAACCAAGTCAGATGGCATCAAGCTTCTTGAGTGTTGTTGGAGCTGCAATCATCTGGCAAGCTGAAAGTATTCCATCATATTCCTGATTGGTGCCTTGCAGATGTCTACACAGGCTTTGGGGGGTCAGGAGGTGAGTCAATCATCTCAGAATTGGTGTCCAATTGACTTGATAATGCACGAACAGCACATGATCAGCCTCAGATTTGCTAGAGGAGTCCAATTTTTGACAGTATTCTCAAGGGTACTGATAATTTTACCAGTATCACTTCCAATCATTTCCTGACTGATTGCCTAAAACATCAGTCATTTATGGAGACATTTCTTCTCACTTCCCTGATAATTTACTAAGTTATATATCTTGACATTTGCAAGACATTGGATAGGTACAAGAATAGAAACGTTTAGAAGGATATGGGCCAAACACAAGCAAGTAGATTAGTTTAATTTAGGAAACTTGGTCAACATGGATTAGTTGGACTGAAGGGTCTGTTTCTGTTCTGTAGGATTCTATCCTAATGAAACCTTGGGCAAGGATGATGTCTTCTACACTAAACTGTTTCTCTCTGCAGCTTCTGGATCCCACTCCCAGCCCAGAACACAAAAAAAGCTCCGACTTCTCAGGCTTTTCTCCACCAGCCCTTTAACTCACACCTGAGGAGGAACAGTCAGGAGTCTCACAGGCTGCACCATTAAGGACTTTCTTCCTCACTCTTCACCAGCACAGACAGGCGTTCACCTCAGAGGGCAATAAAACTAGAGGAGGTTCAGGATCACATCCTAGTGAGCACAGCACTGAAACTCACCTCCAGCTAGAGAAGGAAGAAACAAACAGAGGTCCCTGACTCTCCAAGACTGTTAGGAAACAGGCTCTTCCTGAGCCCAGTACAGATGATGAGCCTCTGGACTCAGCCATTCATGAGCTGACCTTACATTACCTTATTTTGAAGGAGTGACTCCTAGTTCTAGATTCCTAGCAGTTCATAGGATCTGGATGTAGGTTTGCTTGCTGAGCTGGAAGGTTCATTTTCAGACGCTTCGTCACCCTACTAGGTAACATCTACAGTGAGCCTCTGGACGAAACGTCTGAAAATGAACCTTCCAGCTCAGCCAGCAAACCTACATCCAGAACCTCAACCTGAGCTACAAATCTTCTCAAAACTCGCTACTTCTCAGGACCTTAGAAGTTTCAATCAAGTCAGCTTTTATTTTTCGAAACGCCAGACAAGACAAACCTTGCCGTGTCCAGCTTTGTGGTTTCAGTAGTGCCCAGTATAACTGAAACATAACCATCATACTGTGCAGGAACCTTCACTCCATCATTAGATCCATGGCTGCTTTCATTCACTTGGAGAAAGTCACTTCACCTGACGAAGGAGCAGTGTGCCAAAATATTGTGATTTCAAATAAACCTGTTGGACTACAATCTGGTGTCGTGTGTCTTCTGACTTTGTCCACCCCAGTCTAACACCGGTGTCTCCACATCACTTGGAGAGAATAGGATAGGAAGCTAAAAGATCTTGATGCGTTCCCCCCCACCAGGTGACTATAAAGGTGAGGAAGGTGCCATTGCATATGCATAGTGTGGAAAATGTTAGACAGGTACCCAGGGACTGCCACCTCAGAACATTCCAAAAGTGCATCTCCAATATATCTCTCCCCTACCAGGGACCTAAACACCTCAATCAGGTAAAACCGAGGTGTTTTCACCCACATCAGAGTAACAGGCTCTGAGCAGGCTGGAGTCATCTATATCCAGAGTCGAGAGTGTGTTGCTGGAAAAGTCCATCAGGTCAAGCAGCATCTGAGGAGCAGGAGAAATGGCATTTCAGGCCAGAGCCCTTCATCAGAAATCTTTCTCTTATAGTTGGTTTCATCTACATTCAGGTCCAGAGGATATCCACCAAAGTCATCTGAGGCAAGATGGCAAAGAAGTCAGCTGGATTTCTCAAGCTCAGCTGTGGCATCCAAGCTGGCACCAAGATATAGTGGTAGGCAAAAACAAATTAAGAAATTAAAGTCACTTTGGTTATATTGTTGTCAACCTTCTATACAATTGGATACAATTACAGCTTTTTGTACCTCAGTCCTCTAATATCTTTCAATTTGTTAAGACTTCTATTTATATTTCCCTTATAGACTACCTTGAGGGTCACTGATCACCATGTATGCTCACATGCAGATAATGTCGGGCAGTGTAAACTGTGCTGAATTTGTCATTTTTTTGCTGCTTTTTGGGAGGAACATGACCACTGAAAAAAAAGGAACCTAAACTAGACTAAGTTTCAGGAATCAATTGGTATAATTTAGCCTCTTACATCGGTGTAATAGAGTAATGTCCATTACGAATTGAGGTTTGAGTCACATAAGCACCAAGTGTGGCTCCGTACTGATGCTCTGACTGGGAAACTATTTTTGGTTAATAGAAAATAAGTTAACTTACAAATAATGGCAAAGTAATGTAACATTTAAAATGTATAAAGCAAGCATTCCCTCAAGGGCAGGAATGCCTCTGCGCCATGATTGTCCACAATCAGAACAATGGGCCAATCAGTAGGGGAATAAACATTTGAGGAAGTTGGAAGTTGTGCAGAATGTAAGCTCCTTGACAGCTCCCAGGATAATCAGTGCACACCTGCAGAAGTTGTCTTCTCTGGTCAAAAACAAGGTAGACATTGAGGGAATGCAAACTTATTCAGGAATCTGTGGAGATGATGCTATGCAACTGAGTGCCATATGTCTTGGCTCCTTGTATCTGAGCATACCAGTGTTTACTGCATATCCAACAGCTTGTACATCTTAGAAACCTTGGAAACTACAGCCCATGTAATGGTTGCATCCACATGTTCTTGACTTTCAGATACCAGGTGCTGTGAATACATGTAGAATAACATGATCATTACTATTATGGAGAAAAAAGTTTCAAAGTTTAATGAACGATGGGATATGACTAGGATGCTGGTTTTAGAGTTAATAGAACTTGCCGTTATTATACAGGGAGTACTTAACTGGGTACTCACATTTCAGTTTCTATTTTGATTCCCTGAATTGAGAGTGTTTGTACTGTGCAAGAACATGTGCAAATAGATCTCACGGCCCATCTCATTTGTGCTGCACATTCTGCCAGAGGCCTTCTTTACAAAGTAGGTTGAGATATTTGCTTTTCTACATTAGAAACAGAAAAATCGCAGCAGGCGCTTTCAGCCTGCTCCACCATTCAATCTGATCACAGATGTTTATGCAATTCAGTGCCTCTTTTCACTTTCTCTTCATTTTCTCTGATCAGTTTAGTTCTAATAACTATGTGCACATCTGTCTTGAAAGTCTTCAATATTTTGGCCTCAGCAGTTTCCTGTGGCAGAGAATTCCACAGGGCTCGCCGCTCTCTGGGTAATGAAGTTATTTCTCTGTCCTAAAAGGCTTAAAGTTCACCAGCTCTTTCTCCTTCACGGCACATACCCATCACATTCCCCATCTTTCCTTCATCACTTTGTTTCTATTAATGTGATCAACCCTTCTGCATTTCAGTTTCCTTCCTCCATTCCACAGGATCCTACCACACCCTTTAAAGTTTCATTCCCTAAAGTGTCTTTTGACATAAGCTATCTCTTTTGAATTGTGCCCCCTTCAACTTGCACCCCTTCCACAGTTAGTGGTGTTAGCCTGTGATGCTATCTTGGGCCAGGATTCACCCCTTACACTTTAAATACTTGCATAAAGAAATGGCTTGGTTACAAAGCAGCCAAGGAGATCGGAGAAAATATATTAGAGTCAGGTTACTGAAGTAAGTGTTTCCCATTTCTGCCTTCCAAGATTGTGCCTGTGATCAGAATTCCAGAGGGCTGGAGTGTTAATGAGTATCCTTACATAACTAACCAATGCAAAAGATGCTTCCAATCATCAAGGTCAGGGAAGCTGACTCACCTGAAAAGATTCTGAAAACTTTAACCTGCCATCAGGAAACTGGATTTTTGCCTCCAAAACCAAGTAAGCCCCACTGCCTGACCTCCTAAAAGCTCCAGGTGGCCCTGATAGTTTCCACGCAAAGTGTGAGGTTTACATGCATTCAGTGAGGAAACCAGGAAAGTAAAAAGAAAGTATTAGAAGAATCACACTGTTAAGTGATATAAGAGGATGAGAGAAGGCTATTTGGAAGCATAAATGTGGTTGGATCCATAGAGCCAAACAGAACGTACAGCCACTAACAATCCATGCCATTGATTCCAGGCCATTTGCTTTACCATGTCAAACAACATTCCATCCGAAGCTTCAAAAGAAAACCATTAAAAAGAATCTAAACATTCACTCCTTAGCTCCTTCAGCATGGGTGGCCCTCACCCTCTGCTGTCCCAAGCCTGATTTATGAATGCCAACTTCTTTTCTGTGGTCTTTTAAATGTTCTAAAAATGTTTCTATTGACCTCTCTCAACTGCTCTATAGCCACACTGCAGACCATATGTTGGACAGCATTCCACCAGTGACTCATTGGTCATAAATTTAACCATCCCAGTACGAGTGGAAACTGTGCATGGGAACTATGGTAATTTTTTTTTACTGCACTTTGTACATGTAGATTGCAAGAGCTGTCTGTTATCTGTTTAAACTACGTCTAGGTGGTGTTCAATATTATAATTATGAATCCCTGCAGGTAATTGGAGACATCAGGGACAGAGGCAGCTTGTCCCCGCAAATCGCTGAAGCATGTCCCAAGAGGAGTCTGACTGAAATCCCAGGCCAAGGTAAGGCCCAGGGAGATAAAATTTTAAAATCTGCACTTTTTTCCCCTTTCCTTTCAGAAAAGCCTTTCAGATCTGGATGTTTCTCTTTTGGTTCTATTTCTTCTCATTCTTTTTAAAAACACAAATTTCAAAGCCAGAATTTAAGATGTTGCCATAGAATGGCTTGTTGTGCTTTTCACTGTTCTCCTGAACACATGACAATAAAATCCAATTCTAATTCTACTGTTGGGCATCATACTGCATCGCACAATGACTCAGATTCTACCCACCTCGTAATAAAACCAAGGCCAGCATCATCTGGGGCTCTCCGACAAAATGAGGAGCTGACAAAGTTGTAAAACAGGAAATTACTATTCAATCCAGTCTAGCCCAAGCTCATGATGGCCAGGGCAACATGGTTCGATGTTTTCACTGTCTCTCCTTTCCTAATCTCCCATGGTAAGATTAAAACAAAAGCAAAAAGAGAAAAATATATTCTGTAAAATTCCTCCCCACTCCTTCAGATAATCAAAACCAGTGCAGATCACATGGACCAACTGTTATTTGTATATCCAAAAATCAATATTGCAATATCTATTTCAGTCAAATTCCCTCTTGAAGCTGTGTAGAGTCAGCTCCCACCATATCAGCTGGCAATACATCCCAGAGTGTCACAACCTTCTAGGGAAATAAAGTTAACATCCAGTCCATTTCTCCCCTCAATTTAAACTCTTATCGCTGGTCTTCCCCAGTTTATGAAACTAGAGTAATCAATAAAAACACTCTCCAGCTCTTGAATTATTTTATAGATTTCTACCAAGTCGGCTTTATATCTATGCTGCTCTAGCATAAACAAATCAAGTTCTTTGAGTAACTGAGTTTAAACTAGGAATCATTCATATAGCTTTGAAACTCTTCCAAGGCCTCTATATCACCCACTGAGGTAGGCTTGTGGCCTATTAGATAGTGTTTGTGCCTCTGAGCCAGAAAGTTTAGGTTTGAATCACCAAACAAGACTTGGTAGCCAAGACACTGCATTCATTAAATGATCAAACAGGTAGATTATCAATCGACAAGTCATTGCATCATGCTAATACCAAATGGCAAGACTGTGACAGAATCCTGATCAACCTTGTGATGGAAAGGAAGTTGCAATCTCTACCACTATTCATTGCTCCAGACCACAACATGCATGTTGCCATAGCATCTTAAACTCACCAAGTAATTTGTAACACAACATAATGTCGCAGGACTAGAATTTAACACAGTAAATGGAGGAAGGACAGAGGAATCTACAGGTTCAACTTCAGAAATTTGCAGAGGAAATCAAGAATGAAAATAGATTTGAAGGGGAGACTGAAATTTGGGAAAAAAAGAGCAGAATGGAAGCACCAGAAGAAGTGGAGGATGACAGGAGAAATAAAGACTGGGAAATGAGAGTGCCGAAAGTGATTAAAATGTTGGATGTGCAGTCAGGGGATGGGGGATTGAGGAAAAGAGTGTTTGGAAGATTGGACCTCAAGCAGGTGGAGCAGAATGAAGAAGATTCCAGCATTTTCTGCAGAGTTGGGTGCAACAAGAGAAATACAGTGAATGGGTCCAATATCAACCAAGGAGCAAAAAAAGGGAAGAGGAAATAATTGCAGTAACTAGAGGTAAAGTATGAGGGAAACTCATGGGGCTAAAAACAGATAAATCCCTCAGGCCCAATGGGATGCTTCCTAGGAAGTACCTACAAATATCGTGGAGGCATGAATAAGAATGCCTAGAAAATTACTAGATTCTGAAAGAATCCTCAGAGGATTGAAAAAAAAATCAGTGCAACATCTTTGGGAAGGTTGGGATGGAGCAAGCTGATCCCCTATTTTGGTCTGATCCTCAGACAAGTCCACATAAACCAGGTCACTTGTAATTGTAACCATTATAAAGGGTAAGCTTGTGATGTAATACTATTTTGCAGTAGTGTACTTTGATTTAATAAAAAACAATTCTGCATATCCTGTTGTTAGGAATGTCTTGGGTTTTTGATAGTCACGATAAACCTGGCAGAGAAGGGAAAGTAGCTATAAAAGCCTACATTTTAGGCATGTGTCATGAGGAGAGATTGAGTAAGTTGGGCCTATACTCATTGGTGTACAGAAAATTATTAGGCGACCTTATTGAAACATACAAAATTCCTGGGCATTGACAGGGTAGACCCCTGGAAATATTATTTCCCTATGTGGTTTAGTCAAAAACCAGAGGGCATAATCTCAGAGTAGGTGGTCACCAATTTAAATTCAGAGGCGAGGAGGAATTCCTTTTCTGAATATAGTGTAGTGAGGATTAGCTACAATAGAGTTGAATACCCAAGGGACTGAATGACTGGCACATGTTCCTGCTCCTCCTGGTTTTCAAAACCTCCCAATTATTCAAGCTTTTGATTATCTCTTCTCTTTTCCTAATTTAAAAAGGTGCTGAATCAATGACATTCATTTTTTTAAAATGACAATTGGATGGCACAGTTCATTAGCTGGGGGTTGGCCCTCTGTACTCAGAGGGAGTATCAATAATTTACAGAGTGGATGGGAGACTAATGTTTGCAGCCAGCAGTGGAGGTATTTTGTTAGCAGAAGTTTGTTCTGGAGAGTGAACAAGGCTGAAGGCTTCAATGCAAGGCCCGAAGAGGTACTCCTGCCCTCCTGGATGATAAAGTGTTCGAAAGCAGCATGTCTCAAGCATTGCCCTGATCTCCCTCCTCCTGGGTTGGAACAGTTAGAGACTTAAATTTCAAAGGAAGTGAGATGAAAGCCTAAGTTGTATCACAGCTGACATCATCAGGGCACAACTCTGGAATGTTCCTTTACAGGAACTCTGTCAGTGACCTGATTTATGTATGTTAAAATTTAATAAGATTGGGCTGGAGCTGGGTTGTTATAGTCCCCATGGCACTTGCCTGAGGGTAGGGGTACAGTTTAATGCATTATGTTAATGGTGGCTTAGTTGCTGGCACTTTCCCTTCCCAACTCGTAGATCTGTTTGTTCAATAAAAGTAAAATACTGCAGATGTTGGAAATCTGAAACCAACGTAGCAAATACTCAAGAAACAAGGAGGTCTGGCAGCCTCTGTGGAGAAAGAAACAGGGTTAATGTTTCAAGTTTGGTACAGCTCTTCTGCAGAAACTGAAGGTTGTACATTCAAGTTACATTCCAGCGACCTGAGCACATATCCAACTATTCATGTCAATGCTGTGCTGAGGGAACACCGCGATATCAGAATCATCTTCCAAATGGAAAGTTAAACTGACATCATCTGGGGATTTAAGATGGCGGCGAACTAGACTGGGTTTGCTGGGCTCCGCACCACAACACAGGGAGGCAGGGCTGTAACCCACCTCATTCAAGTCATTTTGACATATTCTGGAGGAATCGCAGAATCCGAGAATTTCTCTTACCTCCGTTTTCATCGCGAGTGAGGAAATGCCAAAAAAAGAAGTGAGCTCACCCGAGGCTGGGGCCGCGGCCCAATCTACCGGCACCGTGGATCCGATTACTTACCAGGCCTTGCTGTGGGAAAGCAGGTTGAGGCAAAGCTGGCCCCAATCTCCGCTATGCTTCAGCAGTACGCACAGCAGCTGGGAGACCTCAGGAAAAGGTTGGGCACGGTGGAACACCGAGTCACAGCGGTGGGAGCAGAGATCGACTCATCCAAGGAGCAGATGCAAGCCCTGGAAATGCAGGTCTGTGGTTTACTTGCTCAGGTTGGCAATTTTGAGAATTGTGCAGGAGCAAAAATGTTTGTATTGTCAGTCTGCTGGAGGGGAAGGAAAGTGAGCAACCAGCAGACTTTTTCAGGAAATGGCTGCCGGAATTCCTGAGCTTGGAGGCTGAAACAGGAAGGATGAAGATTGAAAGAGCTCACCAGGTCATGGTATGGAGCTTAGGTCTGGACCAATGCCCTCACCCTATCCTGGTGCGGTTCCACAATTATACAGACAAACAAAGAATCATGGAAGCTTCCAGATCCCAGGGGCAAGATCCAAAGGTTTTAGTTTACAGGATCATGTTTTTTCAGGACTTCTCAGCGGCGGTGATCCAGAAAAGGAAATTATATGCTGGCATCAAGAAAAGATGGAGGGAGCTCAGGATCCAGTAGCCAGCGGTACTTCAGCTTACCTTTAATGGATCCGCACACTTATTTGACTCATCAGAGAAAACAAGAAACTTTGTGGACATGTTAACCTCAACTGGACGATTTAATAGGTACAGATAATTGCCTTATTTGGGTTTGGCTTTTTTAAAGGAAGTCTTTTTGGGATTTTTTTTGGTAATAATCGGTGTTAAATTATACTCAGGGATGGGACAAGAGTATCCACTTCAAGCTTCTAAGTTAAGCTATACCAGGGAATGGGTCAGGTATTTACTTTTCACTTCTTTGTTCACATTGCTATTCTTTTTTCTTTTCTCTTTTTCTGCATGTGTCTGTGGTGCGGCTCTAGCCAGGAGGAGTTAAGAAGGTGTTTGGGATGGTAGACACCTATCAATGGGCAGTTTAAGCCTGGTTTGGTATCTAACTACCCTGGTTACTGTATTGGCAACCGGGACAAGAAATAGGGTTTTGGGATACCCCTTTGGGCTCGGGGTAAATTCCCCTATTCAGTGCCATTGGCGCTTTATAATAGTTTTGTTTTTTGATTATTGTTGTACATAGTTTTTGGAAGTTTTGCAGGTTTGTAGCCATAATTGTTTTAATTTGTGTAGTTTTAATGTTCTGTGGATTTTCTTTTATTGAGGCTCAGCGATTTGTAATTTGAGTTCTTCCTCTCTAGAGTCTAAATGTTGCGACAGAATGTTATGGCTCAGGACGTGTTTCAATGGTGTACCTGGAACATTAAGGGGTGCCACTCGCCAGTCAAGAGGAAAAAAGTACTTTCCAGTCTTAAAAAGGATAGGGTGGATATTGCCTTATTGCAGGAGACACATCTGGATGATAGGGAACATTTGAAACTGTAGCAGAGTGGGTTTGATCAGGTTTATTTCTCATTTTTTAATACTAGGAGTTAGGGGAGTGACCGTATTTGTTAGGAGGAATCTCCCATTTATACTACTACAGTGTGTTAAAGATACATATGGGAGGTTTGTAATCCTTCACGCCTTGATAAATGGAGAAGAATATGATATTTTAAATGTTTACTGTCACCCAGCCCACCCCCTTAAATTCCGGGTAGATGCATTCTCTAAACTGATTAGTCTTGCATCTCGGCATATTATCATAGAGGGAGATTTTAATTGTCTTATGGATCCCACGGTAGACAGATTTCCCAAAGGCCCCCCGATACCTTGTTTACAATCTAAGCAGTTAGTGGATTTGTGTGTTGAACTCGGGTTGGTAGACATCTCCACCCTACAGGCAGGGATTTTACCTTTTTCTCCAATCCGCACAGGTGCCACACCAGGATTGATCTCTTTCTGACTCCCGCAGCACACTTGGACTTGGTGGTGTCCTGTACAATTGGTAATATTTTTATCTCTGATCACCATCCAGTGTACTTATTGGTTCGGAATAAGGACACTATAGCAGGTCTGCGACACTGGTGAATGGATCCCTTCATCCTTAAGGATAGTAAGTTTGTTGAGTATTTCTTCAATGATTTCATGGCTTTCCTAAACATTAAATCAGACTCTGCCAATAAGTCATCCGTTCTCAGGGAAACCACTAAGGCTTATGCCAGGGGGTTAGTTATTTCCTATGCTGCCTGTAAGAAGCTGCAGAAGGGTGAGCAACGTTTGCTCAAAACACGTCTGAAGGCAGCCGAGCAGGCATACATTGACAGGCCCTTGTTGGCTAAGCTACAGAGGATCACAGCGCTTCGGTCCACACTGAACTCCATACTCACACTGATAGTTAAGAAGGAGCTCACTTTTGCAAAATAAAGGTTGTTTGAGCATGATAAACCAGGCAAGGATTTAGGGTATCCAGGAAAGATTTGCCCCTCTAGCCATCACCTCAATCAGGGAAGATGCTGGAAACCTAACCTGTGATTCCAAAAGGATTAACACAGCATTTCAGCGATTTTACTCTGAATTATATCAGTCTGAAAGTTGTGTGAATGGGCAGGTTAGGATGGAGTCTTTTTTCAAGAATCTGGATCTCCCAGGATCTCCCTTGAACTAGAGTCTTTGCTTAATACTGAAAAACGTGGTGCTGGAAAAGCGCAGCAGGTCAGGCAGCATCCAAGCAGCAGGAGAATCGACGTTTCGGGCATAAGCCCTTCTTCAGGAATCTCCTGCTCCTTGGATGCTGCCTGACCTGCTGCGCTTTTCCAGCAACACGTTTTTCAGCTCTGATCTCCAGCATCTGCAGTCCTCACTTTCTCCGAGTTGATCTTTCCTTAATACCCCATTATCAGAGCAAGAGGTGCAGGAGGTGAAGCAGCTTCAGAGTGGAAAGGTCCTGATGGACTTCCCAGTGAAGTTTATAAAGAATTTATGAACATACTGTCAGGACTGATGCTCAGCATGTTCAATGATTCGTACAGTCACTCCTACCATCCCCGAGAGGACAATATCTCTCTTATTCTTAAAGTAGGGAAGGCCCCAGAGGACTGTGTCTCCTACAGGCCCATCTCACTTTTGAAGGTTGATTTCAAAATCTTATCTAAGACTCTTGTACTAAGACTAGAAACTGTGCTGCTTCCAGTATTAAAGAGGACCAGATGGGTTTTATAAAGGGCTGCAGATGATCTACTAATGTTAGGAGGTTACTCAATGTGATCCAAGCATATCAACAACAATCTGTATAGGGATCAGTTATGTCTCTAGGTACAGAGAAGGCATTTGATTGGGTTGAGTGGCCGTACCTTTTCTTATACTCTAGAGCAGTTTGGCTTGGGCGAAGCCTTTATCAGGTGGGTAAAGGTTCTTTATAGTGACCCTCATGCCTCGGTTCTCACCAATGATATGCGGTCAAGCAATTTTAATATCCTCAGCGGCAGTCGACAGGGCTGTCCACTATCGCCATTGCTTTTTACATTGGTGACTGAGACGCTGGCTGAGACCATTCATATGGACTCCAACATATCTGCTCCAGAAGTGGGGTCAAAGTCACACAACATTACACTGCATGCTGATGCTGTCCTTATCGTTTTGTCAAACCTAGTAGTTTCGGTACTTTGTCTGATAAATGTGTCAATTCATTTGGTGCCTTTTCGGGTTACAAGATCAATTTTACAAAATCAGTGGCCAATTTTACAAGATCGATGGTCTCTCAAAAATATCAGGTTTCAATGGCGAATCTCGATTTCCCTTTAAGTGGTCACAGGAGGGTTTTCTTTATTTAGGTACATGCATTACTCCCGTTTTTGATCAGCTGTTTAAAGCTAATTTTGTCCATTTACTTGCCAAAAATCAAACAAGACCTTCAAAGATGGGAGGCGCTTCCAAATTCCTGGTTAGGTCAGATAGTGCTCATTAAAATGAATATTCTCCCCTGCCTATTGTACCCTAAGGGAATGCTCCCTTTGATCTTCACTAGGCAAACATTCAGGAGACTGAACAGTTCTTTCATCTGGCATCATAACCGGCCCCTTATTAAACTAACTAAATTACAACTGCCCTACAGACTGGGAGGCGTGGACCTCCCAGATATTAAAAGCTATCATTTAAGCTCACGTTTATCTTATGTGAATGACTGGGCCTGTGGGGACCCTCTTTCGATATGGTTAAATATCGAAACTTTTCAGGCAAGGTGCCCCCTTATTAGTTTGCTGTTCCTGGACAAAATGAGGACAGTTAAGGAATATTGCCATAACTCAATCGTTATCAATACTGTTAAAGCACGGAGGGCAATGTCGCAGAGTGAAGGCAGTATTGCCAAAACATCATTTCTTCCATATATAATTGGCATATCGTGTTTTCAACCAGGGATGATGAACTCTAAATTTAAACTCTGGGCAGCTAAGGGTGCGTCTTGCCTGGGTGACTTATTTGAGGGGGACACAATGATGTCTTTTGACCAGTTAGCTTGAAAGTACAAGCTACCTAGCAGGGACCACTTCTGTTTTTTTCCAAATCAGGGACTTCATTCAAAAAAGAACTACACTTCTAACTGATTCCTGTAGATCTGACAGAGAGAGGAGGGTGCTTTCATGCTAAGAACACACCTTCTGTCTGCACTCTTTATCACCGCTTGGGGTGTGGCTCCTCGGACAAGACCGAGCGGCTTTGTAAGGTACGGGAGAGAGAGTTGGGCATGCAGGTCTCTTCTGAGACATGTGAGGATATTTGGGAAAACACAAGAAAGATATCAATTTGCAATAGGACCCATGCCTTGTAGTTGAAGATTCTGCACAGGATCCACTTGGCTCCAGATTGTCTCTCTAAATGGGGTGGCATGGTGGCTCAGTGGTTAGCACTTCTGCCTCACAGCACCAGGGTCCCAGGTTCAATTCTAGCTTCTGGCAACTGTCTGTCTGTGTTTGTGTGGGTTTCCTGCAGGTGCTCCAGTTTCCCCCCACAGTCCAAAGATGTGCAGGTCAGGTGAATTGGCCATGCTAAATTACCCATAGGTAAGGCGCCTTAGTCAAAGGGAAATGGGTCTGGGTGGGTTACTCTTCAGAGGGTCAGTGTGGACTTGTTGGGCCGAAGGGCCTGTTTCCACACTGTAGGAAATCTAATCTAAATTTAAAGTGGCAGTCTCTTCAATGTGTCCCAAGTGCAGAACAAGTACGGTCACTCTCACTCATTGTCTCTGGTCCCGCCACTAACTCGTCATACTGGAGCTCTGTAGTAGTTGCAATAGAGGGGATCTTGGGCACAGAGGTGGAGATCGACCTGCGCTGTCTTCTTCTTAGCCCAGCTAGTGTACTTCCTTTAGATGTACATAAAACAAAAACCTTTCAATATCCCTACTACTTGCGCAAGAGAAAAAACAAATGTTCTGCTAGGTTAGGTGTATGAAATTCCACAGGTTTATCAAGCGGGTGTAAGCTGATCAAAGAGCACATCCCTTTGGACTTTCTTACAAGTATGGTGCACCAGAAAGCTGAGAATTTCGAAGACGTGACAGCCCTTTTTGGTCTGCCTGGACACAGATTTGTCTGCTACACTAATAAGGGCTTTTATATAGTCATAACAATTGTGTTTAATGAATCTAACACCCAGACAGGAAGAATTACGAACATATGATTATATATAAATTAACACTCTCAATGGTCAAGAGCTATTGTTTTGTCTCGCTCAGCTATGCTATTTATTTGTTAGTTATTAATTATTATTTATGTATTCAGTTGGTCCTTTATATTTGTACATAACACACACATATTTGTACATGAGCATAGTTTTGTTCTTTTACTTTGTACTGTTTTAGATTAGATTACTTACAGTGTGGAAACAAGTCCTTCGGCCCAACAAGTCCACGCCGACCCGCCGAAGCGCAACCCACCCATTCCCCTACATTTACTCCTTTACCTAACACTACGGTCAATTTAGCATGGCCAATTCACCTGACCTGCACATCTTTGGACTGTGGGAGGAAACCCACGCAGACACGGGGAGAATGTGCAAACTCCACACAGTCAGTCGCCTGAGTCGGGAATTGAACCCGGGTCTCTGGCGCTGTGAGGCAGCAGTGCTAACCACCGTGCCATCCACAATTGGTGAGTTTTGAATTGCACTGTTTTTGATTTGTTGTATTATCAAAAAAACTTTCAATAAAAATATCATTAAAAAACTGACATTGACATTTCTCCATAGTGGGAGTAACAGGTTGTGACATTTAAGTATTGTGCAGTGATCTTGCCAATATTTAACCCTCAACCAATATCAGAAAATAAAGAGGTTATATGGACATTATCACAATGTGATTATGGGAGTTGTCATGCAAAAATTTCCTACAGTGTAATTGTAACTATATTTTAATGGTACCACATTAACTGTAAAGCATTTTGGGAAATCCTGTGGTTGTTATATGTGCTATGTTAATACAACTTTCTCTCTCAAAATGGCGTGTTATGATCTCCATGGGGATCATTAACTTGTACAAAGCAATTTGATCTTCAAGTGAATGACTGAAAAGATGACCACACCAGATTTTCAGGTTTTAATATTTTTATTGTAACAATAACCACAAACACTGACTAAACGCTATTTCAGTAGGCAACCTTTGCTCTTTAACGAGGTGATCTTTTCTGTAGGTTATGCTTAAAGCTTGAAATGCTACTATGGTTTATATTTTATTTGTCTCTCAAGTAAATCATTTGCCAGGAACCAATCCAATGCTATCCTATTCTCAGCTCCTTTCCTTTTCCCTTTTCAGTCACATAAATTCTACTCCTCAAACTGACTGGCACAAATTGGATATCCCTCATTTTAATCAAAATGTTGGAAAATGAAGCTCAGTTTAAATCCTTGTGAACATGATCTCTTCAAACCAAGTATGAGCTCTCACCTACATCTTGCTTGGTGAACAGTAGAAATTTGCTGCCTCTGTCTGTTCTCTTCCCCCAATTTTTAAAGAGACTATCCGTATCTGTGTGGTTCGTTGAGTTCTCGGAGATTCCGCAACGCAATCTTTTAATTGATTCCTAAAGCTCTTTCGCTCAAAGACCATCTGCATGACAAGATGAACCGCAAAGACTTTCGTATTCCAGCAAGAAATGGTAATTGCGCCTTTAGACTGTGCAAACTTCATTCTAACACCCTCCTCGGGACTTGGAAATGAACAATCTGTTAATATCTCAATTTAGATAATTAACTTCCATTAAGACAACCCAGATCCCCTTTAACAACAATCAAATCACCCAAATTTGTTGTCAGACAGAAATTAACAACATTTCATATGAGCTCTTCATTCTTTCATTTCAATCTAAATTGGAAAAACAGTCCAAAATATTGTAGTCAAACAAACTTCATATTTGTAACATGTGAAGTTGCTGCAATTAACTAATAATAGTCAATTTTTAGTTGCAGTAACCTCTTCCCATTTAACTGGTAAAACTTAAACCAGCAGTACAAGTCAATGAATCTGAAAAATTTATTGAATATATTGTGAAGTAACACTCTTGAAGAAGCTAAAATCATCTCCAAGACTGTAAATGAAAACTGCATAGAAAAATGTATTAGCCCTTATTCTGATCCACTTTACACAGCTTATTAGAATTGCAGTATGAGGGGTTAAATCTGTCTGAGAGATTTGCAAGTAGTCATTGTATGTATCATTGGAATATCATATTAGATTCCCTACAGTATGGAGACAAGTCCACACTGACCCGCCGAGGAGTAAACCATCCAGACTCATTCCCCTACCCTATAGTTACCCCGACTAATGCACCTAACACTATGGGCAATTTAGCTTGGCCAATTTACCTGACCTGCATATCTTTGGATTGTGGGAGGAAACCGGAGCACCCAGAGGGGGGTCACACAGACACGGGGAGAACGTACAAACTCCACACAGACAGTCGCCAGAGACTGGAATCAAACCCGAATCCCTGGTGCTGTGAGGCAGCAGTGCTAACCACTGAGCCACCGTGCCACATCGCACCGTTATATGATCTTGGTGTCTTCGAAACTCATAATAAGTAGAAGTCACAGTAACAAGTTTCTTTAATAAAGTTAATATTTTATTTACTTCAGCAGATTCGGCAAATACAAAAATGTTGGTTCTTTACCGTAATAAACAGGGGCCATTATAATGGGGAACAAAAAGATGGTAGACCTTTAAGTATATATTTTGGCTCTGTATTCACAAAGGAGGGAACTAATAACCTGAAAAATGTCAGGGAACATACAGTCCAGTGAAAGGAGGGAACTGAAGGAAATCAGTATTAGTAGGGAAATGATGTTGGAAACATCGATGAGAATAATGGCCAATAAAAGGGCACAATAATCTATCTACCAGAATACTTGAGGAAGTACTGCAAATAGTGAACACATTGATGGTCATCTTTCAAAACTCTTGTCTTTGGAGCAGTCCCTATGAATCTAGATAATGAATTCATAGGTCAAATAGTTTCCCTCATTCACACTTATCAGTAGAATTAGGAGCGGATGAAAGCATTGAAAGGGATTGTGAAAGAAATGATCATCGGAGAATTAATTAGCTTAAAAGTGCTCAAGGTTGTATCAACACTTTACTACCTGTTCTTCTATATTTGCTCCAGTTTTTTGATTAGGGACCTCAAAGATGGGTGCACTGATATCTGAATTTTAAAAACCTCTCAATTCCAGAAGTCATTCCCAAAAAAAGCTTTTTTAAAACAAAAATGATTTGTTACACCAGGACTGCACTGGCTGTCATGTTTCACCGTTTTCACTTAAGTTGTCACTGCCTATTTGCTTTCAGTGAAAAAGGGTTGTAGGTCATGCAAATCAGGAGCTCGGCAAGTGGTTAAGAGGTACCACTGAGAAAGTGCTAAGTGCCTTTGAAAATGATCATAATTTATGATATCATTTACAACTGATGCTGTTAGAAAATAATGTCTATTCTGAGTCACTGAAAGCTCTGTCACAGGAGATTTCACTGTCTATTTTACTTTTAGACTCATGATAATCGGGTTTCTCTTACGAATTGTATTCTTAAAATAAAGTGGGGATAGGCCCTGCCACACAATTGAGTTTTGAATTTGTGTCAAAAGGTGCACTGACAAAATCATTACACAGGTTACAGAAACTTAAACTAATTGCTTTCAAGTGCGTATAATATCAAATTTTAATGTTGTTCATAAAGAAAAGACCATATCAGTTTAAAGTTTTAATTTGATTAATATAATTTGACTTGGACATGACTTTGGCCCAGTATAACTGTTTCCGTCCTTACCTCGAAGTCTTTGTTACCCAGGGCCGGGGACCTCTTCAGTTGGACCCTCTTCTTTTCAGTCCCGCCTTTTATTTCTGCTGATGTACTCCTGAAACCTCCTTCTTGCCTCAGTTCAAGTCCTCGCTGTGCGATGCCGTCAATGGGGCGACTTCTTGTAGCCAGCTGCGCTTCCCGCTCGCCACCAACTGCCCAATTTCCGGGCCTTCGCCCGCTACTCCGAGCACCGACCTACTCTACTCCCACCACTGTCGTCAATCCGAAAGCAGAAAGATGGTGTGTGTAATTTATTTGTACATTTTCTGTATATCGTGTTTTAGACATTTAGCAAAGGACAGGATTTCAACTTATAGTATTTTAACTTTTTCACAGCAGAGGAAAGACATAGCGCTAACTACAGTATCTCTGAGATTTTCGCTCACCCTGTTCGAAGATATTATTACACACCGCTAGAACTTGAATCTAGACCTCCTGGCTCAGAGATAGGGATTCTACTACCATACCATGAAGGCCCTTGGTTTCTTTAATTGACCAGTTCTGTCATTGTTTCCTTAATAGATATTTTCCCAGTTGACCTATTAAGATATATATTATTATCTCTGGAGGAGATGGGGCTTGAACCCAGGCCTACCCACTCTGTGATAGGGACATTATTATTGTGCCAGGGAAGCCCTCCAATAGCTCTTATACATTTGATTTATTTTAGTTTGCTAGTTCTTATGGCTACGATTGCATGGTGCTGCACATCAGCTTGATGTTTTGGGAGAGAGAAATTACTAAAAAGAACTTATAACCGATAATTTATTTTAAAGTAAAAGCTAGAGATCTGAAATAAAAACAAAAAATGCTGAAGACTTTTTTTTCTTTGGCCAGTAAACAGTCATTGTGGAATTGAAACACTAACTCTTTCAGCAATCTACAGATGATGCCAAACCTGCTGAGTTTCTCCAGCACTTTACATATTCACTTAAAACAGTTTCACTTAAAACTCTACTTTTCAAGAATGAAACTAGAACTTTAAGAGCTTACTGGCATCCCTGTGGTATTGGTCAGGATCAAGAGTACACTTAATGCTATCTATTGGAGTCCCACTGCATTCTGACTGCCAATGACATTTCATGAGAATAGAAAAAGTTAGCAATGTAATAGGTTTTTAACAAATAAAGAGGCAGATAAGAGGGTGGGGAGAAGAAAAGAATGAAAGGAAAATTCTGTGATAGGTGGAATGTAGGAGAGATTAAATGCGACAAGAACAATTTAAAAAAGGATGAGCAGTGTAACAAGTTTAAAAAATGTCTAGAGGTGGTGTAAATGAAAATAGAAAATACAGTTTGAACAGCTATTGTATGGAGAAAAAAATTAAAGCGGTATTTATGTTTGGAAAATGTTGAACTCAGTAATGAACATGAAAGGTTTTAATGTGCCTTATTGAAATATAAGGTGCTGTGCCTCCAGGCTCCATTGAGCTTTATTTAATCAGTGTAGGAAGCAAAGGATGGAGGGAGGGGCGGGTGAGAGTGGAGCAAGAAATTAAAATGATAGATGATCAGGAACTCAGGTTCATGTAGACAGAGTTCACAAAGCAATTTCCCCAGCTTGCATTAGATCACCACATTTTGGAAAGACAAATCAGGGCAGACTTATACACTTAATGATAAGGTCCTGGGAGTGTTGTTAAACAAAGAGACCTTGGAGTGCAGGTTCATGGTTCCTTGAAAGTGGAGTTGCAAGTAGATAGGATAGTGAAGGACGTGTTTGGTGTGCTTGCCTTTATTGATCAATGCATTGACTATAGGAGTTGGGAGGTCATGTTGCGGCTGTACAGGACACTGTTGGAATATTGCGTGCAATTCTGGTCTCCTGCTATAGGAAAAATGTTGTGAAATTTGAAAGAGTTCAGAAAAGATTTACAAGGATTTTGCCAGGGTTGGAGGGTTTGAGCTATAGGGAGAGGCTGAATAGGTTAGGGCTATTTTCCCTGCAGCATTGGAGGCTGAGGGGTGACCTTATAGAGGTTTATAAAATCATGAGGGGCATGGACAGAGAGGTCTTTTCCTGACAGTGGGGAGTACAAAACTAGAGGGCACAGGTTTAAGGTGAGAAGGGAAAGATTTAAAAGGGACCTAAGTGGCAATATTTTCACGCAGAGGCGTATGGAATGAGCTGCCAGAGGAAGTGGTGGAGGCTGGTACAGTTACAGCATTTAAAAGGCATCGAGATGGCTTTATGAATGGGAAGGGTTTAGAGGGATATGGGCCAAATACTAGCAAATTGGACTAGATTAATTTAGTATATCTGGTCAGTATGGATAAGATGGACTGAAAGGTCTGTTTCAATGCTGAATATCTCTGTGACTAACGTGGCTGTTTCAACTGCTTGATGAGGAAGGGAAAGATTAAAGGGCAGATTAATCCTTCAATTGCATGGATGGCATCAAAAAAGGTAGGAGTTATTTGAAATTATTTGTAGAATCAAGCAGGGTATTAAGAGGAACTTTTCTGTTCAGAATGGAGTTCCAAAAGGGAAAATTATTTTGGTGTTGGTGGAACTAATGAAGGATGACCATTTGAATTTGAATATTGGTGGGTAAATAGCAAAGACAAGGGAACTCTATGGCATTTTGTGTGGGAAGAAGTAGAAATGATAGCATAAGCGAGGGAATGAAATAGACAATTCTAAGAACTCCATTAACCAGAATACCAGGAATCTTTTGAAGGGACAGGATGACTTTCTGGAAGCATTGGTATTGCAAATTATATAGTCCGATTAGATGAAATGGAGTCAGAATACTGGGAAAATAAGGTAGCATAAATCATAAAATCCTAACAGGGTGGAAACAGGCCCAACAAGTCCACACTGGCCCTCCAAAGAGTAACCCACCTGGACCCATTCCTCCTACCTTATATTTACCCCTTACTAATGCACCTAATCTACACATCCCTTAATACTATCAGCAATTAAACTTGGCCAATTCGCCTAACCGTTACATCTTTTGACAGTGGAAGGACACCCATGCAAAAACGGGGAGAATGTACAAACTCCACACAGACAGTCACCCGAGGCTGGAATCAAACCCGGGTCCTTGGCGCTGTGAGGCCGCAGTGCTAACCACTGAGCCACCATACTGACCCAAACAGACACAACGAGGATGGAATAAATAAATATTTCGCTTCTGTCTTCAATATATTTGATGGAAAAATTTCCAGGATTTCCTGTACATTTGGAGGTTGAAGGAAGACAAGGTACTTGATGAAATTATAATTTAATGGGGTAGCAGTACTGAGTAAACGGATAGAACTGGAGGTTATACAAATCTCTCAACCTGATAGACTTCATCCTTAGATCTTAAACATTACTAAGAAGATTGATTTAAGGAGTTTATTAGTAGATGCTGAGGAAAAACTGTAGGTAATTGGGAAGAGTCAACATGGTTTTGTGAAAGGGAAATCCTATTTAGTTATTTTTAATTTATTTGAAGGAATAACATGCTGAGGATAAAGGGGAGACTGTTGGTATACCGTATTTGGATTTCTAGAAGAGGTTTGAGAAGATTCCACTTAAAAGGTTATTGCACAAAGTAGGAACTACTGGTATAGAGGGTATCAGGCTGGCATGGATAGAAGACTGGTTGGCTGATGGGAACAGAGTTTCCACTAAATGGATCTTCTTCAGATTTGCAGGATGTGACAACTGGGGGGGTTCTGTGTCGAAGAAGCTGAAATGGTGAAAATCGCCCATATTATTGAAAAAGGTCAGAGGTGCATCGAGAAGAGAGGTAAAATATTGCCAGTCCTCCATTTTGGTTAAGTGGTAATGTAAAGAGTTTTTACTTTAAGTTAACTGTACATATCTGTGTAACTTAAAGATGCCTTAATTTGAAATAAAGAAAAAATTATTTTGAAGACAAGCCTTAATCTTTGTAAAAACAATTCTTTACACTATAAAACTTTATGAGAACATGTAATCTTGCTTTCCCAGTAATTAAAGTGTAATTACAATTCCAAACAAAAATGATTAAAGCTGGATGTTCTCTGATGGGCTTCATAGCAATTGAATTGAAATCATGATTCAAACCTACAAGATGAAAAGCCAAAGATGCAGCAAAATTTAATTAATTTTAAGAGCTTTCAGAATTTAAAATGATCAACTTAAACAAAGAAATGGAGAAAGTTATTACACCTCCAGGCAGATTCAAGGTTACTGATGTTTCAGATTGAGAATTAGGTTGGTCAGCCTGCAAGAAATAATTAATGAGATACAGAATTGATTAATGTCAACACACCAATTTACAAGCAGAACTCATTATAGTTCATTAACTTCTTTATTCTCTGACATGATTAGCAGATTATCAACAGAAAAAGCATTCAAAAAGATACTGATGCCTTTCATGTCTTAAAATCATTTAACAGTTATTTTACTTTAAGAACCTATTGTATAGCTAAAAACCCAGTTTCCAGGATTTGGAGATGCTGGTGTTGGACTGGAGTGTACAAAATTACATATGAAAGAACTGAAACCAACATGGTCATTCTAAAAGATGAGTGACTTAAACAATCCATGTCTTTTTTTGAATATAAATTCAGTTGAATAACACTGCAAACATTTGCTCTAAATTCGGTGTCTTACCATTTTATACTCCACAACCACCTGATGAAGGAGCAGCGCTCCAAAAGCTAGTGCTTCCAAATAAACCTGCTGGACTATAACCTGGTGTTGTGTGATTTTTAACTCAGTTTCCAGGAGAGCATATTAACAGCAACAACAGCGATTTTTAGCTATTGCCTGAACCTTGTGAATATGGAGCATTACAACCAGAACTAATTAAAGACCAGATTTATCATTGAAATGTCTGGTGCATCTCTTTCAGATCTTTTACAATTGAAGATCTCACACTGGAAAGACCAATTGTGTTAGAAGCTGAGAAAAATCTGGGACACAGAAGGACAAATATACGCTTGAGAAAACTATCAGAACTTATCAACTTCGTAGATAAAAACATTCAAAAGAATTTAACGATAAACCAACACTAGATTATGCAAATCTTTTGGTGCTAGGAGTTACTTCCAGAGATGTGGATAAAAAGCATACATTGCTTCTGTAATGTTCATCTCTATAACAATATCACGTGTGCAAGAAAAAGGGAAGACATTCAAAATCTGAAAGAATCCTGAGACAACAGAAACTATGCTGGTTATATCCATAAAGAATTCAATTCTTGACCAACCTGACAGCCAGAAACAGGCTTTATAGGTCTTACAGGAATATTTGCTGAACCCAAGCATGAGTGTATACCAGTTGAAATCAGCTATGTTGATGTTTGCCCCCTCTCTAATAAACACAATGAAGAAGGTATAATTGACTTCACAGGGTTAAAAGGACTCTTATATTCCACAATAAGAAAATCTTTAGCTCCTGAAAATGTCAAAAACCAGGAAAACCCATTAATCTAAAGATAAGATGTTGTGAAACTTGAAAGGGTTCAGAGAAGATTTACAAGGATGTTACCAGGGTTGGAGGATTTGAGCTATAGGGAGAGGCTGAATAGGCTGGGGCTGTTTTCCCTGGAGCATCGGAGGCTGAGGGGTGACCTTATAGAGGTTTACAAAATTCTGAAGGGCATGGATAGGGTAAATAGGCAAAGTCTTTTCCCTGGGGTGGAGGAGTCCAGAACTAGAGAGCATAGGTTTAGGGTGAGAGGGAAAAGATATGAAAGAGATCTAAGGGGCAACCTTTTCACGCAGAGGGTGGTATGTTTATGGGATGAGCTGCCAGAAGAAGTGGTAGAGGCTGGTACAATTGCAACATTTAAGAGGCATTTGGATGGGTATATGAATAGGAAGGGTTTGGAGGAATATGGGCCGGGTGCTGGCAGGTGGGACTAGATTGGGTTGGGATATCTGGTCGGCATGGACGGGTTGGACTGAAGGGTCTGTTTCCATGCTGTACATCTCTATGACTCTATGACAACATGACGGTGTTGTGGACTAGGCCAGATCACACAAAACATTCTTGAGCAGGCAATCCAGACCGTAACTTTGCAATTTGTTTTGGCAAATGTACAGTGAAAATTACCCTGAGTAGATTTCCAGCAACACATTTTCAGGTCTGATCTCCAGCATCTGCAGTCCTCACTTTCTCCTAGTAGATTTTAAAACCGTCAATTTTATTCACAAAATTACACAATGAAACACAAAGAAAAGAATAAAGAACCCCTATCGAACTCAGTCTATCCAAACTAGACTTAATCAAGCTGTTCTGAATATACACAACAGTCCCAATAAGCAAACCCCTTAAAAAACAGTATAAATGGAACAAATGCTTACAGGTTAAAGTTAGAAAGGCAGGACGAGAGAGATATTGATTCCATACAGCTCACTGTTGAACTCCCAACTAGTTCTGGATTGAACTGAACTGCTAGAGAGCTGACCACTCCCCTTTCATTATACAGGTCATTTCTAAAACATGACCTCTTTGGCCTGAAGTTTATATATAAACAAAAAGGCCTCTCATCACCCTTTAATCTCTATACCAAACCAGTCTACTTGGCACCAGGAGCATTTACAACCCCTCTGAGAAAAACCAAGGACATAGTATCCTTGAGAAAAGCAACAGTTTTTAGAAAAAATGAACCAACTTTGTGACAATAGGCTTAGAGATTCACATCCAGTCCTACCTTACAGCAAAGTTGACAAGTGAAGACTACTCCTCACACCTCAACACTGTTTTATCACACATTTTGAAGAAATCAAATATTCATGATGGTGGTCCAGTGTAAATATTGTGCATCTTCAAAGCAAATGACGTTTAGCAAATAAAAAAGTCATGGGTCTTTGCAGATGTCAATGTTCAGCATTTTCGTTTGCACAGAAGATCATCTTCTCTTCCAAGTCTGCATGAGGTTAGATAGGGTGTGGGTTCAACCTGATATACTTACCATATGTAAGAAATTGTATAATGGGTTAAACATTCGAAAGAAATTTTATGGTATGAGGGGAGAAAATGTTGCATAAAACAGTTGACCTGAAAGGGTTAACTCTGAAGCCTTTGAATAGCTCTGCCCACTGAGATATATATGATTAGCTTCTCCCAGAAACAGTCAGTTCTGCTGCAGTTGTTCCAGTTTCATAGTTTCACAGTTTCACAGCTATTGTTAGGTTTTTAAGTCCTGTGGTCTTAATACAAAATGTTACTCATACAACAGAAGAAGCAGATATAGCTTACAGGTGCCCAAGACACCATATTCAGGTGAAATGGGTTGAGGAGTGGCAGATAGATTTTGATTTAGATAAATGTGAGGTACGGGGCATTTTGGGAAAGCAAATCTTAGCAGAACTTATACACTTAATGGTAAGGTCCTAGGGAGTGTTGCTGATCAAAGAGACCTTGGAGTGTAGGTTCATAGCTCCTTGAAAGTAGAGTCACAGGTAAATAGGATAGTGAGGAAGGCATTTGGTATGCTTTCCTTTATTGGTCAGAGCATTGAGTATAGGAGTTGAGAGGTCATGTTGCGGCTGTACAGGACATTGGTTAGGCCACTTTTGGAATATTGTGTACAATTCTAGATTCCTTCCTATTGGAAGGATGTTGTGAAACTTGAAAGGGTTCAGAAAAGATTTACAAGGACGTTGCCAGGGTTGGAGGATTTGAGCTATAGGGAGAGGTTGAATAGGCTATGGACTGTTTACCCTGGAGTGTCAGAGGCTGAGGGGTGACTTTGTAGAGGTTCATAAAATGATAAGGGGCACGGATAGGGTAAATAGGCAAGGTCTTTTCCCTGGGGTGGGGGGAGTCCAGAACTAAAGGACATAGGTTTAGGGTGAGAGGGGAAAGATATAAAAGAGACCTAAGGGCAACCTTTTCACGCAGAGGGTGGAATGTGGATGGAATGGGCTGCCAGAGGAAGTGGTGGAGTTTCAGGAGTGAAAATGTTATTGTTGATAAGAGTTCAAACTCTTATGAGTTGAAGAGTTCAAACCCTGTGAACAGAAAGCAACTCAAGCCCCAGATTCCAGAAAAAGAAGCACAAAGGATATGGAAGTTTCTTAAAAAACAGTTTCCAACACACAAAGCGTTTGTGGGTAACTTTATTTTAGCTTCATAATAGTGTTGATGTTTCTTTATCAACCTGTTCAGGAATGTATTACACATCCCTTGGAGCAGGTGGAAATGAAACTGGGTCTCCTGTCCTACAAGTAGGGACACTGCTCCCTCCCCCACTCACCACACACACAGATTGTTATGGTAGTGTGTTGTGAGTGTAAGTTTTGAATCTAATTTACTGGTATAAACAAAGAAATAACATCACCATTAACAAACCTGAGGAAAATAGTTGAATAATTTGGTTAATTAGATTTGTCAGTATCTTGTTTCCGTGTTTCAGTGATCTTTAATTTGCAAATAATGGATAGGATATTTGCACTCATTATTATTGTTAACTGACAGAATATTGATTATTTTAGCACACTGCAACTTTGCCAATATGATACTCTATATTTATGTGCATAATATACAAAATTGATTGCTACAGGTTATAAACACATGGTTCAACCCTGCACTTCACAATGTACAAATCTTTGAAGTCACTAAATACTTCTTACAGTGAATCTTGTCCATTTAGCCTGACCTATTGCACATAACCGAATTAAATTGGAAATTCAGGAGATGAATGTTGTCATTTGAACAAAGGTCCAACACCCTGATTATTTTAGTTTAGTTTAATTCCTGTTTGTACAAGACAGAATGTTCTGATTTTTGATGTCTGTCTCCCTGTAAATTGCAAATACCTCTCATTATAGTGCTAACATAAGCTTTTCTTCTGATCTGTAGTTTTGCTTGAGGCTTTCTCTGTTTGAACTTGCATTCTCTCATTCTGTGCTTGCAGTCCAAGTCATAAGCTACTTATGTCAATATTGCCTGCCCCTTCAGCATTCTAAATTAATGATTCATGTATTCTGCTCATGTATTTTTTTGTTTAATCCAATAAAATAAAATTCAGTTCTGAGTTTCTTTTGGTAGGTCATCAACATGAGTTAATGTTGTGCCACAATGCATTGCAACAATATCAAACTTGTGGGACCTATAACTCCTGGGGCCAGAAATTGTGAATTGATAGGAATATTGGCCAGTATCCTAATTGGCTTGATGTGATAATGTTGTCCCACAAGGATCTGTGTTGGGGTTTCATCTATACACTTCATTAGCTGCTTTAGTGATGGCATAGAAAGCCATATATCTAACTTACTTACCATACAAAGACAGCATTGAACGCAGTGTGGAGAGGAGCAGAGCATTGGAAGATGATGTTGTTCAGTGTTCATCGGGATGGATTTTAGTACAGCCAAATGTGAGGCCATCCACTAATTGAACCTAAAAAGAAGAATAGGGTCCGCTATCAATGATGAATAGCTCAATGGTGAAGGCCCAAAAGGATTTGAGATTCAAGAATGTAGATGATTAAAGTATAATGAACAGGTGCAGAAAATAATCAGAAAGTCTGATGGAATACTGAACTTTATATCAGGAGGACCAGAATGGAAGGGTTTGAGCTATGCCTCAGTTGAACATCAAAGCCCTGACTGGACCAGACCTGGAACACCTCAACCAATTCTGAACATCAAACCTTTGGAAGGATATATTGGCCTTAGAATATATTGAGATTCGCTAGAATGATGCCTGGGTTCTTAAAGGGTTAAGCTACAAGGGAAGCATACCTAAACTAGGGTCTATTTTCTGGAATTTAGAAGATTCAGGTTTCATTTGATCAGTGATATCAAGATATTAAGGATAAATAAAGATAGGGCTCAGTGGTTAGCACCAGCCTCACAGCACCAGGGTCCCAGGTTCAATTCTAGCCTCGGGCAACTGTCTGTGTGGAATTTGCATGTTTTCCCCATGTCTGCGTGGGTTTTCTCTGGGTACTCCAGTTTCCTCCCACAGTCCAAAATATGTGCAGGTCAGGTGGATTGGCCATGCTAAATTTCCCATAGTGTTAGGTGCATTAGTCAGAGTGAGATGTGTCTGGGTGGGTTACTCCTCGGAAGGTCGGTGTGGACTGGTGTGGCTGAAGGGCCTGTTTCCACACTGTAGGGAATCTAATCATAAACTATTTCTGCTGTTTGGGGAGTCTAGGCCTAGTCTAAAAGTTGAAGCCACTTTTAGAAGTGAAATTAAGAAACAGTTCGACATGCAATGGACATGAAAATTTTGGAACTCTTTTCTGTGAACAATAGTTGCTGCAAGATCAAATGTTAGTTTTAAATTTAACATTGATAAGTTTTTGTTAAACTGATGGTTAAGCGATATGGAGTGAAGCTGGGTAAATGGACGTTAGCTGCAGATCAGCCATATTCTCATTGAATGATGGAAGCGGCGTGAGGGGCTAGATTGGCCTACTCCTGTTCCTATGTTTACTTGGTATGACTGAAAGCATACAACCTTCCTCAGGCTGAATGTATAATCTGTACTTAACTCCAACATTCCCTAGAATGAATATGGGCCCACCTAAAGTCACTTCTAATAAATTTCCATTTATCAAGTGAAATGAATTTGTCCTTTGATTTTTAAAAAAATATCAACTGAGCAGAAGGAACAAAATCAATTGCCAGTTTCATTCATATAAGATTAATGTCAACAGGGAATTGAAGGTGACCTGGGGCTGGAGTTGGGAAAAGGGTTGATAGTAAAAGATGGTCATATGAAGATACAACATAGGAGTAGAAATAGGCCTTTTGGTCACTTGAGCCTCCTATGCCATGCTGGTTGATTGTGTCTTGAATTCCACATTCCCACTTACCTCTGATAACCTTTGATTCCCCTGCCAAACAGGAATCTATCTATCTCATCTTAAAAATATTGATTGATCATGTCTCCACTATCTTCTGATGCAGAGAGTTCCAAAGTTGCACAATCCTCTGAGAGAATTTCTCCATATTTCTGTCTTAAAAGGGCAACTCATAATTTTTAACAGTGTTCCCCTAGTTCTGGACTCATCCACAAAAGGACTTTCAACGTCCACTTTATCCAGACTGTAAAGGATCTTGCATATTTCAATAAAGTCACCTCTCACAAGACCCTAACAACCACAATTAGTGGGGCAAAGGATTAGAAATGAAAACAAATGTTTTTTCTGTTAATAAGAAGTGCTGGAGAAGCTCAGCAGATCAAGCAGCGTCTGTGGAGAGAGAGTCAACTTGACATTTCCGGTGCAATGTTGCTCTGCTTTGGAGTTGGTTGTGAACAAATATTTTTTTTGAAGAGTTTTTTTGTATTTCCTTCCTCTTCAAGTCTTCTCATAACTTACACCATCCTAGATGGTGCGGCTGAGATACCCAATTCACTTCCAGGTCTTTTTAAATGCCAGCCTGGAACTGCTTGCAAATAATTTACGGATACAGTAGGATAAGGTAGGATAAGGTAAGGTGGAAGGATACTCAGGTGAACCATTAAAATCAGCGTTGACCAATTTGGCAGAATGCCATATTTCTGCTCTGTAATTTTACTCTTTATTTGTTCACTGGATGTTGACGTCATTGGCAAGGTCAGCATTTCCTACCTAATTGCCCAACTGAGTGGATTGCTTCAACATCCTGAAATGAAATAACACACCAACATTGTTCTCCATTGTGTTGCAATGCAATTATTCCGTAATTAAAAATATGAATTCTGAAAATAACAACACTCACACAGAGAATGATATGGAAACTTATGGTTCGCCATTTCTGTTGGTTATTTTATTATGAATTCACCACAAGAACAGGCCATTTGACCAATTTAATCCATGTCTTGTCTATGCTTCACTTGAACCTTCTCCCAAATTTCCTCATTAAAATTTATCATCCCCACTTTCTCATAAGCTTATTTGAATTTCCATTAAATACAGCTGTATTGTTTACTTCGGCCACTTCCTGTGGTAGCGAGTTCCATATTCCCAAATTCACTAGATAGAGAAGTTTCTTCTAAATCCTGGTTTCATTTCATGATGATTATTTTACATTGATAGTCTTTAATTTTGCTTTCTCCCTGAGTGGCAAAACTCTTTCTGTAATTACTCTCGAACAAGCATCTTATCATTTTAAGATATCTATTCGTTTACTCTTCAGCCTTCTATTTTCAAGAGAAAAAAGACCCAGCTTGTTTTTCTTTATTCATAAAACTTCTAAAACGCATTATATAATGACAATATTGAATTCTCATGTAGATACTGTATTGCTACAGATGAAATTGCAGTCAATATCTACAATGTTCATGTGTCAAACATAAAGTCGAACATAATATTGGAATTTGGAATGTGCTAGTCTGCAATACCTGAACTCTGTCACAGACAACATCTTGCGCTGAAAGACCAACAAGTTTTGGGTAGACCAAACAGCGTCTTTCACTGAACTATGATGGGCCTCCAACCACAGATAATGTTTATCTCTGTGTGGATCCTCAGAGATAAATTTACATATGGATAGATAGGTAAATGGGCCAAAAATTGGCAGATGAAGTTTGATGTGGCTCTGTGTGAAGTGTAATCTATTATGGTCAAAAGAATAGAAAGACTATTCATTATCTGAATGGAGAGAAATTTCACTGCTTCATTGCAGAGGGATCTTGTTGTTCCGATGCATGAATTGTAGAAATCTAATACACAAGTGCAGCAAGTGTTAAGGAAGTCGAATGAAATTTTGGCATTTGTTGCTAAAAGATGGAATAGAAAGGTAGAATAGTGTTGCTACAACTGTATGAAATGTTAGTGAGACTGCAGCTGGAATATTGTGAACAGTTTTACTTACTTGATGAGGGATGTAGTTGCATTGGAAGCAGTGCAGAGGAGGTACGTGAGATTAATTCTAAAGGTGAAGGGTTTGCCTTTATGAAGAGAGATTAGATTAGATTCCCTACAGTATGGACACAGGCCCTTCAGCCCGACAAATCCACACCGACCCTCTGTAGAGTAACCCACCCAGACCCATTTCCCTCTGACTAGTGCACCTAACACTATGGGCAATTTCGCATGGCAAATTAACCTGACCTGCACATCTTTAGACTGTGGGAGGAAACCCACACAGACACAGGGAGAATGTACAAACTCCACATAGACAGTCGCCCAATGCTGGATTTCAACCCAGGTCCCTTGCTCTGTGAGGCAGCAGTGCTAACCACTGAGCCTCCGTGACATCTCAGATCTATACTTTGGAGTTTAGAAGAATGAGTGGAAATCTAATTGAGATATAAAAGGTGCTAAAGGGCTTTGTCAAAGCATATATAGAGCGGATATCCAGACTAAAGCCATTTACAAGTTCGTTGGTGATACTACCATAGTCGGTTGAATCTCAGATGGCTACGAAACAGACCACTGACGGGAGATGGAAGACCTGGAAAAATGGTGCACTGAGAACAACCTAGCTCTCAATGCCAGTAAAACCAAGGAACTCATGATTGACTTTTGGTGGAATATTACTCATGCCCCCTTAAACATTAACAGCACGTGATGGCAAATACCCTTGCCAACTTTTATAGGTGCACCTTCGAGAGCATTCTGTCTGAAAGTATCACTACCTGGTATGGCAACTGTACCATTCAAGATCGGACTCAGTTACAGAGAGTGGTGAACTCGGCCCGGACAATCACAAAGGCCAACCTCCCACCTATAGAATCCATCTACCAGGCCCGCTGTCAAGGAAAGGCCGCCTGCGTTCTCAAAGATCCATCCCACCCTGGTAATGTTTTTCTACAACCTCTACCATTGGGGAGAAGGTACAGAAGCCTGAACACACACACCAGTCTGTTTCAAAACAGGTTCTACCCTACTGTTGTTAGAATACTAAATGGACTCACAAACTCTTAACATTCACCTGTGCCTGTGTTTTTGTTTTTGCCACTTTTTACCTATTATTTACTATCTATGCTACTTAACTCTGTGATCTGCCTGTATTGCTCACAAGGTAAAGCTTTTCACTGCGCCTCGGTACACGTGACAATAAATTCAATTCAATTCAATTTGGGCAATCTAGAATGGGGGCGGGGTCAGTTTTAGGATAATGTGTATGTAGCAGATTTAAAACAGTTGAGAAATTACTCCTCTAAAAGGGCTATGAATCTGTGTAATCTATGGTGGATGCTGGGACATTGAGTAAATTTAAGGGAGAGATGGACAGGTTTTCAGTTAGTGACGGGTTACAGGGTTATAGAGAGCAGGCAGGGAAGTGGAGATGAGACCAAGATGAGATGAGCCATGATTGTAAGAAATGGAGGAGCAATCCCAAAGAGTTGAATTGCCGGCTGCTCCTTGTTCTTATATTCTTACATCTTTATGAACCAGTGTGTAAAGCACAGAGTCCTATGTCATAGACATGGTTGGGATGAATCTCAACAAAAAACACTGCATCTCTTTTCCAGGCCTGCTTTGTAAAGGCACGTTGCAGGAGGATAGATGAAGGCTTTTCCTATCAAAGCTAACTCTAGGGCAATGTATGATGGGAGAGTTTGATTGTGCAGAAAGGATTTAACAGGGGACAACTCTTCTTGCAACCAACCAAGTTAATCCTGATGCTTGTTTGCAATATCTGGCAATGAGGTATTCCACCAAATAACATTTTAGCATAACCTTTCTCGGAAACACTTGACAGGATTCATCATCCCCTTTTCCTACAGATCCTCTAGGCATCTAGTACTCAGCTATAATGCCATTGCTTGACAAACTTGTGATCAAAGAAATTTTTTTACAAACATCTCAATGAGTTATCAATGGTATGGCTTGTTCCAACTGTTTGGAGTATTCTGTGGCCAGATCCCTTTGCAACTAGGTACAAGTGCAGAATAGTTCAAAAACAACTTTAAACCTCCTTCTTAAAGAAAGCTGCCCTTTACAGAATTGAAAAATAACATTCATTTTTCCCCTACTTCAAATCCAAATTCTCAAGTAATAGTATATCACAAATCTTTAGGACAAAAATTATTATGTATTCCATGATAACAGGAGATCTTCAATGTTGATGTCCTATTAAAAAATGTTAGCGAAAAAGATAATTAAGCAGTTAACTAACAGGTTTTCTTCAGTTTTGAGCTATTAATTTTTAGTATAAAAACTCACATCCTGCCTGATTGGACAAAAGGATGGACCACTGTTGTAGTTACATTAAATCAATGAAGGAGTGTGACCAGATCCATTTGCAACACTAGATGAAGGTGCAGTGTAGTTCAAAAATGACTTCAAATCTCTTATGTTTAAAAATGCTCCCCTTCACAGGACTGAACACTAAATTCATGTCATGATATTTGGTATTTGCATGCTGCATTCCACGTGCCCACTTTTGTTTAAGCATCACTAATTGCTTTTTGCAGTTTATAGCCCATGACCTACTCTTCCTATTTATATCTTCAGCATCTTCAAGTAATCTGATCTGATAGTTAAGGGGACAAAGAATTGGTTGGCCCATTTTCAAAAAAACATGATCTTTGTTGTGTCATGATTTACCTTGGCCACTAAGGCTAGTTTGAACTGTTTGTAGATGCTCATCCATCTATGCAAACAGCAGATCCAAGTCAAAGAAGTGATGTCATTCTCATTTAAAGAGGCTTTGACTTAAGTGACTCCCCGAATGCCACCCTTCTATGCTTGTGTCCTTCCTGATGACTCACCAAACGTTTTACTACAACTCACGGGAGAGAGGACACCCCTGCCTGACTTCACATTGATTGACTTGAATTGCACAACTGTTGTTTGTGTAAAGCAGCTATTTCCAATTGTAAATTCCCTCAGTAAACACACTTTGGAGAGACATCTATCATGTAGGTGTGCTGTCACACAATCTTGCATTGTTCATGGCTACAAATGCCTATCAAAGATCTTCCTTTGGTACAGCATAGGGCCAATCAGGATAAATCGTTGACCTCAGCGCTGTCTTGACCTGATTGGGATAGAATGACCTGGGACAGAGTTCTATAGTCGAGAGTGTGGTGCTGGAGTAGCACAGCAGGTCAGGCAACATCCGATGATCAGGGGAATCAATGTTTCAGGCATAAGCCCTTTATCAGCACACCCCTCCCTGCCTCCTGGCCCACAGCCTCATTCCTGAAGAAGGGCTTGACTCTTGACTCTGATCTCCAGCATCTGCGGTCCTCACTTTCTCCCAGAGCTCTATAGTCCAGTTTCAAAAGCTAAATGCACTGTCAGTTTCTAATTTCCTCCCTCTCCCCAACACATGTAGATGAGGTTTATAACTTTCATCATGGATTCAGATACTGTATGCTATTGATGAAAATATTCCTCCCAGTTTGTTAGCCAGTTAAAAATTGTGTTTTTGATTTCAAAGTCTGAGCTGCAAATATTAGCTGTGAACAACAGTGGTTCCAGCACTGATCCATGAGGGGACTCATTTCCACCCTTCTGCCTCTCGAAATAATGAGCCTTTTTCCCAATACTTTGTGTTTGTAACCATTTACATTTCAGGATTCATTACCACCCTTCCTTCACAGGCTTCGCTCTCTCTCCTGCCATCTCATTTAGGCACAGAGTCATTAAAAACAACTTTCATTTGCTCCTGAAATTCCTGCATTGATTTAATTTAGTTACAACAATGGTCCTTCTGTCTGATCAATTCGGCAGAATGTGAGTTTTCATGCTAAAAATTATAAGCTCAAAAACTGAAGAAAGCTTATAACTTAACTGATTTACTTTCTCCTTTGCTAACATTATTTTTACTAGGAGTTAGCAGCATTAAAGAGCTACTGTTGTAATGGAAAATATAATAATTATTGTCCTAAAGATTTGTGATATACTATTATTTGGGAATTTGGATTTGAAGTGGAAGGACCCTGAATTTTACTTTTCAGTTCTGTGAAGGGCAGCTTTTTTTTTAAAGAAGGTTAAAATCATTTTTGAACAGCTAAAGCTTCCACTTGGAGCAACCTTTCGGTTAGAACATAGAACATAGAACAATACAGCACAGAACAGGCCCTTCTGCCCACGATGTTGTGCCGAACATTTGTCCTAGCTTAAGCACCCATCCATGTACCTATCCAATTGCCGCTTAAAGGTCACCAAAGATTCTGACTCTACCACTACCACAGGCAGCGCATTCCATGCCCCCACCACTCATTATTGGCCAGTTAACCTTCATATCTCATTTTTCCTCTGCGTATTTCCTTCTTAGTAATCCTCTGTTGCTCTTTAAAAGCTTCCCAGTCCTCAGTTTTCCTAATTATCTTTGCTATGTTCTCCCTTTTCTCTTTTAACTTTATATGTTTCTTAACTTCCCTCGTCAGCCACGGCCGCCCATGCCTCCTCCTGGGATCTTTCTTCCTTTTAGGAATGAACTGATCCTGCAACTTCTGCATTATACACAGAAATATCCGCCATTGTTCCTCCACGGTCATCCCTGCTAAGGTATTGCACAATTGAACTTTGGCCAGCTCCTCCCTCATAGCTCCATAATTCCCTTTATTCAACAGAAATGCTGTCACTTCCGACTGTACCCTCTCCCTCTCAAATTGCAGATAGAAGCTTATTG
>NC_057738.1:4281876-4319580 GCF_004010195.1 Chiloscyllium plagiosum | reverse complement strand
CTCTACTTGTAACTGGGCTCCAGGCTGAATATTTACCATCTACCACCACTCTCTGCCTTCGACCGGTTAGCCAGTTTTCTATCCAATTGGCCAAATTTCCCTCTATCCCATGCCTCCTGACTTTCCGCATAAGCCTACCATGGGGAACCTTATCAAATGCCTTACTAAAATCCATGTATACTACATCCACTGCTCTACCCTCTCCACATGCTTGGTCACCTCCTCAAATAATTCAATCAGACTTGTAAGGCAAGACCTACCCTTCACAAATCCGTGCTGGCTGTCCCTAATCAAGCAGTGTCTTTCCAGATACTCATAAATCCTATGCGTCAGTACCCTTTCCATTACTTTGCCTACCACCGAAGTAAGACTAACTGGCCTGTAATTCCCGGGGTTATCCCTATTCCCTTTTTTGAACAGGGGCACAGCATTCGCCACTCTCCAGTCCCCTGGTACCACCCCCGTTGACAGTGAAGACGAAAAGATCATTGCCAACGGTACTGCAATTTCCTCTCTTGCTTCCCACATAATCCTAGGATATATCCCGTCAGGCCCGGGGGACTTGTCTATCCTCAAAGTTACTTGCCCTAAAATATAATTTCTATGAAGTTACTTGATATGTTTATGGGTGGCATGGTGGCACAATGGTTAGCACTGTTGCCTCACAGCGCCAGAGACCCGGGTTCAATTCCCACCTCAGGCGACTGACTGTGTGGAGTTTGCACGTTCTCCCCGTGTCTGCTTGGGTTTCCTCCGGGTGCTCCGGTTTCCTCCCACAGTCCAAAGATGTGCAGGTCGGGTGAATGGGCCATGCTAAATTGCCCATAGTGTTAGATGCCGGGGTAAATGTAGGGGAATGGGTCTGGGTGGGTTGCGCTTCGGCGGGTCAGTGTGGACTTGTTGGGCCGAAGGGCCTGTTTCCACACTGTAAGTAAGTAATCTGTAAGTTTTACCGTGTAAAATATGTAAATAAATGTAACGTGTTGTCATACAGTCAGCACCTATGGAAAGAAGAGCAAGGCAGCCTGTGATGTTAGATTATGATATTGCTACATTATGTCTTTATCAAAGTTTTCTATTTAGCAGGAAAAAGTAATGGTGCTGTAGTGAAAGTATCTGTTGATCAGTGTGATAGTAAAATCTATGCTGTGAATTCTGTTGGCTAATTTTCTTTTAATATTTGTTCATGATCATTTTTGCTTTTGCAGTTTAATAATAATCCCAAAAGGTCAGTAATTACAAAATACAAGGTCAAACAGTTGACCTATGTGGTTACTTATTGCTACGTATAAAGTGAGATAATCTAATTGAGATAATCTCTCCATTCTTCAGGCACTCTGCCTCTATTCCTGATGAAGGGCTTTTGCCCGAAATGTCGATTTTCCTGCTCCTCGGATGATGCCTGACCTGCTATGCTTTTCCAGCACCACTCTAATCTAGACCCTAAGTAATTGTTGATACAACCCTGTATTATAAACAATCCAAATTGCTTTCTATTGCTTTCAGTTTCTAAACCACTGTAAAAAGAAACAGTGTCCTGGCTGTTTTGATTTGTTGCTCTTTCATGTTCCGAAATATTGCAACCACCATTTAAAATAAAACATAAGTTGTTGCTGATAGCTATCTTTCGAAAAAGACCCTTAAACAGAATGGCTTCAACGTGTAAATGATAATTAAGATAATTACGTCAGCAGTGTCTTTGAAGGAGTGAGACTATTCTAGTTTCTGTACAGCATTCACTTGTTTCAGCTCCTTTTGGTGTTTAAATGTGAGCTTTACCATGATGTTATTCAGCTCAAGAAGTTGTATAGTTTGGTGATACACTGCTGATAGAGTCAATTTGTAGGCGGTTTCTGGCATTTTCGTGGACTAACAATTTGGGAATTATAGCTACTTTCTCCCCACCCCCACCCTCCTCTAGCTTATCTCTCCACGCTACAGGCTCTCTGCCTTTATTCCTGATGAAGGGCTTTTGCCCGAAACGTCGATTTTGCTGCTCGTCGGATGCTGCCTGAATTGCTGTGCTCTTCCAGCACCACTGATCCAGAATTTGGGAATTATGCAGTTTGTACCCAAGTGTTACTTCTCCCTGGATAATACATATTAGCTACTTTCCATTGTTGAATTACAACTTCCCTCAAGCCGAATGTCTCCTGGTCATTGGCAGCATGGGCTTCTTGTACAGTTGCAAACTCAGGTGACCTGCTTTGAAATATTCCTGGTCAGAGGTTGAACTATCCGACTGATACTTTGCTAAACTAGTGAAAATGTACTGTGTTATGGCATGTGTAGCATTCAATGTTGCTGGCTGGGCAGTGTTGTGTTGTGGGTAGATCACTATAACTTAAAGAGTCATAGAGATGTACAGCACGGAAACAGACTGTTCAGTCCAACTCATCCATGCTCACCAGATGTCCTAACCTAATCTAGTCCCATTTAGCAGCACCCGGCCTATATCCCTCTAAACCATTCCTATTCATATATCCATCCAGATGCATTTTAAATGTTGCAATTGTACCAGCCTCTACCACTTTCTTTGGCAGCTCATTCCAGAAATGCACCATGCTCTGCATGAAAAAGTTGTCTCTTAGATTCCTTTTAAATTATTTTCCTCTTACCCTAAACCTATGCCATCGAGTTCTGGACTCCCCCACCCCAACCATTCCTATTCATATATCCATCCAGATGCATTTTAAATGTTGCAATTGTACCAGCCTCTACCACTTTCTCTGGCAGCTCATTCCAGAAATGCACCATGCTCTGCATGAAAAAGTTGTCTCTTAGATTCCTTTTAAGTTATTTTCCTCTTACCCTAAACCTATGCCATCGAGTTCTGGACTCCCCCACCCCAGGGAAAAGACCCTGTCCATGCCCCTCAAGATTTTATAAACCTTTATAAAGTCACCTCTCAGCCTCTGATGCTCCAAGAAAAACAGTCCCAGCCTATTCAGCCTCTCCCTCGAGTGGGAAATTAGATTAGATTCGATTCCCTACAGTATGGAAACAGGCCCTTCGGCCCAACAAGTCCACACTGACCCTCCGAAGAGCAACACACTCAGACCCATTCCCCTACATTCACCCCTGACTAATGCACCTAACACTATGGGCAGTTTAACATGGCCAATTCACTGGCCCTGCACATCTTTAACCTGTGGGAGGAAACCGAAGCACCTGAAGAAAACACACGCAGACACGGAGAGAACGTGCAAACTCCACACAGTCAGTTGCCTGAGGTGAGAACTGAACCCGGGTTTCTGGCGCTGTGAGGCAGCAGTGCTAACCACTGAGCCACTGTGCCGCCCTATAGGTGAAGCCTTGGCCCTTAAGAAGGGTCCATTAATTAGATTAGATTCCCTACAGTGCGGAAACAGGCCCTTCAGCCCAACAAATCCACACCGACCCTCCGAAGAGTAAACCACACAGACCCATTTCCCTCTGACTAATGCATCTAACACTATGGGCAATTTAGCATGGCCAATTCACCTGACCCGCACATCTTTGGACTGTGGGAGGAAACCGGAGCATCCGGAGGAAACCCACGCAGACACAGAGAGAATGTGCAAACAACACACAGCCAGTCGCCCGAGGCTGGAATTGAACCTGGGACCCTGGTGCTGTGAGGCAGCAGTGCTAACCACTGAGCCACCATGCCGCCCCAACCCTGGCAACATCCTTGTAAATTTTTTCTGAACTATTTCAAGTTTCATAACATCCTTCTGATAGGAAGCAGACTAGAATTGCACACAATATTCCAAAAGTAGCCTAACCAATATCCTGTACAGCTGCAAAATGACCTAACAACTCCTTTATTCGATGCTTTGACCAATGAAGGAAACATACCAAACACCTTCTTCACTATCCAATCTATCTGCAACTCCACTTTCAAGAAACTATGAGCCTGCACTCCAAGGTCTGTTTGTGCAGCAATGTTCCCTAGGACCTTACCATTAAGTGTATAAGTTCTGCCCTGATTTGCCTTTCCAAAATGCTGCACCCCACATTTCTCTAAATTAAACTCCATCTGCCGCTCCTCAGCCCATTGGCTCATTTGATCAAGATCCCATTGTACTCTGAGGGAACCTTCTTTGCTGTCCACTACACCTCCAATTTTGATGTCATCTGCAAACTTACTAACTATACTTCTTATGTTCATTTCCAAACCATTTAAATAAATGACAAAAAGCAGTGGATCCAGCACCGATCCTTGTGGCACACCACTGGTCACAGGCCTCCAGTCTGAAAAGCAACCCTCCACCACTACCCTCTGTCTTCTACCTTCAAGGTAGTTCTGTATCCAAATGGCTAGTTCTCCCTGTATTCCATGTGATCTAACCTTGCTAACCAGTCTACCATGAGGAACCTTGTTTTACTGAAGTCCATCCAGGTCACGTCCACCACTCTGCCCTCATCAATCCTTCTTCAAAAAACTCAATCAAGTTTGTGAGACATGATTTCCCATGCACAAAGCCATGTTGACTATCCCTAATCAGTCCTTGCCTTTCCAAATGCATGTACATCCTGTCCCTCAGGATTCCCCCCAACAACTTGCCCATTACCGATGTCTGGCTCACTATTCTATTGTTCCCTGGCTTTTCCTTACAACCTTTCTTAAACAGTGGCACCACATTTGCCAACTTCCAGTCTTCTAGCACCTCACCTGTGACTATCGATAATATAAATATTGTAGCAAGGAGCCGAGCAATCACTTCCCTAGCTTCCCACAGTTCTGAGCTACACCTGATCAGGTCCTGGGGATTTATCCACCTTTATGCATTTTAAGACATCCAGCACCTCCTCCTCTGTAATATGGGCATTTTCCAAGATGTCACCATCTATGTCCCCACATTCTGTATCTTCCATGTTCTTCTCTACAGTAAACACCGATGCAAAATACACATATAATATCTCTCCCATCTCCTATGGTTCCACACATAGGCTGCTTTGTTGAACTTTGAGGAGTTCTTTCTCTCCCTAGTTACCCTTTTGTCCTGAATGTATTTATAAAATCATTTTGGATTCTCCTTAACTCTATTTGCCAAAGCTATTTCATGTCCCCTTTTTGCCCTCCTGATTTCCCTCTTAAGTATATTCCTACTGCCTTTATACTCTTTTAAGGATTCACTCGCTCTATCCTGTCTATACCTGACATATGCTTCCTTCTTTTTCTTAACCAAACACTCAATTTCTCTAGCCATCCAGCATTCCCTATACCTACCAGCCTTTCTTTCACCCTGACAGGAACATACTGTCTGTGGACTCCCGTTATCTTAATTCTGAAGGCTTCCCATTTTCCAGCCATCCCTTTACCTGCGAACATCTGCCCCCAATCAGCTTTTGTTGTTGCCTAATATCGTCAATACTGACCTTCCGCCAATTTAGAGCTTTAACTTTTAGATCTGGACTATCCTTTTGCAACACTATTTTAAAACTAATAGAATTATGGTCGCTGGTCCCAAACTGCTCCCCCACTGACACCTCAGTCACCTGCCCTGCCTTATTTCCCAAGAGTAGGTCAAGTTTTGCACCTTCTCTAATAGGTACATCCACATACTGAATAAGAAAATTTTCTTGTACACACCTAACAAATACCTCTCCATCTACAGCCTTAACACTATGGCAGTCCCAGTCTATGTTTGGAAAGTTAAAATCCCCTACCATAACCACTCTATTATTCTTACAGATAACTAAAATCTCCTTGCAAATGTGTTTCTCAATTTCCTGCTGACTATTGGGGTGTCTATAGTATAATCCCAATAAGGTGATCATCTCTTTCTTATTTCTCAGTTCTACCGAATGACCTCCATGGACGTATTCCCAGGAATATCCTCCCTAAGTACAGATGTTATCCCTTATCAAAAATGCCACCTCCCCTCCTCTCTTGCCCACATTTCTATCCTTCCTAAAGCATTTGCATCCTAGAACATTAAGCTGCCAGTCCAGTCAATCCCTGAGCCACCTCTCGGTAATTGCTCTGATATCCCAGTCCCATGTTCCTAACCATGCTGTGGGTTCATCTGCCTTCCCTGTTAGGCCTCTTGCATTGAAATAAATGCAGTTTAATTTATCAATCCTACCTCGTTCTCTGCTTTGTTCCTGTCTGCCCTGGCTGTTTAACTCGCTTCTTTTCCCAACTGTACCAGTCTTAAATTGACATCTTTCCTCACTATCTCCCTGGGTCCTCTCTCCACGCATCCCCCCAACCCCACCCCCAACCTTACTCATCTAAATCCTCCCATGTAGCTTTGGAAAATCTCCCTGCTAGTATATTATTCCCCTTCCAATTCAGGTGCAATCCATCGTTCTTAAAAAGGTCTTCTACCCTAGAAGAGATTCCAATGATCCAAAAATGTGAACCCTTCTCCCCTGCACCAGCTCCTCAGCCATGCATTCATTTACTCTATCCTCCTAATCCAGATATTACTACCCTTAATTGCGTCCTTTTAAATTCCTGCCTAACTTTCAGTATTCTCCCTTCAGAATCTCATCCTTTTCCCTTCCTATGTCATTGGTTCTAATGTGCACAATGACATTCTGCTGATCTCTCTACCTTTTGAGAATATTCTGAACTCTTTCCGAGATATCCTTAATCCTGGCTCCAGGAGACAACACACCATTCTGATTTCTTGCTGCCGGCCCCAGATACATCTGTCTCCTATTACAATCGATCACTTGGAATCTGACATACCCCTCATTACATTAGAGCCAGTCTCAGTACCAGAAACTTGGCTGTTCATGTTACATTCCCCTCAGAGTCCAGCACCCTCTATACTTTCAAAAATGGCATACTTGTTTGAGATGGCAATACCCATAGGAGACTTCTGCACTATCTGCCTCCCTCTCCTACCTTTCCTGGAGGTAACCCATCTACCTGAAAGTATCTGCAGCTTTTCTCCCTTCTTATAACTGCCATCAACACACACCCCAGCTCCTGTAAATTCCTCATTGTCTCTAACTGCCGCTCCAACCAATCCATGCAACCTTTAGGACTCCCAACCAAAGACACTTCATGCAGACATAATCATCAGTAAGATGGAAACTCTCCCCAATTTTCCATATTTGACAGGAACAGCACATCACTCTACTAAAGGCCATCTTTATTCCTTAACAAACCCAGAAAATAGCACCATCTTACTGCTCTAAAAAACATTGCTCTGAGCTAACTTAATCCCAAGTTTTATAGTTTAAAAGTTTAATCAAGAGACATCTCAATCTAGCATCTAATCACAAAGAACCCACTGTACTCACTACTGTAGACTTACAGCAAGGTTACATGTTAAAAACTATGCACTTAGCTGCTCCCATGCTGTGAGCTCTCCCATATAGGTTCCTCCAAGGTCAGCTGTGAATTTTACTGTTTGTTCATTTTTCTTCGATGCACTCCGATATCCAGAGATGCTTCAATCAAACAGCAGAGGCAGTAGCTGTGCAGATTCACCACTGTGTCTGACAGCAGTGTAGGTTTCTTGCTCTGACCATGTGGCTGCTGCCTTTGTCTCTCTTCCTCCTTTTTAAAGAGCTGTTGTTATGATCCTCTATCCCCAAAGTTCCGAAACAATGCAACAACTTATCAACTGTATTACTGCTCCTGGAATTTGAAGAAATCAGCTCCAAGACCTAAAATACCTCAAAAAAGGAGCAGTTCCTGCACCCACAATTATTTCCTGTCTTCCATCTTGGATTACCCAGGTTTTTCCCTTTATTTCAGCTACTGATTAAGAAATCTCACAGATAATCAAGTACTGAAAGAACAATTTAAACTTTATCACATGTAGTAACCAAAATTAAGATCCCTCAAGTAAGCAAGTTAAGCCTCACAATCTAACTTGACTGTTACTTGATTAATGATGGAATTTGACCAGATTCCATCAACAGTGTCTATCTCTGGAAGTGTCCAGGGTTTGATCCTTATGTAAAATTGTCTTCTGGATTGAGGCTAAATGAACAAAACTGTTGGCATTGGCACCTGTTAAAGGTGGAGTTCTGGTGTTCGATTCTTATACAAATTTTCATCGTTCAAGTTATTATTGATGATTCTTTAAATTCTTTCATCCAAATTACTGCAAGTCTGCAGCTTGCCTTCTTTTCTTTTAAATGTTTTTATTAAAAACTTTTTCCAATCTTTTACAAAAGCAACTATAATATATATATATATATATAAAACCAGAATACAAAAAGATAGAGATAGTACAACAGTGTCATATCACAATACTATGAATAATAAACTACCTACTATTCTACTAGAACAACATATCTACTTAACTTTAACTAAACTACAATCAAATTAAATAAAAGTTAAATTAAGTTGAATTCAAATTAAATTAAATTACATCTCATTGCTTTATTCTATTTCACTCACCACACCTCCATTGAAGCTCCCATCCCTGGGAGCACCAGTCATTGTATTTCCCAGCTTTCCCCTCCCAGAGCCCCATGGGCCATCCAATCTGACTCCCACGGCTATAGCCACAGCCCTGGTTAATATTGCTGACAAGTCTGTGTGTATATAATTTAGAAAGGGCCGCTATGTTTTATAAAATTGCTCTGTATGGACGTGCACCATATTTGTGAGGTAGTCTTGGGGTGATGCCCCATTACCAGCCTGCACCATCCCATAAGATCTGGGAGGGTTTTCTGTCGTCCAATTCATTAGAATGTTCTTCTTTGCACAGTGGATGAGAATGTTACACAGTCTCTTCCCGTGTTACCCCAGAGAGGGCAAATTTGGCGACCCCAGAACAAGAAATACTGGATCCACCTTGACTTCAATTCCCAGGATTTACTTCAGCTCCCTTACTATAGCACTCCGGTATCTCTGGATCTTACAACATGACCAATAACAGTGCCTATACTAATGTTACATTTGGGACATTCTGGAGACGTTCCTCTTTTGATTTAGCTCTGGCACCGTATGACCCCTGTGTAAGATCTTCAATTGCATGGCCTGCACTTTGTTACATACTGAGATTTTCTTTACATTTGCCCATATATCTTCCCATGTTTCCAATAAATACCCTCTTCTAGTTCCAAATTCCAAGTCCTACATAGTCTCTCCACATCTCCTAAGGCATGCCCTTTTCTGTAAATGATACAGAGTACTAACTGAAAGAGCGCCCGTACACTAGAGCACTCTTTTCTCCACGTCTGACGTGTAAGTCTGAGCCAGGAGCATGGTCTTCCTCTATATATAATCCCTTATCTGAAAGTGCCAGAAAAGACAATCCATATTTCTGACTTAGTTGACTAAACAACATCAAGATCTCCCCCTCAAATAAATCTCCCAAACAAGAGATTCCCTTATTCTCCCATGTCTTAAAACCAGAGTCCTTTGCCCCAGGTCTAAACCCCTGTCGTCCCACCAATGGGAGAAATGGCAAGGTCTTAAGCCAATTGCCTTCATCTTGCTTCATTATCCTCCAAGCTTTCACCGTATTTAAAATGATCGGGCTCTTACATTGCTTGGTCACGGATTTCATCGTATCCATAATTAATAGATTAACTAGGGAACATCTTGACTGTGAGGCTTCAACGTCAAGCCAAATCAACACGGAAACCCCTCATACCCAGTCACCCACGTATGCTAACAGGGCACTTATTTGATATTTCTTCAAGTCCGGTAGGTCCACTCCCCCTTCCCCCCCCACCCTGCGGGAGTTGTAATTTAGTAAATTTAATTAGGGGGACCGATGACACCAAATGAAAAACCCTAGCCAATCATTGAGCTTCCATAACACTTGTCTGGGTAGCAACAACGGGAGCATTCTCCTGAGGTAACCATGATAACGGTAACCCCTCCCACTACTGCCAATCCTGCTTTATCCTCTCCAGTAGTTGGACATAGTTAGCTTTATACAACTGGTGAAAGGCAGGAGTAATAAAAATTCCCAAATACAAAAAACCTTTTGACGACCATCTAAATGGGAACTGCATTCCATGATGCAGATCAGACACCTCCACTAAATCCCCCCCACTGGCATGGCTTCCGATTTTGTAAAGTTGATCCTGTATCCCAAAAAAACTGCCAAATAAATTAATTTTTTGTATCAATCAGGGTATGGATTTTTCCAGATTGGCCAAGAACAAAAGGACATTGTCAGCGTATTGGGCGATCTTATGCTTCCCCATTCCCACCCTTGATGCCACTATTTCAGGATCCCTCCTGATAGCCTCGGCTAATGACTGAATTACTATGGTAAATGGCAGCGGTGGGAGAGAAGATCCCTGTCGACTTCCTCTCCCAATATTAAAGTTATCCGACTTAGTGCCATTTGTGATGACTGCGCCTTGTGATGACAACACTGTCACCCACCTGGCAAAGGATCCCCCCAGATCAGAGTGCTCTAGGACCCCAAAGAGGCACGGCCATTCTATCCGGTCAAACGCCTTTTCCGCATCTAGAGAGACCACCAAACCCGGGATCAATCTTTGCTGGCATACCTGCACTATGTTCAGTACCCTCCTGATATTGTTGGGAGAACTACGACCCTTGATAAAACCCGTCTAATCTTCTTTTATAATATCGGGCAATACCTTTTCCAACCTCAGGGCCAGCACCTTTGAAAGAATTTTAAAATGTACATTCAACAGTGAAATTGGTCTGTATGGGGCACATTCGTCAGGGTCTTTCTCCTTCTTTAAAACGAGGGAGACATTAGCCTTTCTAAGAGAGGGCGGAAGACAATCCTGAATGACTGTACATCCCCAAAAGTGGCTCCATCAATACATTTACGAATTCCTTATAAAACTTACTTGGGAATCCATCTGGCCCTGGTGCCTTGCCACCCTGGAGAATATGCTTTTTTAGCCAGGCCTCCAGCGTCCATTGCTGCTCTCCTCTCTGCCTCTTTCTAGTCATTGAATATGAAATGGTCAGGCCTCGTAAATATGCCTTAGTGGTCTCCCAAAGTACCGACGCATTACTAGCCGAACCAAGTTGATACCCAGAAGGCCCTGTAATGTACTCAGCAAATTTGCTAGCCCTTAACAGGAATGGCTGTGCATCTATCCTGCCATCAAAATACACTGACACATGATTCAAGATAATTATATTCCCAATTTTGCAAGCCAATATTCTGTCCAAACAGACCGACAGCATAAGGTGGGCGGCACGGTGGCACAGTGGTTAGCACTGCTGCCTCACAGCGCCAGAGACCCGGGTTCAATTCCCGACTCAGGCGACTGACTGTGTGGAGTTTGCACACTCTCCCCGTGTCTGCGTGGGTTTCCTCCGGGTGCTCCGGTTTCCTCCCACAGTCCAAAAGATGTGCGGGTCAGGTGAATTGGCCATGCTAAATTGCCCATAGTGTTAGGTTAAAGGGGTAAATGTAGGGGTATGGGTGGGTTGCGCTTCGGCGGGTCGGTGTGGACTTGTTGGGCCGAAGGGCCTGTTTCCACACTGTAAGTAATCTAATCTAATCTAATAAGGAACATGTCAATTTGCGTGTGGCACTTGTGTGGGTTGGAATAGAAAGTAAAGTCTCCTCCATTAGGGTGGAGTTACCTCCACACATCAACTCATTCCAACTCCTCACAAAGGTCCACCAGCTGTCTAGATTGCACGGGTGTGCCCGCCAGACCCCTTGGTACCCTGTCTATCCTGGGATCCATTAGGCGGTTAAAATACCCACCTATAATCATAGGCACACCCCAAGATGCATCAATTAGAAATTTAAGAGGGTCCCATTTCCCCCCCCCCCCTTAGTCGAAGCAAAGACGCTCAGAGACACAGTATAGTTGAACCTCCTTCATCTTTATTCTGGACCCTGGAGGGAGAGAGAACGATCCCCCATGTGCACAAAGACATGAGTTCATGATCTTCTCTGGAATAGCAGTTTCTCAGTGAACTATACAATCATTTTACAGGGAGGCGCATCCTGATAGGCAACATACATATTAATTGGGCGACCATTACAATCAATGAGTATTAATAGCAGAGACCAAGCCCTTTACTGTTATACAATGAATGTTCTTAACCTTGTTAACTGGATTCATACAATGGATACTTTTCCTCTTGTTAGCTGACCTTGCATACTGAATACTTCCAATATTATTAAATGGCTCTACATAGTGAATGCTTTCCCACCTTGTTAACCCATTACTCTCACCCCCAGCACCCTATTGTTAACTGTAAGTTCCTATCCGATCTGAGTCATGCTCAGCTGAACCTCTTATTCCACAAAACTCAGAACTTAATTCTTTCCCTGCCTGCTTATATCCTATACACATTCTCATTTCCACCTTTTATCATTCCATGATAACCACTGAGATGGCATTACCAGATTTCATAGGAATCTGACAGCCAGCATTTAAGCAAAACATTGACACACAGCATACAATGATTATAACAACAAAAAATATTAGTCCATTACAGTAAATAGAATTCAAAGAATCCTCCCATGTGGAAAAGAAAATCCACCAGTAAAGTTATTAAATTCACAGTCCTTAGTGACCACTCCATCTCCTCCAAGTTGAGTGGGAATGAGCCAGTTCTCCAAAATCTCCTTTAGTAAAGCCCAACCTGAAAACAAAATTCAGTCTGTTGTTGCATGACTCCTTGGAGAAATCTGAATTCTTGGATAAGGGCAGTTAAATGTTTCACAAAACTGATGAGACTTGTGCCCTTGCAGAGATGCTTCAGATGGAGGATACCAGTGCATCTGAGTGTGCAGTGCAGCAGGTGCAGCAGCAGGCTAGGTGAAAGCAGCACTCCCCTCTGCTTTCATTCCCACTCTGCTGCCAAATGCAACAAGGTCAACTGGCTATTCTGATGTTAGCTTGATTAGTGAACCTTCATATCCCTCAAACAATCGAAAGAAAAGGTAAAGCTCACGTGGTTCAATGTCCGTAGGAAAAACACTGACAAAAAGTGTACCGACCTCCCCTTCATTGTTGTTAGCTTCTTCACTTTTCATGCTCTGACTGGAGCTAATTGAATTCATTGGATCAGGTTGTGGAGGGGTGTGCGGTGGTCCAAAAGAATGCTTTACCTGTGAATGGAAAAACTCTAGAGACAATGTTAGCTGCTGAAAGTATCTTTGCATTTCCTCTCTCATTCTTTCCTTGCCAAGGTGGTTATCAGTATGAAGACAGTCACACATATAACTACACTAAATTGTGTCTGCCTATTTCAATATTCTCAGTCGTCTTGAAGTCTGTTACGCTGTTCACTATTTATGACATTATCAAGTTTTATACAATCCATAAACTTCTAAATTGTACTGCCTAAACAATTCAGTCAATTACAAACAACAATCAGTGGTCCTAAAGTCAAACCCTCTGGTGTCTCTGTTCAGGTTATTCAAAAATTATTTCCTTTTAACAAATTGATACCTGGCGAACGTGAAAGCTGTCAGGAAAAGTATTTCAAAAGTCAGGAGCAGCAAGAAAACAACAAAATGTTTCCTGTGCTTTAGCAATTGAAGAGGCAGTTTCAGTTCAGATTTAAATCTCAAATATTTGTGGGAAACAAATTTTAAAATATGTTCTCCAAATGAAATTTCCCAAATAAAACTGTCGGAATTACAGTGGCAACTCTGGGAGAGATCAACATTCTTTGACTTTGCAATATGAAGGAGGGCCAATGAAGTCAAACAATATTTAACAGAATTTAACCAGTTCAGCCTCAAGTTCTAATATTCTCTAAAGTCTTAACAAAACATTAAACTCTAAGTGCACTTTTCTTTTTGTGAGCACTCTGCATTAAAAACACAGCAGCAAAGATATTATAATACAACACTCTCATCTGGCGAAAGCATGAACACTGACACAATTGTTTTTTTTTTAAGTAAGCATTGTAGAATTTCTGAGGAGAAAGTGAGGTCTGCAGATGCTGGAGATCAGAGCTGAAAATGTGTTGCTGGAAAAGCGCAGCAGGTCAGGCAGCATCCAGGGAACAGGAGAATTTCAAACAACTCAGGGGCTCAAGGCCCTTAATCAATTTGTTTTAAGGTTACATGGTTGATAATTTTAAAAAGGACATAATGTTGTACAATTTCAACGTAAAAACAAAATCTACCCCATTGCATAGCCCACAAAACACATTGAATTCAGATTCTGATTCAAACAAGGCAAAATAGTTACTTAAAAGGATTTTCTGAACCAGGATTTTAACAAACCAAAATTTTTAAATATCAAACACACAGCATGGCACAGTTTACATTGAAACTTTCCTTTTTCAAGCCAAGTATTCATACAGCCTTAGTTTCAGCGTTTCTCTTTTTTTTGCATCCTCTTGCTGAACTGACACTTACAAAAAGAGAAAGCCCTGGCAACGGACCACATGGTGCCGCAATCCAAGCCGCTCTCTTCTCCCAGAACAAAGATTCACAGAGCCTCAAATTTTGCCACAAGTGGACTTAAACCCCTTTCTCACTTTACTCCTCACTAGGGCTCAAAACCAACTTAAACACAGAAAACGCGAATCCCAATTAAACACAAAAAGCTCAAACCTCAAATACAGAGAACTCGAAGTTCACTTGAACACAGAAAGCTTGAACTTCAGCACAGTGCGGAAGACCTAAACCTCAATTCCATCCCTCCCCCCACCCCCCGAAGGGACTCTAACCCCAGTACCGCATAGAGGACTCAAACCTCAATCACACCCTCCTCCCCCCAATTGCAGTACAGAGGACTCGAACCTCTGCCCGCATGCTTGCGAAACTGTGTCTCTCAACTGAACTAATTACCATTCAAGGAATCCGTAGAGTAGAGCGCGATCGAGTGAGGGGACTGTCTCCAGCACACAGGACTCTCAAGAGGGACCAAGGTTTATCATCTTACCTTGTGGTCCCGTCCATCTCAAAACACCAATGTTCCAGGTGGCTGCTGACACCGTCCAATCATAACTACCCGTTTGGATCCTGCCGACCACGCCGATATTGTTGTCCTGTTTCTTCCCCAAGTCAAGGAAAGCACTCAGAGACACAGTACAGTTTTACCTCCTTCATCTTTATTCCGGACCCTGGAGGGAGAGAGAACGATTTCCCATGTGCACAGAGACATGAGTTCATTGTCTTCTCTCAAACAGCGGTTCCTCAATGAACTATATAATCATTTTACAGGGAGGAGCATCCAGATAAGGCAGCATGCATATTATTTGGGTGACCATTACAATCAGTGAGTATCAATAGCAGAGACTAGGCCCTTTACTGTTACACAATGAATGTTCTTAACCTTATTAACTGGATTATATAATGGATACTTTTCCCCTTATTAGCTGACCTTGCATACTGAATGCTTCCAATATTGTTAAATGGCTCTAACTAATGACTTCTTTTCCACCTCATTAACCCATTATCCTTACCCTCAGAACCCCATTGGTCTTATCTGATCTGAGTCATGCTCAGCTGAACCTCTTGTTTCCCAAAATTCAGAACTTAACTCTTTCCCTGCCTTCTTATACCTTATACACATTTCCAGGGGGACAATAGACATTCAGGACTCCATACTCTTCTCCATGTATTAGAGCTTTAAGAGTGATGAACCGTCCATGTCCATCCTTAATTTGCACAATTACCTGGAATGGGAGGTCCCTTCTTACCAGAATAACCACTCCTCTACTCTTGGAGCTAAAGGAAGAGAAGAATACCCTATCATAATCCCCCGCTGCAGTTTCAGATGTTTCTTATCAGTTATGTGTCTCTCCTGCAGCAGAGTGATGTCCACCCTTTCCTTCCTAAGGCTTGACAGCATTTTCTCTCTTTTAATGGGGGAATGGCTCCCTTTACATTCCAGGTGCACCACCTGAACAAATCACGAGCCATGGTCATCCAGGGCAGCCCGTGGTTTCCCAAAAGGAGGAAGCTTATTTGAGGTGCAGCGAGCCAGAAAAACATTAACTCAAAATAATCTAAAAACTACTCCTTTGAAAACTACTATAACTAAAAAAACTAACCACTACATTTAACTTTAACAAACATCCAAATAAACCCCAATTCACTAGAGATCTCCCCCCTTGCCCATAGGGGGCAATCCTCCCAATCTTTGCAACCATCCCGGCTCCTTCCAGCAGAGGCCATGCTCAGTCCCAGGCAATTCACAAAGAGAACAAGTTAACAATGGACGCCCACCTTCCCCCCTCTATACCTCTTCTCCATACATCTCAACCACGGATAAAGCCACCCCCAAACCAGAAAAGGACAGGAAAAAAAAAACACCCCAGATAATAACTAACCGATAAAAATGTTAAACAAATCAGGCTTTAGACCCGAAGGCAGTACAGAATCTATAAGACCGATAACCACAAAAAGGGAGAGAGAAAAGAAAAGGGGGAAGAGAAAGTAAAGAAAAGCTGTACCATTGTCCATAACAATGCCCCTCCCAAACCAGGTCCTTTCTTTCAAAGGGTTCACTTTTCTGCCGAATTGAAATTATAAACCGTCTCTCTGTAAGCGAAATGCAACACCACCGGGTTCCTCGAGGAATATTGAATGTTTAGGTCCGCTCATTTCCTCTTGACTTCATCAAATGCCTTTCTTTTCTTAATTATGGCTCCAAAGAAGTCTTGAAAGAACATTATTCTTGAGTCTTTATATGTTAAAGCTTGTGGATCTCTTCCCAGTCTTCCTGCTATTTCAATCATTAACTGTTTTTCTTTATAGTTCTGGGATCGCACTAGGACCGGGCGGGGGTGTGGGTCTGACCTGGACCTGCACATTGCAAGCCGGTGGCCCCGCTCCACACTTACCGGTCCGATTCTACCTCTAGCCCCAGAAACTTCAAGAGCCACTTCCCAGGAATCCAATGAGATCCTCGCTTTCCTCGCACTCTGGGAGACCCACGAGCCGTAAGATTTTCCTTCTTCGTTTATTTTCCAGGTCATCCACTTGTCCTTGAAGGACCTGAACTTGGTCTTCCAGCGATCGGATCTGTCCTCCCGAGACCTCTGCCGTGGTCTTTGATGCTGCGGTCCTGTGCTGAACTGCTTCCACTCATCGGTCCAGTATTTGGATCTCCTGGTCATGTTTCTTCTGCATGGCAGAGATCGGATCCAGCACTGCCTCAATCTTTTCTCAGAGTTCAGCAGACTCCGAGAGTAAATGCTGCTGCCCCATTAAATCCAAAGGACCCGCCCCGGGAGTTTCGGCAATGGCTGCAGGCACCCCTGGCACAGTAGAGGAGTGTCCTGCCTGCTGTACTCCTTTCACCCATTTGCCTTTATTCGCCTTCATCCAGATCCTCGAGCTGAAAAATCACGGTTTCAGCAGCTCTAGATGTTCTTCAACCCTATATTAATGTTTCTCCTAGGGGTGGTTAGTGGAGGGGGGGGGAGGGGGGGAGGGTAAAGGTCCACCTCGCCCGGAGTATGGCACAGACCCCAGCACAGCAGACCGCTCAGACCGCCGCCATTTTGGATCTCCATAGCTTGCCTTCTTATCAGAAGTAGCTTCTTTGTTCATTGTTACATTTGGCCTTAGCTATCTGTTTGAAAACACCACTTTAACTCCTTAAATTCTTATGCAGGCTAAACCTTGTCTTTTGTGGCAATACAACATCAAACAGGTGCCAATGCAGTTTTGTTCATGTTACTTCCACTCCTCCTTTTGCCAGACATGGCCAATTGCTTTCAATTCCTGTATAACTGTATCTTTGTCTTTATTAGTTTATTCGAGACAAAGTTACAGCTGCTTCTATCTGTGTGTAACAGTTTATCTTTTGTTGATTCATTCATGAGCAGTTACTAAAGTTCTGAAGTTTATATTACAGTTCGTACTGATGTGGAGTTTCCCCCGAACAACATGGATAAGAATGGCAGATGTGGCAACCTCTTTCAAATTGTGAGTGTTGTCTTCCTGTTGTACTAGCCCTTCAATTTACAAAGTGAACTTAGAGCCAGTAGGCTGAACCCAGGAAAATTCTTTATCCTCTTGGCTGGGAAGTCTGTTCTGTTTGCAAATTCCAGCCTATTTGCGAAGCTACCAGGTCGATAGGTCTTCTCTAATCTGTAAAAATTCTGATAGGGCTTCAATCCTGTCCCCCCACTACAGTGCACTTCCATATGAACTCTTCATTCAAGTTTCCATATTAGCAGTAATCCATGACGTGATACAAATCCATTATAATGGATTCACTGGTTTTCTGGCTTTTAGCTGTGTCAATTAACGTGGTTTCACCTTGAAACTGAATAGGAGCCAAATGCTTTAATAACATCATTGTGCTTCTTGTGTTTGGTTTGTCTGGCAAGAATGGTGTCAGCACTTTCGCCAACTACATGCAACAATACCCAGAATCTGTCTTTGCCTGGTTCGCATCGAAACATCAAGCAGCACAGTGTCTGGTTATTGTTCAACCTGAAAGTAGATTTAATGAAGTAGGCAAGAAAGTTTAAAGTGAGACTCCTAAAGCCCCTTCCAACTCCATTTTGATTTTGCCCTCTCCCTCACATTTGGTGTTATTGTTTTCGTCTTCATGAGCAATTGGAAACATGGGTGATTTAATGGTGGTGGCGAATGAGGTGAAAATAGCCACAAGTGATTGGATGATGGGAAAAGTTTTTTGGTTGTGTTTGATAGCACTTCCACAGATAGAAAGAAAAGTACCTCAAAGATATTGCTCTCAGTACCATATGCTTTCGATTTCTGAAGCATTGGGACTGGATCTGGGGCAGGTGGGACTTGTACAAAGAAGATGAAGGCTCTGGATAAGGAGGACAAGGAATTCAGAAAAATTACAAACAAAGCTGTTTGCGGAGGTAGAAAAGTTATATATGAAACCAGAAAGCTGCAGAAATAAGGATCAAATCAACTAGGGTTACATTATATAATAGTTTTTTTTTAAAGGCGTTAAAAGCATTATATCTAAATATATGCAGCAGTCACAACAAGATAGGTGAGTTTATGACATTAGCAAAAGTAAAAGTGTATAATTTAATTGCCATTATGGATACATGGTTGCATGGTGACCAGTACTAGCAACTGAATTTTAAGGTATATTTGCAATTTAGGAGGAATATGTCAAAAAGAAAGGAAGATAGAAGCGGTGCTGATAACGAGAGATTAGATCAAAGAATCTCCAATCAGAACAATAGAAGGTAGAATCTATTTGAGTGGATCTAAGAAACAGAAAGAGGCATTAAACATTAGTATCTAGGCCACCAAACAATAGTCATAAAATAGGGATTGTATAAACCAGGAAATTTGAGAGACATAGAGCAAGAGGAAGGCAACAATCATAGCTGGCTTCAATTTAAATCTAGACGGGGTAAATCTAATGAGCACTGATGTTGTGGAGGATGAACTCCTGGAATGTATTCTGGAGAGTTTTCTGTAGCCACATGTTAAGGAACAAACTTAGGGTACAAGCTATTTTAGATCAAGTATTATGCTATTAGAAAGGGATAATGAATAATCTTGTAAAAGAACCATTAGGGAATAGTGACCATTCCGTTAAGTTTGAAAATATTCACTCTGAAACCAGGGCTTTAAATCTAAGCGAGGGGAATGATGAAGATATGAGGAGGAAGATGGCTGTGCTGGATTGAAAATCACATTAAGGTGTTTGATGACAGATAGGCAATGGGTAATATTTAAAGAATTTTCAAAACATTCTTTCTTACGGCAAAAATACCCAACAGGAAAAGTGAGGTAGCCATGGCGAAATCGTATTAGATTCAAGGGGGAGACTTATAAAGTTGCCCAAAAGAGTCGTAAGCCTGAGATTCAGAATTTTAGAATTCAGCAAAGGAGGACCAAGAAATTGATAAAGAAAGAAAAATGAATGTAAAATAGTAAAAACATAAATATGGATTTTAAATGCTTCTATATTGTGTAAAAAGGAAAATGTTCACAAAGACAAAACGTGGGTCCACTGCAGGCAGAGACAGCAGAATATGTAATAGGAAATGAAGTGGAAGAGACACTAAATAAGTACTGTATGTCTGTCTTTAAGATTCAAGGGTCTGGTGAGAGTGCAGATTTCAAAATTAGAATTGATTTTTAAAAAATAGTGTAAGAGAATTATCAAAGTAAATGTTAACAAACCTTCAGGATGCCTCCATAATGACTTTTACCGTAAAGTGCTGAAAGAGATGGCTGTAGGGATAGTATAAACATTGGTGATTGTCTTTCAAAATTACATTGATTCTGCAACATATCTGCAGTTTGGAAGACTGCAAATGTACCGCTCCATGCTTTAATAAATGAGAGACAAAGAAAACCACCAGGTAATTACAGACTTGCTAGCCTGACATCAGTAACGGGCAAAATGCTGGAATCTGTTATCAAGGATGACTGGAAATTTAGGAAAATGTCTAATTGGACAGAATCAGTATGGATTTATGAAGGAGAAAGTATGCTTGAGAAGCTTGAATGTTTTGAGACTGTTATTAGCTGAGCTGATGAGGGGAAACTAATGTATTGCGTGTATTTAAATTTTCAGAGGGAATTGATGAACTCCCACGCAGGAGGTTAAGAAACAAAATTTAAAATTTATGGGATTAGGGGTATTATTCCAGCATGGACTGAGCATTGGTTAACAGACCAAGAGCAGGAATAAATGGGTCACTCTGATGTTGTCAGACTGTTGGGTGCCACAAGGATCAATGTTGTGGTGTGAGCAGTTCACAATCTATGTTAATGATTTAGATGTAGAGACCAATTATAATATTTCAAATTTCCAGATAATGCAAAAGTTGGTGAAAATGTGAGTTGTAAGGAGAATGTAAAACAGGATTCAAGGAGATTTAGATGGGCTGAGTGGCAGTGTCATGGCAGATGGATAAGTGCAAGATTATCCACTTTGATAGGAGGAACAAAAGTGCAGAATATTTCTTAAATGGTGAGATTAGCTAGTGTTTATATCCAAAGGGATCTAGGTGTCCTTGTTCATAAATTACTAAACGTTAGCTTGCAGGTAGAGCAAGAAAATCAGAAAGCAAGCAGAATGCTTGCCCTTATCATAAAAGGATTTGAAAATAAGAGCAAAGAAGTTGTGCTTCAGAACAGAAACTGCACTTTGAGTATTTTCTGTAGTTGTGGTCACCTTGCCAAAGGAATGATGCACTTTATATAAGAAGTGCAATGAAAGTTCATCAGATTGATTTTATAGGATGGTGGGACTGTCCTATAAGGAAATTTGAGTAGATTAGGCCTGTATTCTCTGGTGTTTAGGAGAATGATAAGTGATTTCATAAAAACTTGCCAAATCTTTACAGGGATAAACAAAATATGTGCAGCAGGGATACTTCATCTATCTGTGAGGTCTAGAGCCAGAAGACTAAGTCTCACAATAAAAGGCAAGTCATTTAGGACTGCGATGAAGAGGAGCTTCAGTCAGAGGGTCATTAATCTTTAGAATTCTCTACCCCACAGGTTTGTAGAAGTGTAGTAATTAAGTCAATTCAAGAGATTGGCTGATTTCTAGTTAATAATGATGTAAGGGGATGAGGGAGTAAAGTGAAAATCTAGGATTGAGGTAGATGATCAGCCATGCCCTAAAATGGTGGAGAGGTTTCGAGGGGCTGAATAGCATTCTCCTGCATCTTCAATCCTATGTCAATATCTTATACCCAATACACGGCCCAGCCAGAGCTTTCTGCAATTTCTAGAAGGATTAGTAAAGACCAGTCTCTTTCTGTCCTTGGTAGATTTACTGTGTGTGCTATAGAGACCGAAATGCTGGTTCCCTTTCCCTTGCTTTTTTTTAAGATTACATTACAGTGAGGAAACAGGCCCTTCGGCCCAACAAGTCCACACTGACCCGCCGAAGCACAACCCACCCATACCCCTACATTTACCCCTTACCTAACACTACGGGCAGTTTAGCATGGCCAGTTCACCTGACCCTGCACATCTTTGTGACTGTGGGAGGAAACCGGAGCACCCGGAGGAAACCCACGCAGACACGGGGAGAACGTGCAAACTCCACACAGTCAGTCGCCTGAGGCGGGAATTGAACCCGGGTCTCAGGTGCTGTGAGGCAGCAGTGCTAACCACTGTGCCACCGTGCCGCCCACAGGCTTTCCCTCTTGATAGTCCATTGCTTTAGTGACCTGTCTTGTGTTGTGATCCCTTTCTATAAAGATTTCTGATCAACAGGAAAGTATTATTCACTGTTGCTTATTAATTTTATTTTTGTGTCACTTGCCACACTCTGTGCTGTGGGCTTTCTCCTATGCATTTCAACTTTTGCATGGGTTTCCCTCTCTGCATTAAATAGGCCTGCTTCCTGTCACTGTGGTATTCAGCTGTTTCCCCACACCTCTGAGGTCTAATCTCAGATTGGATTTGTGCTTCATTCATTACACTGTCACTGAATGTCATTTTAGGTACTTTGTGCTGCCTGTTTCCATTTTTCTTGTACTTGCCTCACTGCTCTTACTATCAGAACACAGAGTCTGCATTCTTGTGAATTCACATTAATAAGTTTTGTTAAACGTAACAATTTTCATGGCATGATAAGTCGGGGGCATCTTTCGGGAACCTTACAGTCTCAGGTTGTAGTTCCATGTGATCTGATGCCCCTATGACCGAGCTCCTTTTCGCCTATGCTCAGTAGCTATGTTGAGAGTTAAACGTAACAATTTTCATGGCATGATAAGTCGGGGGCATCTTTCGGGAACCTTACAGTCTCAGGTTGTAGTTCCATGTGGGCGGCACGGTGGCACATTGGTTAGCACTGCTGCCTCGCAGCGCCAGAGACCCGGGTTCACTTCCCGACTCAGGCGACTGACTGTGTGGAGTTTGCACGTTCTCCCCGTGTCTGCGTGGGTTTCCTCCGGGGGCTCCGGTTTCCTCCCACAGTCCAAAGATGTGCAAGTCAGGTGAATTGGCCATGCTAAATTGCCCGTAGTGTTAGGTAAAGGGGTAAATGTAGGGGTATGGGTGGGTTACGCTTCGGCGGGTCGGTGTGGACTTGTTGGGCCGAAGGGCCTGTTTCCACACTGTAAGTAATCTAATCTAAAAAAAATCTAAAAATCTAATCTGATGTCCCTATGACCGAGCTCCTTTTCGCCTATGCTCAGTAGCTATGTTGAGAGTAAAGGTGTAATCAACCCTTTACCCCACACTTGCCAAGGTGAGGGGCAGGAAAATTAAACCAGTAATGAAAGAGAGTTAATAACCTCATGAGATCTAGCAAGCTAGATGTCTTACAACGCTCAGCTGGCAGCCATCACTCTGTCACTTGCCTGGTATTGTCCTACACATCTCTGACTAACACACTTTGCTGTCACACACATTCCTTTGTCTCCAGCGTACTTCTCAAATCTCCATCTCAACAGAAAATGTAATCCCTCAACCTCATCCTGTTGCCTTTTTAACAACCATTTCTTACAGCCTCCCTCGTCAGAAATCTGCTGTCCATCTTCAGATCTCATTTCAATTTACCTACACCTGAAATCCTGCCTTTTCCAACTGCAGGAGGAACAATCTCACAACTCCAGAGAGAAACAAAGGGCCCCCAGAAGTGGACTGTTTTTGATGGCAGTTGTGAAAGATGTTAATGCATTGGCAAAAGGAATGATCCCCTGGTGGCTGGTCACTTAATGAATTGCTACTTAGGGTTGCTTTACTATTGCAGAAACTGCAGTTGAAATTATTATACCTATTCCTGGAGATAAAAGCAGAAAAATCTAGCAATAATCAACAGCCCAGCCTGTACCTGTAGAGGAACAGAAGCTAGAAAATAATTATTCAGTTTTTGTTTTTGATTTACAACAATGTTGTGTTTTTATTTTCTTTTTAGCACATTTTTCTCAGATTTCAAGCAACCTGTTCAAAAGCAGGCCAGTGCAATTAATATAAAACAAAGAACTGTGGATGCTGGAGATCGGAAACAAACAAAAACAGAAATTTCTGAAGAAACCTGACAGGACTGGCAGCATCAGTGGAAAGAAAACAGAGTTACCACTTTGAATTCAGTGACCTTTCTTCAGAACAGAACATAATTTAATATCTATTTTTGAGAATATTTTTGCTGCTATTTGTCTCACCTAATGTAATAATGTGCCACAGAATTGCTGTAAGGGAACCTCTTTCAGTGGTGTGTGGTAATGTCACCAGATTAGCATTCCAGAACTCCAGTTCAAGGAACATGGGGTAAAATTTCACCATGGCAGATATGAGATTTGAATGCAAGAAAAATCCATCCAAATGGTGATCATGTTACCATTATTATTCATAAAACATCAATCTAAATTCACTAATGCCCTTTAGGGATGGGATTCTGCCATCCTTTCCCGGTCTGGTGCACGTTTGACTCCAGATTCACGGCAATGTGGTTGACTACCCTCTGGGCAATTAGCGGTAGACAACAACTGCTGGCCTAAACAGTCACACCATGTCCAATAACCATATTCAAAAGAACTTACATCAAAAGGTAACAAATTGAAGTCTCCCCATGGTCCTACGCTCCCAGGGTCCACAACCATAGTCAGACAGCATTGCTCGAGATTGAGTAGAATGGACCGATATTCTCTGGTATTTGTTGGAATTATAGATGATAGATACATAAAGACTATTGTCTCACAAAGAAAAGCCCAGCATTCATTCGGGGGCTGATGTTGAAAACTGGTTTCTGCTGCCTGCAAGAATCTAGAAATAAACTCTAGTCTACAGAGTGACTGAAAGTTTAGGGCAAGCCCATGGCCCGAAAAATCATGACCATATTTCAAAATGAGAAGACCATTTAACTTCCTGCAATTGTGGACGTGGCCCTCTAATTGCTGCTGGACAATGAGGGCCAATAGCTCTTCAGTCCCCTCAGTGCCAGTAGGAGTGGCAGTCATTATTGGAACTGCAGAAGGCCTTGAAAGACACTGCTAATGCTGGTAAGTGGGTCTGAGGACTCATTACGGTCAACTAGGCATTCCCTGGTGGCAGACAGCAGTGCTGGGGAGATCAGAGGGAAGGGTTTCCAGAAGGCACCATCCTTGCCACTGGAAAGTCCTTCATAAATGCCAGGGTGCCTCATTGCCAAGAAAACCCTGCCCTGCCTGCTGCAGTGATGATGGGAAGAGGACCTTAAGAGATAAATAATTTTCCACCTAAGGGTGTCAATTGGCCTAAGGGGAAGCATGTTGCTTCCCATCCTCCACCTCACTGGCAAAATCCTACCAGTGGTAGGTAAATGACAGGTACAACAACTCCTGAAATCTCACCAGTTTTCCGCCCTTTGAAGTTTACTTTGGAAGTTGGAGTCTTTAGAGTTTTCTATCCTGGAAGTTTAATGTTGTTCATTCACTAAGTATATTCAATACTATGATTGATTGATGTATGAACACTTAGAGAATTGAGGGTTTCACTGCTTAACCAAGAAATTGAAACTGAGGCAGATGATTAACCATGATTGAATGGTAAAGTAAGTTCAAGGGGCTGTACAGTCTACCACTCCTCCCACTTCTGATGTGTTTGTGCAAGAACCTTGATTCTGTGATTCTACGCAGTCTGGAATCACAAACACGATTTGGAACTTTAGTTGCCTGAATTTTACAAATAGAACACTGGTTCATGCAATATGAGCAAATATATTTCTAAAATTGAGCTTCACAAATAACTGGAGCAAATCAGCATGAAAAACTTTTGTCTCTACTACTACTCACAGAGGGAACTTACAAAGCATCAAATTCTCGCCACCTTATGGCGGTTCTGAGTTACCACACGACAGGAGAAACTGGTGGTATCTTCAATAAGGGGAAAGTGGTGTTGCAGTCTCTGCTTCCAAGTGTTCCCTTTCCCCGAGTTAACAATTGAGCTATGCCTATGCTTACAGGCCAGATTTTAACTGTGCATGAGACAAAATATCGCTGTAAGTGTCTGATATTTTACATTTTTACTTTAAAAACTGATACAATCACTGTTTATAAGGAAATTTGGATTGTCTTTCAGTTAGTGAAATATGAAGAGCTCTGAAACGATATTTAAGAGGATATTTGAAGAGTGAGTATCAGCATGGACCTGATGGGAAGAAGGAGCTCCTTGCACTGTTATTTCTATGATGGTCAAGGCCAACACATACAAAGTAACACCATCATCTGTAAGTTACCCTCCAAGCAAAATTCTGTCTTAACTTTGAAATGTATCAGTGTTCCTTCACTGTCACTGAGTCAAAATCGTGAAACACTCTCCCTTACAACGTTGTGGGTGTAACCTTGCTCTCATTACTGCAGTAGTTCAACAGGGCAACTAACTATCATTTTCACCAGGGCAATTTGGGATGGGCAATAAATGTTGGCCTTTCCAGTGATACCTGCATCCCATGAAAGAATAAGAAATATACACCTTTTGCACCATTGAAGAAACATGCAGAACCATTAAATGCTGAGTACCTTTTAATTTGATGCAAAACAACGACTGCTATTACAGGAATAGTGCCAGAAGACCGGAGAATAACAAATGTTCCCTTAATCAAGAAGGGGAATAGAGACAATCCTGGTAATTATAAACCAGTGAGCCTTACTTCGGTTGTGTTTAAAGTGTTGGAAAAGGTTTTAATAGATAGGATTTATAATCATCTCGAAAGGAATAAGTTGATTAGGGATAGTCAACACGGTTTTGTGAAGGGTAGGTCATGCCTCATAAACCTTATTGCGTTCTTTGAGAAGGTGACCAAAAGGTGCTTGAGGTTAAAGCTTGATGTGGTGTATATGGATTTCAGTAAGGGGTTTGATAAGGTTCCCCATGGTAAGCTACTGCACAAAATATGGAGGTGATGGGATTGAGGGCGATTTAGTGGTTTGGATCAGATATTAGCCAGCTGAAAGAAGAAAGGGGGTGGTGGTTGATGAAAAATATTTATCCTGGAGTTCAGTTTCTAGTCGTATACCGCAAAGATCTGTTTTGGGCCCACTGCTGTTTGTCATTTTTATAAATGACCTGCATGAGGGCGTAGAAAGATGGGTTAGTAAATTTGCGGATGACACTAAGGTCGGTATAGTTGTGGATAGTGCCAAAGGATGTTGTAGGTTACAGAAGGAAATAGATAAGCTGCAGAGCTGGGCTGAGAGGTGACAAATGGAGTTTAGTGCGGAAAAGTGTGAGGTGATTCACTTTGGAAATGCAGGAATGCAGAGCATTGGTTGAATGGTAAGATTCTTGGTAGTGTAGATGAGCATAGATCTCTGTGTCATGTACATGGATCCCTCAAAGTTGCCACCCAGGTTGATAGGGTTGTTAAGAAGGCATATGGTATGTTATCTTTTATTAGTAGAGGGATTGAGTTTTGGAACCATGAGATTATGCTGCTGCTGTACAAAACCCTGGTGCAGCTGCACTTGGAATATTACGTGCAATTCTGGTCACCGCTTTATAGGAAGGAAGTGGAAGTTTTGGAAAGAGTTCAGAGGGCATTTACTAAGATGTTGCCTGGAAGATCTTACAAGGAAAGGCTGAAGGACTTGAGGCTATTTTTGTTAGAGACAAGAAGGTTGAGAGGTGACTTAATTGAGACATATAAGATAATCTGAGGGTTAGATTGGGTGGACAGTGAGAGCCTTTATCTTTGAATTGGGATGGCTAGCACGAGGACCATAGCTTCAACTTGAGGGGTGATAGATATAGGATAGATGTCAGAGGTAGTTTCTTTACTCAGAGTAGTAGGGGCGTGGAACACACTGCCTGCAACAGTAGTAGAATCACCAACTTTACGGGCATTTAAATGGTCATTGGATAGGTATATGGATGAGAATGGAATAGTGTAGGATAGATAGGCTTTGGATTGGTTTCACAGGGCGGTGCAACATCGAGGGCCGAAGGGCCTGAAATGCACTGTAATGTTCTATTTTCTATGTCCTATGCTATCCTCAGTTGAAATAAATCATCCTTGCTTTTAAAGAAAATTGTCTTTATATAGTTTTATGTGCACCCGCTAATCCACAAAATAACTTTTTCTCCCTTTTCTTTCCTCGGTGAAGCCTTATTTTCAAGAGTTTGCCAAGATTACAAACTGTAAATAGGTTCAATCCCACATTGTAAAACAAAAACTAGGAATTATAAATGTCACGTCCTCCATCCTAACTTAGATCTCTTGAAACATTACAAGTCATTGAAAGCAGACTTAGAAATAGCCCAATCATGAATGGAATCTTCTCAGCCCCTGAACAATGTGAGCATTGGCAAGTCAGTTGGGAAAATATGGTGAGGAATATAGCGCTGCACTAAGGGTTGCTGAATGAATGGAACACATACATTCACAAGCCCAGGACTGGCATCAACCTCCACCTGCTGTGGAGCTGATCTCTACTGTGGAGCTGAGTGACTGTCTTGATGTGGTGAAGCTCAGTGAATGAATGCACATGTGAATGAGTGAACAAATGAATGAGTGAGTGAATGAGGGAATGAATGTGATGCTGTTCAGCCTATCATCACTGCAACACCTCCTTCCTCTAACTCGGGCCACCGAAAGACAAAGCATCATAAAATCATAAGTTACAGAAGAGTCCCTTTGGCCCATCAAGTCTGTTCCTCCAAAAAATATACTAGTCCCATTTTCCTGCAATAGGCCCATAGCCTTGAATGTTATGATACTTTAAGTGCTCATCCAAGTACTTTTTTAAAAGTTATGTTGTCATGCCTAAACCAGCCTTACAGAGTGTGCATTCCAAATCCCCACCACCCTCTGGGTGTAAAAGGTTTTCCTGGACTCCCCTCTAAACCTCCTGCCTTTCACCTTATCGACCCTTTATCTAATGGAATCAGCTGTATTCTATTCACCCTGCCCATGCCACTTGTAATCTTATAAACCTCTATCGGACCCTGCTCAACCTTCTTGGTTCCAGACAAATAACCCCAAACTTATCTCGGCCTCTCTTCACAACTGAAATGATCCATCCCAAGCAACATCCTGGTGAATCAATCACATCCTTCCTATTGTGCGGTGACTGGAATTGCAGGCAGTACTCCAGCTGTGGCCTCACCACAGCTCTGCAAAGCTCCAATATGACTTAAAATAAAACAAAGAACTGCAGATGCTTCAGATCTAACATAAAAACAGACATTTCTGGTGAAACCCGGCTGGTCTGGCAGCATCTGTGGAAAGAAAGCACAGTGTCCTCATAGTCGGCATCACCATGAAGCATTCTGGGAAGGAGCAGAAAATGTGTCCAGCCTCAGTTGGTGAAGGGTAGCACCAGCAGTGAAAGTGATGTTGCAGAGAAGCTGTGGTGTGATTGGTTGGTCAGTTAGGGACTAGCCTTAAATAGCAGTAGATTCAGAAAGGAGTATAATTAGGGTCTGTCCAAGAATAGCTTTTATCTAACAATTAATAAAACCTATATTAGAAATGGCAGCACATGTGATGTGTTGTTCTTGCATGGTGTGGGAACTGGTGGATCACATTGTGAGCTGCAGTGATCACATCTACTATAGCTGTCTACAGCATTTCAGTCCAGAGTTGGTGGGCTAGAATCTGAGTTTCAGACACTGTGGCATATCTGGGAAAGGGAGAGTTACCTTGATACTGTGTTGCAGGCAGTCACACTCTGCAATTCAACTATGTCAGATTTGACCATTGAACAGGAACAGGAGGGTGTGGCAACAACTGAGGCATTTAAAGGGATACTGAACATAACATTGGAGGAGCCTCAGCTCTAGACCTTGTCCAACAGGAATGTAACACTTTCTCCCTGTATGAATGAGAAACAGCCTGTAGGGAGGATGGTCAAAGTGACTGCTGTACAATGGTGGTCCAGGAATTTGGACATTAAAATGCAGGCACCCTCTTTGTTGTTCTGCAGACAACAAGTTTGAGGCTGCAGAATGGGTTTTGCATTAATGTTAATTAAAGGGACATTCTTTTTATTTGTTCTTGGGGAGGTGGATATCATTGATAAGGTGACCATTCACTATCCATTTCTAATTGCCCTCAAAAAGATAATGAAAATATGCCCTCTTGAGCTTTCTGCAGTTGGTGTGATGTAGATACAATGCTGTAAAGGAGGGAGTTCCAGGATTTTGACATAGCGAGAGTGAAGAAACAATGATATATTCGAAGTCAGGAACGTGAGTGACTTGGAGGTAAATTGCAGGCGAGGGCAGAGATTATGGGCTTTTCTACTGCACCTGGTCCAGGTACCTGATCCAAGCACAGCAGGCTCCCAGGGGTCCCAGGCCCCAGCTGTTGCTCCATGATATATCCCCCTGTCTCAGACCCTGCTTGCAGGTGCTGGTGTTTCCACACATCTGCTGCCCTTGCCCTTTTAGGTCACAGATGTCACAGGTTTGGAAAGTGCTATCAAAGAATTATTCTAAGTTGTTGTTGTGAATCTGATGGTACAGCTTACTGCCCCTGTATGCCAGTGGTGAAGGGAGTGTTTAAGATAATGCACACTTTGTCACAGAGTAGAGTAGAGTCATACAGCAAGGAAACAGGCCCTTTGGCCCAAACTGGTCCATACTGACCATGTGCCCACTCAGCTAGTTCCAATTGCAATTGGTCCATTTCCCTGTAAACCCTTCCTATCCCTGTACATATCCAAATGTTTTGGAAATGTTGCTATTGTACCTGCCTCAACCACTTTCTCTGGTAGCCCATTTCTGCAATTTACCTCCAAGTCACTCACATTCCTGACTTCGAATATATCATTGTTTCTTCACTCTCGCTATGTCAAAATCCTGGAACTCCCTCCTTTACGGCATTGTATCTACATCACACCAACTGCAGAAAGCACAAGAAGGCATATTATCATTATCTTTTTGAGGGCAATTAGGAATGAATGGCAAATGGTTACCTTATCAATGATACACGCAACGTTCTCTGCATGAAGTAGTTGTCCCACAGGTCCTTCTTATATCTTTCCCCTATCACCTTAAACCTATGCCCTCTCATTTTCAATTCCCCATCCCTGGGAAAAAGACTACATGCATTCATCCCATCTATGCTCCTCATGATTTTATACATCTCAGTAAGATCGCCCCACATTCTCCTACATTCCAAGAAATGAAGTCCTATCCTGGCAAACCTCTCCCTAAAACTCAGGCCTACCATTCCTGGACAGAGCCTCATAAATCTTCTTTCCAGTTTAACTATGTCTTTCCTATAAAAGGGTGACCAAAACTGTACACAATTCTCCAAGTGCAGCCTCAACAACAACTTATATAAGTATAACATAATATCCCAACTCCAATATTCAGTGCCTTGACTGACAAAGGCCAGCATGCTATATGCCTCCTTCACCATCCTGTCTACCTGTGATGCCGTTTTCAAAGAACCATGTGCTTGTACTTCTCGGTCCCTCTATTCCACAACACTCCTCAGGACCTTACCATTGTTTTCAAAGTGCAACATCTCACACTGATCTGTATTGAATTGCATTTGCCAATCCTCAGCCCACTTCCCATCTGATCAAGATCCCTGTAATTTTTGATAAACCTTCCTTGCTATCAACGATACCTCCTAATTTTGTATCATCCTCAAACTTCTTATCATGCCTTCTACATTCACATTCAGATCATTTATGTAAATAACAAATCAATGGTCCCAACGCCGACACCTGTGGCACACCACTAGTCACAAGCCTCCAGTCTGAGAAACAACCTTCAACCATCACCCTCTGCTTCCTACCAGCGAGCCAATTTTGAATCCAATTAGTTAGCTCGCCCTGGATACCATGTGACCTAATCTTCATGACTAGCCTGCCACGTGAGATCTTGTCAAAGGCCTTACTAAAGTCCTTATAGACAACATCCACTACCCTACCCTCATCTATCCTCTTGGTTTACCTCTTCAAAAAACTCTAAAATATTTGTCAGTCACGATTTCCCATGCACAAATCGATGTTGACTATCCCTACTCAGAGCTGACTATCCAAATGTTGGTTGATCGTGTCCCTCAGTATCCTGTCCAACAACTTGTCTACCGCTGATATCAGGCTCACTTGCCTAGAGTTTCCTGACATGTCTTTGCTATCTTTCTTAAATAACGGAACAACATTAGCCAGTCAGTCTTCCAGAACTTTACCAATGGCTAAAGATGAAGCAAAAACCTCTGCAAAGGCCTATACAATTTCTTCCCTCACTTCCCACAATGTCCGAGGATGGGCTTGATCAAGTCCAGGGGATTCATCCACTTTAACTCCTCCTCTTTAGTTATATATATGGTCCAAAATATCACCACTTGTTTCCCTTATTTCCTTAGCATCCATGATTGTCTTCTCAGTAAACACTGAGAAGTATTTTTTTTAAATCCCGCCCATCTCCTGTGGCCAACACATAGATGGCCATGCTGATCTTACTGGGATCTGTTCTCTCCCTAGCCACTCTTTTAGTCTTAATATAGCTATAGAATCACTTGGGATTATCTTTGACCTTATCTGCCAGATCCATCTCATTTACTCTTTTGGCTCTTCTGATTTCCCTCTTAAGTGTGCTCCTACACTTTTCATAGTCATCTAGTGATTCACTGGAACCCAATTGCTTTAACACAATGTATGCCATCTTCTTTTTCCTGACCAGAGCCTCAATATCCCTCATCAGCCAGGGATCCCTAAACCTGCAAGCTTTTCCCTTCACCCTAACAGCGACATACTGTCCCCAGACTCTTGATATCCCACTTTTAAAAGCCTACCATTTGAAAACCTGCCTTTTCCTTCAAACAGACTGACCCAAGGGCTTATGCCCGAAACGTTGATTCTCCTGCTTCTCGGATACTGCCTGGCCTGCTGTGTTTTTCCAGCACCACATTTTTCAACTCTGGTCTCCAGCATCTGCAGTCCTCACTTTCTCCTAGTTGATCTTATACACCTAACGGTAAGGTTCTAGGGAGTGTTACTGAACAAATAGACCTTGGAGTAAAGGTTCATAGCTCCTTGAAAGTGGAGTCACAGGTAGATAGGATAGTGAAGAAGGCATTTGATATGCTTTTCTTCATTGGTCAGAGTATCGAGTATAGGAGTTAGGAGGTCATATTGTGGCTGTAGGGGACATTGGATATGTCACTTTTGGAAAATTGCATGCAATTCTGGTCTCCTTCTTATCGGAAATATGTTGTGAAACTTGAAAGAGTTCAGAAAAGATTTACAAGGATGTTGCCAGGGTTGGAGGGTTTGAGCTATAGGGAGAGGCTGAATAGGCTCGGGCTGTTTTCCCTGGAACATCAGAGGCTGAGGGGTGACCTTATACAGGTTTATAAAATTATGAGGGGCATAGATAGGATAAGTAGACAAAGTCTTTTCCCTGGGGTCGGGGAATCCAGAACTAAAGGGCAGAGCTTTAGAGTGAGAGGGGAAAGATATAAAAGAGACCTAAGGGACAACTTTTTCACCCAGAGGGTGGTACGTATATGGAATGAGCTGACAGAGGAAGTGGTGGAGGCTGGTACAATTGCGACATTTAAAAGGCATCTGGATGGGGATGAGAATAGGAAGGGTTTGGAGGGATATGGGCCAGGTGCTGGCAGGTGGGACTAGATTGGGTTGGGATATCTGGTCGGCATGAACAAGTTGGACCGAAGGGTCTATTTCCATGCTGTACGTCTCTATTACTATCACTTCATAACCGAAAATCCTGCCCCCTACACCAGCCACGCATTCATCTGGCCTGTCTTTCTATTTCTATTCTCACTGATGCATGACACTGGGAGTAATCCAGAGATCACTGCGCTGGAGGTCGTGCTTTTTAACTTCTTACCTAACTGCCTGTACTCATTTCACAGGACCCCATCCCTTTGTGTACCTATGTTATCTGTACCAATGTGTACAATGACCTCCAGCTGTTCACCCTCCCCTTCAGAATGCTCTGCAACTGCACAAAGACATCTTTGGATGGTGTGGAGTTTCATGAGTGTTTTTGAATCTTGATTATCAGGAGAAAGTGAGGACTGCAGATGCTGGAGATCAGAGCTGGAAAATGTGTTGCTGGAAAAGCGCAGCAGGTCAGGCAGCATCCAAGGAGCAGGAGAATCGACGTTTCGGGCATAAGCCCTTCTTCAGGAATTTTTGGAGCTGCACCCATTCATCCATGTGGATTTTGAGAGAAAGAAATCCTCAATTCTTCTTATACCATCATCACCCAGTCGAACTACTTTTCCACCTTTTGCTGCTTGCTGGTCGTTCCTAAATGTGCTGCGCCCTTCAAGATTCAGGTCTGAATCCAATTCGTCCTGCAGTCACATCTCTATAAGAGCTACCAGATTGTGCAATAGAATAAATACAGTCAGTTCATCTGTTTTGTTTAGAATGATATGTGCATTCAGATACAGAGCTCTTAGTTTTAACCTTTTACTCTTTATAAATTCTAGTCTTATCTATTGGTTGATTCTTTAATTCATATTCTGTATCTCTTCCTGCCACAGTCTGTCTATCATTTCGTTTATCAGTACTTTTCTCATTGGCCTTGACTCTCCTGTTTTATTTACCAAATAAAAGCCAGCATGTCCTTTTCCTTCTTTTTTTGTTTGCTGTACTTGCATGGTAACTTCCTCTGTTCCTTGTATTAGCACACTTCAAGTCTCCCTAAAAATCAACATTTACAAGTCTCATGCTTTTCAATTACTAATTATTAATAGAATTTTCTATTCTCACGATTAAAGGGAGTAGACATAAAGACAGTGGCATTTATGTTTGTTGATAGTAAAAATTCGGTGGAATGTAAATTGTGAGGAGGACACTGAGAAATTGCAAATACATATGGACAGTTGAAGTGAATGAGCAAAAAAATTGCAGATGGAGTATAATGTTGGGAAGTGTTAATTTTTTTTAATGCACAGATGAAACAGGTAAGATTTTTTAATAAATATTTTGCATCTCACTTTGCCAAGAAGCAAAATACCATGTAGGTCATGACGAGATTCAAATGTTTGAAGGATTTAAAATTGAGGAGAAGAAGGTGGTAGAACATAGGTTATTGTAGATGGAGTTGGTAAGGCATGATAGGATGCCTCCAAGGATACTGAGGGAAGTGAGAATAGAAATTATAGAGGCACTGACCATAACTTTCTAGTCTGCCTTAGACTCAGAGTTGGTGCTAGAGAACTGGAGAGTAGCTAGTTTTACATCCTTGTTCAAAGGAGGGTGTTAATAATCCCAGCAGCAACAGCGCAGTCAATCTAAACTTGATGTGGAAAGCTTCTAGAAATGATATTTTGGGACAAAATTAATCATCACGTGAGGAAAATGTGAGTTAATTAAGGAACGCCAACTCAGATTTGTTAAGGCCAAATAATGTTTACTCACAAAATCCCTGCAATGTGGTAGCAAGCCATTCAGCCCATCGAGTCCACGCCGACCCTCTGTAGAGCATTTCAGCCAGACCCACACCATCCCTGTAACCCTGCAATTCTCATGCCTAACCCACCTAACCCGAGACACCATGAGGTAATTTAGCATGGCCAATCTACCTAACCTTTGGACTGTGAGAGGAAACCCATGCAGATACATGCAAACACCATACAGACAATCACCCGAGGTTGAATCGAACCCGGGTCTCTAATGCTGTGAGGCAGCAGTGCTAACTACAGAGCCACTGTACCACTCCCACAAGGGAATGATTTAAAGAGATAACAGAGTTGATAGATGAGGGTGATGCCTTTGATGTGGTGTATTTGAAAAAAGACATTTGATAAAGTCTCACATAACACTCTGGTAATTAAAGTTATAGAACAAAAGAATGGAATAAAAGAAACAAAATTGAGTGACAAGAAACTGAGAATAGCAGTGAATGAATGTTTTGTCAAGGAGGAAGGAAGATTGCCGTGGAGTTCCTGAAGGTCTGACTTTGGGACTTTTGATTTTCCTGATGAATGAGACCTAGATGTATTGGATACAATTTCAAAATTTATGGTGATATTAAAGTTTGAAGTATTATGAAATGAGAGGACAATAATGTAGAACTTCAAAATAGACAGAGACAATTTGGTGGAATGGACAGCTAAGTGTTAGGTGAAGATCATTGTAAAGAAGAGTGAAGTGATTCATTTCAGGATAAGCATGGAGAGTCGATATGAAATTAACATAGTTCTAAAGGGTGCGCAGGAGCAGCTAGACCTGGTGAATATGTGCATAAATCATTGGAGGTATAGGACATTTAGAAAGAGCAATTCATAAAGCATGCAGTATTCTAGGTTTTATTGGTAGGAGTAGCTGGTATAAAAACCAGGAGGTTATTTTAACCTTGTATAGAACACTAGTTCAACCTTAACTGGAGTATTGTGACCCACACTGGGCACAACAGTTTCTGAAAAACATGAAAGAATTTGAGAAGGTGCAGAAAATGTCTGAAAATGTTTCCAGACATTACGCATTTTAGTTACTTAGACAGATTGGAGAAGTTGGGACTGTTTTCCTCTGAGAATTGAAAGTTGGTAGAGGTAGAGAAAATCACAAGACCCAGAGTCGATGGGCAAAAACTATTCTCGTCAGTAGAAAGATGAGAATAAGAGAGCATAGATTTATATAGCTTGAAAAAAATCATGCAATACAGAAGAGGCCCTATGATCCATTGAAAGAGAAGCAATGATGACCTGAGGAGAATCTTTTTCACACAATGAGTGCTTTTGATATGGAATGTACCTCCTGACAATGTGCTAGAGGCAGATTCAATCAGAGCTATCTATTAGATTATTACCTATAAAAAGAGACACAGGAGAAAGTTGGAGAATGATACTAGGTACAAGCAGAGTATTGATCCAGAGACACATAACAAGCTGCTGACTTTCCTATGATTCTGTGATATGCCTCATGACTGATGTCCAACTTATTAGCTTGCAGTTTTCTGTTTTCTCTCTCACTCTTGTTAAATAATGACTTTAACTTATTTTTTCTAATAAACCTCTTCAGAGAGGTTATTACACACCTCTGGAGCAGATGGGACTTGAACTGAGGCCTCCTGGGTTCAGGTGTTGGGACTACCACCAAACCACAAGAGAACCTTCAAAGAATGGTTTTAATGCCCAGGACTTGCATTAAACACAAGTGATATATAATTAGCATCAGTTGCACTGAGTTACTTATTCATGCTCTAATCTTCTGTACAAACAATGAAAACCAAATGATATTGGTACACCGCCATTTTTGGTGTAGGTTTGAATTTGATTCTCTTTTGTGTAGGTTGCACATTACCCAACAGGTAATAATAAACAGCTGTTCATTTCCAAGCCCAAAACACATTTTTCTGCAACTCCCCTCAACAATATTTTATTCCTAATAATCTTCCCTGTGTACTTCCCTGAAGATGTTCACTTTCACATGAACAAGATACAATAATAGGCCATTCAGCTCTTTGTAAGTGCTCTGTAATTCAACAAAGGTCATGGCTGATCTGATTTTAACCTCAACACTACATTCCTACAAATCCCCGATAATCTTTCAACGTCTTGGTAGTTGAAACATTACCTCTCCCTTAACAATATTTAAAGATTCTGCATCCATTGCCTTTTGAGGAAGGGAATTCTAAAAACTTACAAGAGAAAATAATTCTCATCTCAATCTGAAATGGGCACTCCCTTGTTGTTAAACTATCACAGCTAGTTTGAGATTTTTCCTATGAGGGGAAACATAATTTCAACATCCACCCAGTCAAATTCACTTAGGATCTTACATTTCAATTAAGTCATCTCTGACTCTTCTAAACTACATAGGTTACAGGTTTAGAACATAGAACATAGAAAAATACAGCGCAGTACAGGCCCTTTGGCCCTCGATGTTGCGCCGATCCAAGCCCACCTAACCTACACTAGCCCACTATCCTCCATATGCCTATCCAATGCCCGTTTAAATGCCCATAAAGAGGGAGAGTCCACCACTGCTACTGGCAGGGCATTCCATGAACTCACGACTCACTGAGT
>NC_057738.1:4233789-4281164 GCF_004010195.1 Chiloscyllium plagiosum | reverse complement strand
CAGTGCACACTTATTCCTCTCCATCACTAGAGTAAAAGTCACTGAATTGTGGTCACTGTCCCCAAAGTGCTCACCTACTTCCAATTCTAACACCTGGCCTGGTTCGTTACCCAGAACCAAATCCAGTATGGCCTCACCTCTTGTTGGCCTGTCTACATATTGTGTCAGGAAACCCTCCTGCACACATTGGACAAACACCGACCCATCAGGTCTAGTCATTTAGCTGTCTAGTCATTCCTCTGAAGGCAATCCACTTATTGAAATATTAGTCTAGTAAACCTTTGAACTGCTTTCAATACATTAGCATCCAACCATAAATATAGTGACCAACATGGTACACAATATTCCAGATGCAGTCTCACCAATGCCTTAGAAAACTGGAGCAAAATCTCCCTACTCTCACATTCAACCTGCCTCACAATAAACCATAACATTCTATTAGTTTTCTGGATTATTTGCTGTACCTGCATATTAACCTTCTGTGATTCGTGCCCTAGGACTTCCAGATCTCTCTGCGTCTCAGAGCTCTATGGCCTTTCACCATTTAGGTAAAATGCTTCATTTTTATGTCTCTGCCAAAATGCATAATTTCACATTCTCCCACATTTACTCCCATTTGCCAGATATTTCCCACTCACTCAACCTCTCTATATCCTCTTGTAGATCCTTTATAACCCCTTCAATACTCACTTTCCTACTTACCTTCTTGTCTTCAGCAAATTTAGCAACCTTACCTTCAATCCTTTCATCCACATCATTTATATAAATTGTCAAGAGTTCAAGGCCTAACACTGACTCCTGTGGCACACCACTTGTGATATGCTGCCAGCCAGAAAAAGACCCATTTATTCTGACCCTCTCCTCCTGTTAGAAAGCCAATCATCTATATATACTGATTTGTTACCCCATACATCATGAGCTTTATTTTCCTCAATAACCTTTGATGTGGCACCTTATCAAATGCCATCTGGAATTCTAAATACTATACATCCCCTTCATAGCACAAGTTACTTCTTCAAAGAGCTCTGACAAATTAGTTAAACATGATTTCCCTTTGATGAAACCATGTTGGTTCTGCCTCATTCCCTTGAACTTATCCAGGTGCTCTGTATTGATGTCTTTAATAATAATTTGTAACATCTGGTCACCTTGTCAATATCCCACTGAAGTCATTCAGCATCATCCTCACAATTCCCTATTCTCCCTCGCTTAGTACCATCTACAAATTTAGAAATTGTGACCTCAAACCCATTTCCAAACCAGAAAAAGCAAGTGTCCCAACAGTGATCCCTGGGGAACACCACTTTTAACTCGTTTCCAGTCTGAGAAATGCCCATCTATATTTACTCTCTGTTTCCTATCTTTTAGACAATTTTTGGTCCATGCTGCCAAGGACACACCAACCGCAAACATTTCTAATTCACTAACCAATATGCCATGTTGCACCATATCAAATGCTTTCTGAAAGTTCAAATGTACAACATTTACAACGCCACCCTTATCCACTGCCTGTGTCACCTCACCAAAGAATTCAACTAAATTTGTCAGACATGACCTGCCCTTGACAAAGACATGTTGACTGTCTAGTATTAACTTTTCTTTTTCTTACCCCCTGTTATGGTCTCCATCAGTCAGACGTCAGGCTGACAGGTCTGTAGTTTCCTGGCATATCCTTTGTACATTTCTTAGATAATTCGTCACATTTGCAATCCTCCACTCCCCCAGCCATATACCTCCATCTTCTTCCTTATTTTCTCATTAATATTCTTAGTCATCCAGAATGCTCTGATTTTAAATACCCTATATTTATTTCTCACAGGTATTTATTTAGCTTGCAATCTATTCATTTCTCTTTTGAAATTTGTTCATTTTTAACTGCTGTTTAATCCACTAAAGTTGACATTTCTGGTCAAACTGCTCCAGTTCTACTTTTAGACTCCTAAAATCTGCCCTTTTCCAGTCCACGATCTTAATCCTTGATAATTTTTATCCTCTTCCAACTTAATATTGAACTTATTATGATTGCTATTTCCCAAATGCTTCTCTGGTCTGATATTGTTCACTCGGCCTGTTTTATTTCCTAGGACCCGAACCAGCACAGCTTCCTCCCTGGTAGAACTGAAAATGTACTGTTCTAGAAAGGTCTCCTTACACAGGAATTTCTCCCTTTCCATGTCCTGCACTCGATGTTTTCCCGGTCTACTCCAGGTTCATTGAAATCACCAACTATCTCAATGTTATTTTTCTTGCAGATTTCCATAATCTGCCTACAAATGCTCTCTTCTACTTCCTCCCCACTATTTGGAGTTCTATAATAAATACCCAATAAGGGCACCACTCCCTTCCTGTTTCTCACCTCCAACCATATACTGTAGATTCTAATTCAGGAACTGCATCTCGTTCAGGGGTTATGATACAGTCTCTGACCCAGACTGCGACATCACATCCCTTTTTACCCACCGTGTTTCTACTAAAAACCTTATAACCCAGGATGTTAAGTTTCCAGTCCTGTCTGGTATGAGCCATGTTTTTGTCACTGCTCCTTATATCATATCTCCCAGGGCAATCTTTGCTTCTAGTTGCCCTGTTTTGTTCACTGCACTCCGTGCATTCACATACATACAATTTAACTCTGCTCTTATCTCTTTCTTGCCCGTTGGAAGGTAACCATTTCTTTGCTCACTGTCAGCACTCAACCCTTCCCTAACTTCCTTTCCCCCACCACATCTTCTCTTTTTTGACCTCACTGGTACTTCCAAAACTAGGCCCATTAATCAGCCCAACCCCTGCCGTACAAGTTGAAATCCACCCCAACTGCACTCTTTACTGTCTCGGCCAGGAGATCAGTTCAATTTTTGATCTGGTTAAGCCCATCTCTTCTGAACAGCTTTCTCTTTTTCCAAAGGTGATTCAAATTAACATAGCCACCCTCCATGTTTTCCTCACCTCCTGTCCTTCCTAAATATCATATATTCTTCAATATTCAGGTCCAAATCTAGGTTCTGCAGCCTCATTTCAGTAATAGCCAGTAGATTGTACTTATTTAACTCCATCAGCGTGACTGTTTCGTTTAGAATGCACATGCATTCAAATGCATACTTGTGTTTTGTCCTTTTATGTTTGTTGTAATCTCTAGTCATATCTGCTGATTTACTGTTAGTTCTGCATTTTCTGTCCCTTCCTGTCATTGTCTGTTTATCATTTCCCACATTAATTCCTTCTCTTTTTTGCTCTGCTTTTGTACCACAGACACTGTACCTCATCCACATGGTTACTCTCCAAGTGTAAGCCCGGCTGGAGAGTTGGCAGGATATTTGATTGCAAGTGATACTCAGTTCTCACCTCATTCAGGCCTCAACTAATCTCATTGGGAAGCTGTGGGGATGAGATGGTGGGTCATGGATAATCGTCAAGAATGTTAACTGAAAGATCTTTGTTCTTCCATTGAGTTAGTCTCCTCAGCATTACAACAGCAATGTTAATACAGGTAAGCAATCAAACCTAGGGTTAGCCTGAGCTTTACAGCACAGCTTGTCAGTATCTTAACTATTGCACAAGATATCTTTCTGTCATACAGCATATGTGATTATGCAATCAGGCATGAAGATGACCGAAAATGTGCATGTCAATCAATGTGTGGATACCTCCGTCAACCTGCTATTTACTTATTTCTTTTTGTCCTCTCACTTCTCTGACAGATGTATTGCTCAAAGAACATGGATACAGAAAAGGAAAAAAGTCTGATAATCTGGGGTGACTTAAAAAAGTTGGTGAGTTCAATTTTAATCTGGCATATCTAATGAACTGCACACTCATTCTATCCAATGTTCAAATCTCTAAACATTCATCATCCATGCACCAATAATCTTTATAAAACAAGATATCATGTACCATTCATATGGTTTCCTTCACATTCATATATCTGGCACAGCTGCAAGCATCACACTGACAGTTGAAAAATATTTCTAGTTGCATCGCATAGGCATACTTCAGGACACCCTCTTCCACACTTCCCTCTCGCAGGAGAAAGTGGTGTTATACAGAAAAGAACTGGAGTATGAAAAGCAGGTTTGTTTGTTTAACCTTCATGGAGGGGACAGTCCTGGCCATTGTGGAAAGGGGCATCATTGAAGTGGAGCTAGACCAATCAATACTGAGGATATCAGGATACAATACCTTTTTTCTTATCTTAACCTTTGACGTAGAGTCATGGAGTCCTACAGCACGGAGACAGGTACTTTGGCCCAAACTGGTCCATGTTGACCAAAATGTCCACCTACGCTAACCCCATTTCCCTGTACTTGGCATATACTTTTAATCCTTTCCTATCCATGTATTTGTCCAAATGCCTTTTGAATATTATTAATGTGCTCACCTCAACCACTTCTGTTGGCAGCTCATTCCATACGCACACCACCCTCCTTATGAAAAAGTTGCCCCTCAGATTCCCGTTTATTCTTTTTCCTCTAACCTTAAACTGATGCCCTCTAGTCCTCAATTCCCCTGTCCTGAGAAAAAGACTGAGTGATTCACCCTATCCTTGCCTCTCATGATCTTATGCACCTCTATAAGGTCCCCCCACAGTCTCCTATGCTCTCAAGAAAAAAGCCCTAGCTTGATCAACCTCTCTCTATGACTCAGATCATTCAGTCCAGGCAACATCCTTGTAAAATTTTTCTGCACTCTTTCCAGTTTAATAACATCCTTTCTATAATAAGATGACCAAAATTGAACAGAATACTGCAAGTGCAGCCTCACCTACCAACAGCAACATAACTTCCCAAAGTCTATACTCAGTGCCCTGACTGATGAAGGCTAATGTGCCAAACGTTTTCTTCACTGCCCTGTCTATCTGTAACTCCACTTTCAGTGAACCATTCACCTGAACTCCAAGGTCCCTCTGTTCTACTACACTCCTTAAGGCCCTGCCATTCATCATTGAACTCCTACCTTGGTTTGACTTTCCAAAATGCAAGACCTCAACCTTATCTATATTATCTATAATAAACTTCCCCAGCTGTAATTTCTGAGAACCTTTCTCACTGTCCATGATATCACCCATTTTAGTGTTCAAAGTTTAATAATCACACAACACCAGGTAATAGTCCAGAGGTTTATTTGGAAGCACTGGCTTTCGGAGCGACGCTCCTTCATCACAACCACCTGATAAAGGAGCAGTGCTCCAAAAGCTAGTGCTTCCAAATAAACCTGTTGGACTATTACCTGGTGTTGTGTGATTTTTAACTTTGTCCACCCAAGTCCAACACCGGCACCTCCAAATCATGTTTTAGTGTCATCAGCAAACTTACTAAACATTCCCTGTACATTCTCATCCAAATCATTGATATAGCTAACAAACAGTAATGGGCCCAGCACCAGTCCCTGAGGCACTTCACTTGTCACAGGCCTCCAGCCCGACAAGCATCGTTCCACTATTACTCTCTGCTTCCTACCGTGAAGCCAATTTACCAGTTTGCCCTGGATTCCATACTAACTAACCTTCCAGAGCAGCCTACCATGTGGAACCTTATCAAAGACCTTACTGAAATCCATATAGACTATGTCTACTGCCATGCCCTCGTCAACATGCCTGGTCACAAAGAATTCTAACAAATTTGTGAGGCATGATCTCCCACTCACAAAGCCATATTGACGATTCCTAATCAAACCCTTTCCAAATGCATGTATATATTCTGAAGTAACTGACCCACCACAGATGGTAAGCTTACTGGTCTATAATTTCAGGCTTTTCTTTGTAGGCCTTTCTTGAATAACGGCACAACATTCACTTCCCTCCAGTTTTCCCCATGTTTCAATCTCCTCTGAATCTCAAACTGCTGATGGTGTAAGCAGCAATTCTTACTTTCCACTCTCCCCTCACAGAACGGAAACTTTAATAATCATAGAGTCATTGAGGTATTAAGCACGGAAACAGATTGTTTGGTCCAACTCATCCATGCTGACTAGATATCCTAAATTAATATAATCCCATTTGCCAGCACTTGGCCCATCTCCCTCCAAACCCTTCCTATTCATATATCTATCAGATGCCTTTTAAATGTTAAAAATCATACAACACCAGGTTATAGTCCAACAGGTTTAACTGGAAGCACTAGCTTTCGGAGCGTCGCTCCTTCATCAGATGATAGTGGAGGCCTCCACTATCACCTGATGAAGGAGCGACTCTCCAAAAACTAGTGTGCTTCCAATTAAACCTGTTGGACTATAACCTGGTATTGTGTGATTTTTAACTTTGTACACCCCAGTCCAACACCGGCATCTCCAAATCATGACTTTTAAATGTTGTAATTGTTCCAACCTCCACCACTTTCTCTGGCAGCTCATCTCATACACCCACCACCCACTGCATGAAAAAGTTGCCCTTTAGGTCATTTTTAAATTTTTCCCCTTTCATCTTAAACTTTAGGTCATTTTTAAATTTTTCCCCTTTCATCTTAAACCTATGCCCTCTAGTTTTGGACTCCCTCACCCCAGGGAAAAAGACCCTGTCTGTTTACCCTATCCATGCCCCTCATGATTTTTTAAACCTCTATCAGGTCAACCCTCAGCCTCCAACACTCCAGGGAAATAGCCCCAGTCTATTCAGCCTCTTCCCTCCAATCCTGGCAACTTCCTTGTAAATCTTTTCTGAACCTTTTTACAACTTCCTTCTGATAGGAGGGAGACCAGAATTGCACACAATATTCCCACAGTGACCTAACCAATGTCCTGTACAGTTGCAACATGACCTCCCAACTGTACTGAAGGCAGAAGAAAGCAAAGATGACAAGATATTATCAGGATACAATACCTTTTTTCTCATCCTAACCTTCGACGTAGAGTCATGGAGTCCTACAGCACGGAGACAGGTACTTTAGCCCAAACTGGTCCATGTTGACCAAAATGTCCACCTACTCTAACCCCATTTCCCTGTACTTGGCATATACTTTTAATCCTTTCCTATCCATGTTCTTGTCCAAATGCCTTTTGAATATTATTAATGTGCTCGCCTCAACCACTTCTGTTGGCAGCTCATTCCATATGCACACCACCCTCTGTATGAAAAAGTTGCCCCTCAGATTCCAGTTTATTCTTTTTCCTCTAACCTTAAACTGATGCCCTCTAGTCCTCAATTCCCCTGTCCTGAGAAAAAGACATCCATTCCATGTCACAGCTCCAGCTCAAATACTGACATTCTGTATTTTAGATCATAGGAAAGAATAAGGATCTGATAGTATCAGTCACCTTTGTGAGCTAAGGCACAGGAAATTAATATTCTTGGTATCAACTGAAAATATGGTGAATTTAGACATTACTTCTCCTGCAGAAGAATCAGGTATGGACTTTGACGCAGGCTACACTTTGCTTGGTGTACTGAAAGGCTGGTCAGAATGCCTTGCTCAAAATGAAAACATTTGGAGAGGTCCAGCTCAGGTTTTGTAGAGATTGGAATGAGGTCAGCCACTAGACATCACAGAATATGAAACCAAAAGAGAAAATACTAGAAAATCTCAGCAGGTCTGGCAGCATCTGTAAGGAGAGAAAAGAGCTGACGTTTCGAGTCTAATTGACCCTTTGTCACAGAATATGAGTTCCCTGATTGGGACTGTTAATCTGATCCAATTAGGGAGCCCTGGCTGGCAGATAAAGAGGAGTGTCAGAGATACTGCCACCCTGAGAGCTCACTATGAAGAGGCAGTACTAAAGTCAAGGAGAGCTCCAAGCTGTATGTTTCTGTGACTCAATGTATAAATAAAGGATGCCTTCGTAATGGTGTACCGGCTTCTATGGAGGTTTTTTCAAAAGGCCCATACTTTCCAACGTCTCACAACGTTAGATCTGATGGCTAATACCATCAACTTCCATTGTAATACAAACAGATCTCATCAAAACAAATGTCTGGCCAGTTCAGATGCTGCCATTGTTACTGTGTTTCCAATGGTTTAAAGAAGCTTCACAGATATCTCTTTAGTTCTGAAGAGTGTTCTCCTGTGAGCCCTGGAGGTGCATTCCTGGGAAGGACAGAGCCTCTAGGAACAGAAAACCAGCTGTTCCTTCTCAGGACAATAGGATATGTGTTTCTCTGTCGGTTGCACCACGATGTAGTGTTGTTACCATTGCCTGTCAGACTGCAGCAGCTCAGCCTGAGGTGGTATTGCCTGAATCTCGGCCCCCTGGGCCTTGAGCTGGACAAGGTTTTACTCCTGGGCGATCTGCAGTCCCCTCAGTTGGAGGTGAGCAGCCTTCCCCTACATGTGCTTTAGTCACAAGGAGTTTCACATCATGTGAACACTAGGAGAGAAAGCCGTGTGGAAGGTAGGCATTAAGAGAATGGATAAAATATCATTGCAATACATTACTTAAATATGAATTAATAAGATTAGTTTGCAATATGTATTTTCACAGAGAAATGAAGAAAAGTTGCGTTACAGCTATACACAAAAAAGCTATACAGCTATAACCAAAGTTAGGAAGACAAACATCACAGTCTCTCCCTCCAAGGGTCCTCTGTAGCAGACTAGCACAGGGGGCCCCCACTCGGTCTGAATGCTGGCTGTCATCATGGTCAGCATTAGGCCACTTCCCCTGCTCCTGCACTGGGCCATTACCCCGTTGTCTGCACTGGGCCAGAAGGGCTTTTGTCTGAAACGTCGATTTTACTGCTCCTCGGATGCTGCATGAACTGCTGTGCTCTTCTAGCACCGCTAATCCAGAATCTGGTTTCCAGCATCTGCAGTCATTGTTTTTACCCATTACCCCTGTCAGCACTGGGCCATTACCCCGTTGTCTGCACTGGGCCATTACCCCCTGTTTGCACTGGGCCATTACCCTCTGTCAGCACTGGCCCATTACCCACTGACTGCACTGGGCCATTACCCCCTGTCAGCACTGGGCCATTACCCGCTGTTTGCACTGGGCCATTACCCACTGTCTGCACTGGGCCATTACCCACTGTCTGCACTGGGCCATTACCCTTTCTATGTAAGGGGCCACTGCCCCTGCTTGTTCACTGAGACATTACCCCCTGTCTGCACTGGGCCATTACCTCCTTGTCTGCACTGTGCCATTGCCCCCTGTTTGCACTGAGCCATTACACCATGTCTGCCCTGGGATATTACCCCCTGTCTGCACTGAGCCATTACCCTCTGTCTGCACTGGGCCATTACCCCTGTCTGCACTGGGCCATTAACCCGCTGACTGCACTGGGCATTACCACTTGTCTGCACTGGGCCATTACCCACTTGTCTGCACTGGGCCATTACCCCTGTCTGCACTGGGCCATTACCCCCTGTCTGCACTGGGCCATTACCCCTGTCTGCACTGGGCCATTACCCCTGTCTGCACTGGGCCATTACCTCCTGTTTGCACGGGGCCATTACCCCCTCACCACTGGCCCATTACCCACTGTTTGCACTGGGACATTACCCCCTGTCAGCACTGGGCCATTACCCACTGTTTGCACTGGGCCATTACCCACTGTCTGCACTGGGCCATTACCCGCTGTTTGCACTGGGCCATTTCCCACTGTTTGCACTGGGCCACTACCCACTGTCTGCACTGGGCCATTGCCCTTTGTATGCAAGGGGCCACTGCCTCTGCTTGTTCACTGAGACATTACCCCTGGTCTGCACTGGGCCATTACCTCCTTGTCTGCACTGTGCCATTGCCCCCTGTTTGCACTGAGCCATTACCCACTGTCTGCCCTGGGCCATTACCCCTGTCTGCACTGGGCCATTACCCATGTCTGCACTGGGCCATTACCTCCTGTCTGCACTGGGCCATTACCCCTGTCTGCACTGGGCCATTACCTCCTGTCTGCACGGGGCCATTACCCCCTGTCACCACTGGCCCATTACCCACTGTCTGCACTGGGCCATTACCCGCTGTTTGCACTGGGCCATTACCTGCTGTTTGCACTGGGCCACTACCCACTGTCTGCACTGGGCCATTACCCACTGTCTGCACTGGGCCATTACCCTTTGTATGCAAGGGGCCACTGCCCCTGCTTGTTCACTGAGACATTACCCCCTGTCTGCACTGGGCCATTACCCCTGTCTGCACTGGGCCATTACCCCTGTCTGCACAGGGCTATTACACCCTGTCTGCACTGGGCCATTAATCCCCTGACTGCACTGGGCCATTACCACTTGTCTGCACTGGGCCATTACCCCCTGTCTGCACTGGGCCATTACCCCTGTCTGCACTGGGCCATTACCCCCTTTCTGCACTGGGACATTACCCCCTTGTCTGCTCTGGGCCATTACCTCCAGTCTGCACTGGGACATTGCCCAATTGTCTGCACTGAGCCATTACCCCATTGTCTGCACTGGGCCATTACCTCCTGTCTGCACTGGCTCATTTCCCCTGTCTGCACTGCGCCATTACCCACTATCTGCACTGGGCCATTATCTCCTGTCTGCACTGCGACATTACCCCCTTGTCTGCACTGAGCCATTACCCTCCGTCTGCACTGGGCCATTACCCCCTGTCTGTACTGGGCCATTACCCCCTGTCTGCACTGGGCCATTACCCTCTGTCTGCACTGGGCCATTACCCCCTGTCAGCACTGGGCCATTATCCCATTGTCTGCACAGGGCCGTTACCCCCTGTCTGCACTGGGCCATTACCCCCTGTCAGCACTGGGCCATTATCCCTGTCAGCACTGGGCGATTACCCCCTATCTGCACTGGGCCATTACCTCCTGTCTGCATTGGCTCATTACCCACTTGTCTGCTCTGGGCCATTACCCCCTGTCTGCACTGGGCCATTACCACCCTGACTGCATGGGGCCATTACCCCCATGACAGCACTGGGCCATTACCCCCTGTCTGCACTGGGATATTTCCCCTGTCTACACTGAGCCATTACGATGTGTCTGCACTGGGCCGTTACCTCCAGTCTGCCCTGGGACATTACCGCGTTGTCTGCACTGGGCCATTACCCCATTGTCTGTACTGCGCCATTACCCCCTGTCTGCACTGGGCCATTACCCCTGTCTGCACTGGCTCATTACCCCCTGTCTGCACTGGGCCATTACCCTCTGTCTGCACTGGGACATTATCTCCTGTCTGCACTGGGCCATTACTCCCTGTCTGCACTGGCACATCACCCTCTGTCTGCACTGGGGCATTACCCCCTTGACTGCTCTGGGCCATTACCCCCTGTCTGCACTGGGCCATTACCTCCTGTCTGCACTGGGCCATTACTCCCTGTCTGCACTGGCACATCACCCTCTGTCTGCACTGGGGCATTACCCCCTTGACTGCTCTGGGCCATTACCCCCTGTCTACACTGGGCCATTACTCCCTGTCTGCACTGGGCCATTACCCCCTGTCTGCACTGGGCCATTACCCCCTGTCAGCACTGCGCCATTATCCCTGTCAGCACTGGGCCATTTCCCATTGTCTGCACAGGGCCATTACCCCCTGTCGGCACTGGGCCATTACCCCCTGTCTGCACTGGGCCATTACCCCTGTCTGCACTGGGCCATTATCCCTGTCTGCACTGGGCCATTACCCCCTGCCTGCTCTGGGCCATTACCTCCAGTCTGCACTGGGACATTGCCCAATTGTCTGCACTGGGCCATTTCCCCATTGTCTGCACTGGGCCATTACCTCCTGTCTGCACTGGCTCATTTCCCCTGCCTGCACTGGGCCATTATCTCCTGTCTGCACTGCGACATTACCCCTTGTCTGCACTGAGCCATTACCCTCTGTCTGCACTGGGCCATTACCCCCTGTCTGTACTGGGCCATTACCCCCTGTCTGCACTGGGCCATTACCCTCTGTCTGCACTGGGCCAGTACCCCCTGTCAGCACTGGGCCATTATCCCATTGTCTGCACAGGGCCGTTACCCCCTGTCGGCACTGGGTCATTACCCCCTGTCAGCACTGGGCCATTATCCCTGTCAGCACTGGGCGATTACCCCCTATCTGCACTGGGCCATTACCTCCTGTCTGCATTGGCTCATTACCCACTTGTCTGCACTGGGCCATTACCACCCTGACTGCATGGGGCCATTACCCCCATGACAGCACTGGGCCATTACCCCCTGGCTGCACTGAGCGATTACCCTGTTGTCTGCACTGGGCCATTACCTCCTTGACTGCACTGGGCCACTACTCCCTGTCTGCACTGGCACATCACCCTCTGTCTGCACTGGGCCATTACCCCCTGCTGCACTGGGCCATTACCCCCTGTCTACACTGGGCCATTACTCCCTGTCTGCACTGGGCCATTACCCCCTGTCTGCACTGGGCCATTACCCCCTGTCAGCACTGGGCCATTATCCCTGTCAGCACTGGGCCATTATCCCATTGTCTGCACAGGGCCATTACCCCCTGTCTGCACTGGGCCATTACCCTCTGTCTGCACTGGGCCATTACCCCCTGTCAGCACAGGGCCATTACCCCCTGTCTGCACTGGGCCATTACCCTCTGTCTGCACTGGGCCATTACCCCCTGCTGCACTGGGCCATTACTTCCTGTCTGCACTGGGCCATTACCCTCTGTCTGCACTGGGCCATTACCCCCTGTCAGCACTGGGCCATTACCCCCTGCTGCACTGGGCATTACCTCCTGTCTGCACTGAGCCATTACCCCTGTCTGCACTGGGCCATTACTCCCTGTCTGCACTGGCACATTACCCCTGTCTGCACTGGCACATCACCCTCTGTCTGCACTGGGCCATTACCCCCTGTCTGCACTGGGCCATTACCCTCTGTCTGCACTGACACTTTACCCCCTGTCTGCACTGGCACATTACCCTCTGTCTGCACTGGGCCACTACTCCCTGTCTGCACTGGGACATTACCACATTGTCTGCAGTGGGCCATTACCCCCTGTCTGTGCTGGGCCATTACCCCGTTGTCTGCACTGTGCCATTACATCCTGTCTGTACTGGGACATTACCCTGGGCAGCACGGTGCCACAGTGGTTAGCGCTGCTGCCTCACCGCGCCGGAGATCCGGGTTCAATTCCCGGCTCAGACGACTGACTGTGTGGAGTTTGCACTTTCTCCCCGTGTCTGCGTGGGTTTCCTCCGGGTGCTCCGGTTTCCTCCCACAGTCCAAAGATGTGCAGGTCAGGTGAATTGGCCATGCTAAATTGCCCGTCGTGTTAGGTAAGGGGTAAATGTTGGGGTATGGGTGGGTTGCGCTTCGGCGGGTCGGTGTGGACTTGTTGGGCCAAAGGGCCTGGTTCCACACTGTAAAGTAATCTAATCTAATTACCTCCTGTCTGCACTGGGACGTTACCCCCTTGTCTGCACTGGGCCATTACCTCCTGTCTGCACTGGGGCATTACCCCCTTGTCTGCACTGGGACGTTACCTCCTGTCTGCACTGGCACATTATCCCGTTGTCTGCACTGGGACATTACCCCCTTGTCTGCAATGGGCCGTTACACCCTGCCTGCACTTGGCCATTACACCTGTCTGCACTGAACCATTACCCCCTGTCTGCACTGGGCCTTTACCCCTGTCAGCACTGGGCCATTACCCCGTTGTCTGTACTGGGCCATTACTACCTGTCTGCACTGGGCCATTACCCCCTTGTCTGCTCTGGGCCATAACTACCTGTCTGCACTGGGCCATTACCCCCTTGTCTGCTCTGGGCATTACCTCCTGTCTGCACTGGGCCACTACTCCCTGTCTGCACTGGGACATTACCACATTGTCTGCACTGGGCCATTACCCCCTGTCTGCGCTGAACCGTTACCCCCTGTCTGCACTGGGCCTTTACCCCTGTCAGCACTGGGCCATTACCCCTGTCTGCACTGGGCCATTACCCCGTTGTCTGCACTGGGCCATTACTACCTGTCTGCACTGGGCCATTACCCTCTGTCTGCACTGGGACATCACCCCCTTGTCTGCTCTGGACATTACCTCCTGTCTGCACTGGGCCACTACTCCCTGTCTGCACTGGGACATTACCACATTGTCTGCACTGGGCCTTACCCCCTGTCTGTGCAGGGCCATTACCCCTTAATCTGCGCTGTGCCATTACACCCTGTCTGCATGAGCCATTACATCCTCTCTTCACTGGAACATTACCTCCTGCCTGCACTGGGTCACTACTCTCTGTCTGTACTGGGACATTACCCCCTTGTCTGCACTGGGCCATTACCTCCTGTCTGCACTGGGCCATTAATCCCTGTCTGCACTGGGCCATTACCCCTGTCTGCACTGGTGCATTACCCCCTTGTCTGCACTGGGCCATTGCCCCTGTCTGCACTGGGTCATTAATCCCTGTCTGCACTGGGCCATTAATCCCTGTCTGCACTGGGTCATTAATCCCTGTCTGCACTGGCACATTACCCCCTTGTCTGCACTGGGTCATTACCCCCTTGTCTGCACTGGGCCATTAATCCCTGTCTGCACTGGGTCATTAATCCCTGTCTGCACTGGGTCATTAATCCCTGTCTGCACTGGCACATTACCCCCTTGTCTGCACTGGGTCATTACCTCCTGTCTGCACTGGGCCATTAATCCCTGTCTGCACTGGGCCATTAATCCCTGTCTGCACTGGGACATTAATCCCTGTCTGCACTGGGCCACTACTCCCTGTCTGCACTGGGCCATTACCTCCTGTCTGCACTGGGCCTCTACTCCCTGTCTGTTCTGGGCCATTACCCCCTGTCTGCACTGGGACATTACCTCCTGTCTGCACTGGCACATTACCCCCTTGTCTGCACTGGGTCATTACCTCCTGTCTACACTGGGCCATTAATCCCTGTCTGCACTGAGCCATTACCCCTGTCTGCACTGAACCATTACCCCCTGTCTGTACTGGGCCATTACCCCTATGTCTGCAATGTGCCATTACCCCTGTTTGCACTGAGCAATTTCCCCCCTGTCTATCCTGACACATTACTCCCTGTCTGCACAGGGCCATTACTCCCTGTCTGCACAGGGCCATTACCCACCTGTCTGCACTGGGCCATTACTTCCTGTCTGCACTGGGAGATTACCACATTGTCTGCACTGGGCCATTACCCCCTGTCTGCGCTGAACCGTTACCCCCTGTCTGCACTGGGCCTTTACCCCTGTCTGCCCTGGCACATTACCCCCTGTCTGCAGAGGGCCATTACTCCCTGTCTGCACAGGGTCATTACCCCCCTGTCTGCACAGGGCCATTACCCCCTGTCTGCACTGGGCCATTACTCCCTGTCAGCACAGGGCCAATTACTCCTTGCCTGCAATGGGGCATTACTCCCTGTCTGCCCTGGGACATTACCCCCTGACTGCACTGGACCATTACTCCCTGTCTGCCCTCGGACATTACTCCATGTGTGCACAGGGCCATTAACCCCCTGTCTGCACAGGGCCATTACCCCCTGACTGCACTGGGCCATTACCCCAGTGTCTGTACTGGGCTCTTACCCCCTGTGCACTGGGCCATTACCCCCTGTCTGCACTGGGCCATTACCCCCCTGTCTGCACAGGGCCATTACCCCCTGACTGCACTGGGCCATTAGCCCATTGTCTATACTGGGCCATTACCCCCCTGTCTGCACTGAGCCATTACCCCTGTCAGCACTGGGCCCTTACCCCATTGTCTGCACTGGGCCATTACCCCCTGTCTGCACTGGGACATTACCCCTTTGTCTGCACTGGGCCATTACCCCCTTATCTGCACGGGGCCATTACCCCCTGTCTTCACTGGGCCATTATCCCCCTGTCAGCACTGGGCCATTACCCCTGTCTGCACTGGGCCATTACCCTCTGTTTGCACTGGGCCATTACCCACTGTCTGCACTGGGCCATTACCCTCTGTTTGCACTGGGCCATTACCCTCTGTTTGCACTGGGACATTACCCACTGTCTGCACTGGGCCATTACCCCCCGTTTGCACTGGGCCATTACCCCTGTCTGCACTGGGCCATTGCCCCCTGTCAGAACTGGGCCATTACCCCTGTCTGCACTGGGCCATTACCCTCTGTTTGCACTGGGCCATTACCCTCTGTTTGCACAGGGACATTACCCTCTGTTTGCACTGGGCCATTACCCTCTGTTTGCACTGGGACATTACCCACTGTCTGCACTGGGCCATTACCCCCCGTTTGCACTGGGCCATTACCCCCTGTCAGCACTGGGCCATTACCCCTGTTTGCACTGGGCCATTACCCACTGTCTGCACTGGGCCATTATCTCCTGTCTGCACAGGGCCATTACCCTCCTGTCTGCACAGGGCCATTACGCTCTGCCTGCATTGGGCCATTACTCCCTGTTCTGCACTGAGCCATTACCCCCTGTCCGCATAGAGCCATTACCCTCCTGACTGCACTGGGCCATTACTCCCTGTCTGCCCTGGGCCATTACTCCCTATCTGCACTGGGCCATTACTCCCTGTCTGCCCTGGGCCATTACCCCCTGTCTGCACTGAGCCATTACCCCCTGTCCGCATAGAGCCATTACCCTCCTGACTGCACTGGGCCATTACCCCCTGTCTGCACTGGGACATTACCCCCTGTCTGCACTGGGCCATTACCTCCTGTCTGCACTGGGCCATTACCTCCTGTCTGCACTGAGCCATTACCCCCTTGTTTGCACTGAGCCATTACCACTATCTGCACAGGGCCATTACCCCCAGTCTGCACTTGGCCATTACCCCCTTGTCTGCACTGGGACATTACTCCGTTGTCTGCACTGGGCCTTTGGCCCCTGTCTGCACTGGGCCATTACCCCCTTGTCTGCACTGGGCCATTACTCCCTGTCTGCACTGGGCCATTAACCCTTGTCTGCACTGGGCCATTACCTCCTGTCTGCACTGGGCCATTACCTCCTGTCAGCACTGGGCCATTACCTCCTGTCAGCACTGGGCCATTACCTCCTGTCAGCACTGGGCCATTACCGCCTTGTCTGCACTGGGCCATTACCCCCTTGTCTGCACTGGGCAATTACCTCCTGTCTGCACTGGGCCATTACCCCCTTGTCTGCACTGGGCCATTACCCCCCTGACTGCACTGGGCCATTATCTCCTGTCTGTAGTAGGCCATTACCCCCTATCTGCACTGGGCCATTACTCCCTTCTGCACAGGGCCATTACCCCCCTGTCTGCACAGGGTCATTACCCCCTGTCTGCACTGGGACATTACCCCCTGTCTGCACAGGTCCATTACTCTCTGTGTGCACTGGGCCATTACGCCCCTAACTGCACTGGGCCATTACTCCTTGTCTGCACTGGGCCATTACCCCCTGTCTGCCCTGGGCCATTACTCCCTGTCTGCCCTGGGACATTACCCCCTGTCTGCACTGGGCCATTACCCCATAACTGCCCTGGGACATTACCCCCTGTCTGCACTGGGCCATTATCCCCTGTCTGCCCTGGGCCATTACCCCTAACTGCACTGGGACATTACCCCCTGTCTGCACAGGGACATTTACCCCCTTGTCTGCACTGGGACATTACCCCTCGTCTGCACTGGGCCATTGGCCCCTGTCTGCACTGGGACATTAACCCCCTGTCTGCACTGTGCCATTACCCCCTTGTCCGCACTGGGCCATTGGGCCCTGTCCGTGTTTGGCCATTACCCCCTTGTCTGTACTGGGTCATTAACCCCTTGTCTGCACTGGGGCATTACCCCCTTGTCTGTACTGGGACATTATCCCCTTGTCTGCACTGGGGCATTACCCCCTTGTCTGCACAGGGCCATTACCCCCTTGTCTGCACTGGGGCATTACCCCCTTGAATGTACTGGGCCATTACCCCCTGTCTGCACTGTGCCATTACCCTCTGTCTGTACTGGGCCATTACCCCCTGTCTGCACTGGGTCATTACCTCCTGTCTGCACTGAGCCATTACCCTCTGTCTGTACTGGGCCATTACCCCCTGTCTGCACTGAGCCATTACCCTCTGTCTGTACTGGGCCATTACCCCCTGTCCGCACTGGGTCATTACCTCCTGTCTGCACCGAGCCATTACCCTTTGTCTGCACTGGGCCATTACCCCCTGTCAGCACTGGGCCATTACCTCCTGTCTGCACTGAGCCATTACCCCCTTGTCTGTACTGGGCCATTATCCCCTTGTCTGTACTGGGGCATTACCCCCTTGTCTGCACAGGGCCATTACCCCCTTGTCGGTACTGGTCCATTAACCCTTGTCTGCACTGGGGCATTACCCCTTTCTCTGTACTGGGGCATTACCACCTTTTATGCACTGTGCCATTGGCCCCTGTCTGCACTGGGACATTACCCCCCTGTCTGCGCTGTGCCATTACCCCCTTGTCTACACTGGACCATTGGCCCCTGTCTGCACTGGGCCATTGGCCCCTGTCTGCACTGTGCCATTACCCCCTTGTCTACACTGGACCATTACCCCCTTGTCTGCACTGGGCCATTGGCCCCTGTCTGTGTTGGGCCATTACCCCCTTGTCTGAACTGGGCCATTTCCCCCTTGTCTGCACTGGGGCATTACCCCCTTGTCTGCACGGAGTCATTACCCCCTTGTCTGCACAGGGCCATTATCCCCTTGTCTGTACTGGGCCATTACCCCCTTGTCTGCACTGGGGCATTACCCCCTTGTCTGCATAGGGCCATTACCCCCTTGTCTGCATGAGGTCATTACCCCCTTGTCTGCACAGGGCCATTACCCCCTTCTCTGTACTGGGCCATCAACCCCTTGTCTGCAGTGGGCCATTACCCCCTTGTCTGCACGAGGTCATTACCCCCTTGTCTGCACAGGGCCATTATGCCCTGTCTGCACTGGGCCATTATCTCCTGTCTGCACTGAGCCATTACCCACTGTCTGCACTGGGCCATTACCCCCTGTCAGCACTGGGCCATTACCCCCTTGTCTGTACTGGGCCATTACCCCCTTCTCTGTACTGGGCCATTTCCCCTTCTCTGTACTGGGCCATTATGCCCTGTCTGTACTGGGCCATTACCCCCTGTCTGCACTGAGCCATTACCTCCTGTCTGCACTGAGCCATTACCCCCCTGTCTGCACTGAAGAAGGGCTTATGCCCGAAACGTCGATTCTCCTGTTCCTTGGATGCTGCCTGACCTGCTGCGCTTTTCCAGCAACACATTTTCAGCACTGAGCCATTACCTCCTGTCTGCACTGAGCCATTACCCCCTGTCTGCACTGAGCCATTACCTCCTGTCTACACTGAGCCATTACCCCCTGTCTGCACTGAGCCATTACCTCCTGTCTGCACTGTGCCATTACCCCCTTGTCTGCACTGGGACATTATCCCCTTGTTTGCACTGGGCCATTGGCCCCTGTCTGCACTGGGACAATACCCCCCTGTCTGCACTGTGCCATTACCCCCTTTTCTACACTGGACCATTACCCACTTCTGCACTGGGCCATTGGCCCCTGTCTGCGTTGGGCCATTACCCCCTTCTCTGTACTGGGCCATAACCCCCTGTCAGCACTGGGCCATTATCTCATGTCTGCACTGAGCCATTAGCCCCTTGTCTGTACTGGGCCATTACCCCTTGTCTGCACTGAGGCATTACCCCCTTGTCTGCACTGGGCCATTGGCCCCTGTCTGTGTTGGGCCATTACCTCCTTTTCTGTACTGGTCCATTACCCCCTTGTCTGTACTGGGCCATAACCCCACTGTCTGTACTGGGCCATTACCCCCTTGTCTGTACTGGGCCATAACCCCACTGTCTGTACTGGGCCATTACCCCCTTGTCTGCACTGAGGCATTACCCCCTTGTCTGCATAGGACCATTACCGCCTTGTCTGCACAGCGCCATTACCCGCTTCTCTGTATTGGGCCATTTCCCCCTTCTCTGTACTGGGCCATTGGCCCCTGTCTGCGTTGAGCCATTACCCCCTTCTCTGTACTGGTCCATTTCCTCCTTGTCTGCACGGGGGCATTACCCCCTTGTCTGCATAGGACCATTACCGCCTTGTCTGCACAGCGCCATTACCCGCTTCTCTGTATTGGGCCATTACCCCCTTCTCTGTACTGGGCCATTACCCCCTTCTCTGTACTGGGCCATTATGCCCTGTCTGCACTGGATCATTACCCCCTTCTTTGTACTGGGCCATTACCCCCTTCTCTGTACTGGGCCATTACCCCCTTCTCTGTACTGGGCCATTATGCCCTGTCAGCACTGCCATTACCCCCTTGTCTGCACTGAACCATTACCTCTTGTCTGCACTGAGCCATTACCCACTGTCTGCACTGGGCCATTACCCCCTTCTCTGCACTGGGCCATTACCCCCTTGTCTGCACTGAACCATTATCCCCTGTTTGCTCTGGGCCATTACCCCCTTTCTGCATGGGGGCATTACCCCCTGTCAGCACTCGGCCATTACCTCATGTCTGCAATGAGCCATTAGCCCCTCGTCTGTATTGGGCCATTACCCCTTGTCTGCACTGGGGCATTACCCCCTCATCTGCACTGGGCCATTGCCCACTGTCTGCACAGGGCCATTACCCCTTTCTCTGAACTGGGCCATTACCCCCTTGTCTGCACAGGGCCATTGCCCCCTTGTCTGCACAGGGCCATTATCCCCTTGTCTGCACAGCACCATTACCCCCTGTCTGCACTGGGCTATTACCCCCTATCTACACTGTGCCGTTACCCCCTTGTCTGCACTGGGCCACTGCCCCTGCTCTGAGCCATTACCCTCTTGTCTGCACTGGGCCATTACCTCCTGTCTGCACTGGGCCATTACCCCTTGTCCGCACTGGGCCATTACCTCCTGTCTGTACTGAGCCATTACCCCCTGTCTGAACCTGGCCATTACACTCTGTCTGCACTGAACCATTATTCCCTGTCTGCTCTGGGCCATTACCCCCTTGTCTGCACTGGGCCATTTCCCCCTGTCTATACTGTGCCATTACCCCCTGTCTGCACTGTGCCATTATCCCCTGTCTGCACCTGGCCATTACACTGTCTGCACTGAACCATTATTCCCTGTCTGCTCTGGGCCATTACCCTCTTGTCTGCACTGGGCCATTACCTCCTGTCTGCACTGGGCCATTACCCCTTGTCCGCACTGGGCCATTTCCCCCTGTCTGCACTGGGCCATTACCCCCTGTCTGTACTGTGCCATTACCCCCTGTCTGCACTGGGCTATTACCCCCTGTCTGCACTGTGCCATTACCCCCTTGTCTGCACTGGATCACTGCCCCTGCTCTGGGCCATTACCCTCTTGTCTGCACTGGGCCATTACCCCTTGTCCGCACTGGGCCATTACCCCCTGTCTGCACTGGGCCATTACCCCCTGTCAGCACTTGCCATTATGCCCTGTCTGTACTGGGCCATTACCCCTGTCTGCACTGGGCCAATACCCCCTTTCAGCACTTGCCATTATGCCCTGTCTGTACTGGGCCATTACCCCTGTCTGCACTGGGCCATTACCCCTTGTCTGCACTGGGGCATTACCCCCTCATCTGCACTGGGCCATTACCTCCTGTCTGCACTGGGCCATTACTCCCTGTCTACACTGGGCCATTACCCCCTTGTCTGCACTGGGCCATTGCCCCCTGTCTGTACAGGGCCATTACCCCTTTCTCTGTACTGGGCCATTACCCCCTTGTCTGCACTGGGCCATTGCCCCCTATCTGCACAGGGCCATTACCCCTTTGTCTGCACTGGACCATTACCTCATGTCTGCAATGAGCCATTAGCCCCTCGTCTGTACTGGGCCATTACCCCTTGTCTGCACTGGGGCATTACCCCCTCATCTGCAATGGGCCATTACCTCCTGTCTGCACTGGGCCATTACCCCCTGTCTGCACTGGGCCATTACCCCCTTGTCTGCACTGGGCCATTACCCCCTTGTCTGCACTGGGCCATTACCCCCTGTCTGCACAGGGCCATTACCCCTTTCTCTGTACTGGGCCATTACCCCCTTGTCTGCACAGGGCCATTGCCCCCTTGTCTGCACAGGGCCATTATGCCCTGTCTGCACTGGGCCATTACCCCCTGTCTGCACTGAGCCATTACCTCCTGTCTGCACTGAGCCATTACCCCCTGTCAGCACTGAGCCATTACCTCCTGTCTGCACTGAGCCATTACCCCCTGTCAGCACTGAGCCATTATCCCCTTGTCTGCACTGGGCTATTACCCCCTGTCTGCACTGTGCCGTTACCCCCTTGTCTGCACTGGGCCACTGCCCCTGCTCTGAGCCATTACCCGCTTGTCTGCACTGGGCCATTACCCCCTGTCTGCACTGGGCCATTACCCACTGTCTGCACTGAGCCATTACCCCCTGTCTGCACTGGGCCATTACCCCCTGTCTGCACTGGGCCATTACACTGTCTGCACTGAACCATATTCCCTGTCTGCTCTGGGCCATTATCCCCTTGTCTGCACTGGGCCATTATCCCCTGTCTGTACTGTGCCATTACCCCCTGTCTGCACTGGGCTATTACCCCCTGTCAACACTGTGCCATTACCCCCTTGTCTGCACTGGGCCACTGCCCCTGCTCTGGGCCATTACCCTCTTGTCTGCACTGAACCATTATTCCCTGTCTGCTCTGGGCCATTACCCCCTTGTCTGCACTGGGCCATTACCCCCTGTCTATACTGTGCCATTACCCCCTGTCTGCACTGTGCCATTACCCCCTGTCTGCACCTGGCCATTACACTGTCTGCACTGAACCATTATTCCCTGTCTGCTCTGGACCATTACCCCCTTGTCTGCACTGGGCCATTACCGCCTGTCTGTACTGTGCCATTACCCCCTGTCTGCACTGGGCTATTACCCCCTGTCTGCACTGTGCCATTACCCCCTTGTCTGCACTGGATCACTGCCCCTGCTGTGGGCCATTACCCTCTTGTCTGCACTGGGCCATTACCCCCTGTCCGCACTGGGCCATTACCCCCTGTCTGCACTGGGCCATTAACCCCTGTCAGCACTTGCCATTATGCCCTGTCTGTACTGGGCCATTACCCCTGTCTGTACTGGGCCATTACCCCTGTCCGCACTGGGCCATTACCCCCTGTCTGCACTGGGCCATTAACCCCTGTCACACTTGCCATTATGCCCTGTCTGTACTGGGCCATTACCTCCTGTCTGCACTGAGCCATTACCCCCTTGTCTATACAGGGCCATTACTCTTTGTCTGCACTGGGGCGTTACCCCCTTGTCTGCACTGGGCCATTACCCCCTTGTCTGCACTGGGCCATTACCCCCTTGTCTGCACTGAACCATTACCCCCTGTCTGCTCTGGGCCATTGACCCCTTGTTTGCACTGGGCCATTACCCCCTTGTCTGCACTGGGGCATTACCCCCTTGTCTGTACTGGGCCATTACCCCCTTCTCTGTACTGGGCCATTACCCCCTGTCTGCACTGAACCATTACCCCCCTGTCTGTACTGTGCCGTTACCCCCTTGTCTGCACTGGGCCAATGCCCGTGCTCTGGGCCATTACCTTCTTGTCTGCACTGGGCCATTACCTCCTGTCTGCACTGAGCCATTACCCTGTCAGCACTGGGCCATTATGCCCTTGTCTGCACTGACCATTATCCCCTTGTCTGCACTGGGCCATTACACCCTGTCTGCACTGGGCTATTACCCCCTGTCTGCACTGTGCCATTACCCCCTTGTCTGCACTGGGCCACTGCCCCTGCTCTGGGCCATTACCCTCTTGTCTGCACTGGGCCATTACCCCCTGTCCGCACTGGGCCATTACCCCCTGTCTGCACTGGGCCATTACCCACTGTCTGCACTGGGACATTACGCCATGTCTGCACTGGGCCATTACCCCCTGTCTGCACTGGGCCATTACCCACTGTCAGCACTGGGCCATTACCCCCTGTCTGCACTGGGCCATTACCCACTGTCTGCACTGGGACATTACGCCGTGTCTGCACTGCGCCATTACCCCCTGTCTGCACTGGGCCATTATCCACTGTCAGCACTGGGACATTACGCCGTGTCTGCACTGGGCCATTACCCCCTGTCTGCACTGGGCCATGTCCGCTCTGGGCCATTACCCCCTGTCTGCACTGGGACATTACGCCGTGTCTGCACAGGGCCATTACCCCCTGTCTGCACTGGGCCATTACCCCCTGTCTGCACTGGGACATTACGCCGTGTCTGCACTGGGCCATTACCCCCTGTCTGCACTGGGCCATTACCCCCTGTCCGCTCTGGGCCATTACCCCCTGTCTGCACTGGGACATTACGCCGTGTCTGCACAGGGCCATTACCTCCTGTCTGCTCTGGGCCATTACCCCTTTCATTGTCCGTGAACCCTGCACTGCCCAATTCTACCTCTTACTGAAGGTTCACAAACCTGACTGCCCCGGTCAACCCATTGTCTCAGCCTGCTCCTGCCCCACCAAACGTATCTCTTCATACGTTGACACCTTCCTGTCCCCCTTTGTGCAGGAACTCCTCATCTATATTGGCGAAACCACTCTCGCCCTCCACCTCCTCGAAGATTTTCATTTCCCCAGCCCCAACAGAGTATCTTCACCATGGACATCCAGTCTGGTACCATCCATCCGCCACAACAAATGCCTCCAAGCCCTCTCATGCCCTTCCCCCGACACACTCATCTGCCTGGCTGAATTGGTCCTCACCCTCAACAACTTCTCCTTCCAATCCTCTCACTTCCTCCAAACCAAAGGGGTAGCCATGGGCACCTGCATGGGAGACCCAGCTATACCTGCCTCTTTGTTGGGTACATGAATAGTCCATCTTCCGCAGTTACACTAAAATGTCGATTCTCCTGCTCCTCAGATGCTGCCTGACCGGCTGTGCTTTTCCAGCACCACACTCTTGACTCGGAGCCTACCAAAGCCAGGAGCCCTTGATCCCACTACTGACCCACACTGCTCCAGCCTCTCCCTAATGTCAGAAGATGAAAGAGAAAGAAAAAGACAGAAAGGAGAGAGAGAGAGAGAGAATGATGCAGCCAACCTGGAGCAGACAGGCTGAGGAGCCTCAACATTCCCTACCATGTTGGCTCTGCCTCCTTGGAGCTGAAGAACCCAAGATGATGATCTGCCTTTAGGCAGAGGAGGGTGGTCCAGAGAAAATAGAAAAAAGGATGGAACTCTGTTTTCACTCTCACGAGAGAAATGAGCACATGATGTTTGTGAGGGGCTCAGACAGGACAGGAAGAAGCCAAGATGTCCACCAAAACTGCTGGCCACAAGCCAGATGGAGAAGGTGAAATGGCCTTCCCTCCTGGGTAGGATGAACAAAAACTGCCCGTGTACATTCCTGGGTGTGTTACAATTACTCCTGATTGACACTATGTATCGGGAAGCCATAGCACTGCGAAGGCTTCTGCTGTTTAAGGTATGTTTGCAGTATCTCTTCCAAAATCTTCCACTATTGCTGACATTAACACACTGAAGACAGCTCCTACATCATCAACACCCCAAACACTGCTAAACAAATTAAAGGATTCAGAAGTCACAGAAGGGAGGCTGTATTTAGAAAAACTGTAACAGATGTGCTTCTGCATGTCAGAGGTCCCTAAGGTAGTACAGGATCATAGATTGATTGCAAGAGTCCATTTAGCTTATATGTCACTGTGGCTCAGGACTTTGAATGTATTGACTTTTCCACTGAGAGAGAGTGGCAAACCTCTCGGGGAGCTATATGTGACAGGACAGGACTGCATGCAAGACTGTGCAATGATAAGCATAGGATGCCCACCACACAACTTACCGGACAATAGAGTTGATGGTATAGTGATGTTTAGAGAGGATGATAGCTGTGTTCTAACTAGTGTTCTCCTCCAGCCACCTGGAGTACATGCTGTGTTTCAAGGCAGTCACTGGGGCAGATGAAGATACCATGCATCACAGGGCTGCATCATTGTGAGCAGCCACCTTGGCTCCTCCACCTAACGGAGTATCTGGACACTGAAGCTCAATGGTGGGTGCCCTGCAAAGATGGCCTCTGGAGATATAATATGAGGATGACTGTTATGGGCATCTCCACCGAAGCAGGTCAGCAACTAGTTTGACTCCATCTCATCTGAGGTCACATGGAAGACAGCACATTGGACAGAGGACTAGGTGGGACTACAATGGTATCTCAGTTTAGGCAACATTCCATTTTCCATCCTTTCAGATACTGTCAGCTGCTATACTTCCATATTTTTGAAGGAGCAAATTACTGCAGATGCTGGAATCTGAACTGAAAACAAAACATGCTGGAGATCCCAGTGAGCCAGGCAGCATCCATGGAGAGAAAGCAAACAGGCAATTCGAATCTAGATGCCTCTTCTAGACTGGAGTCATTTAAGTTCCATATTTTTGAAATTTTGTTTTGTAGCTAATCTGGTAATTTTAAGAGAAATTTAGTCACTGTTATTTAGTTCAATTCTAGCAAATCTTCATTGGTGGTCCTACATTAAGTTGGTCAATACTGTTAGGTGGGGTGTTATACATTGCAATGCAGGGAGATGTGTCACATCGAGGTTTTTGTAGAGTCATTTCTTGGATTCAGCCTTATGTTAACCATGGATATGTCTTCTCTATCCATTATCTAAGTGAACAATACTAGTGCCAAGGAATTATGACCGGTAACTCTTACCGAGCCCACTAGCTGTGAACTGCATTATATGTGTTCATGTGGGCTCTGTCTTTGAAAAGTATGTTGTATATGCAAATTGACATGCAACTTTGTCATTAAAAAAATTAATTTCTTCTTATAGAAATTATAAAATTTCTCTATATTTTACATTTTGTATTATTCGCATGCATATTTTGTATTTAGTTTCTATTAGAAATCATTAACAAAACCTTGTAAAACTTTCTACTAATTATATTAGCAGCCAATTAGAAAGAGGCCATTTGGCCCATCGGGTCTACAGCAACTCTCTGAAGAGCATCCCACCCAGGTCTTGCCCCCAACCCTATCACAGCAACCCCACATTTATCATGGCTAATCTATCTAGCCTGCACATGCCTAGACACTATGTGCATCGCCCAGTGGCTCAACATTTCAACTCCCCCTCCCACTCTACCGAGGATATGGAGGTGCTAGGCCTCCTCCACCGCCGCTCCCTCACCACCAGACGCCTGGAGGAAGAACGCCTCATCTTCCGCCTCGGAACACTTCAACCCCAGGGCATCAATGTGGATTTTAACAGTTTCCTCATTTCCCCTTCCCCCACCTCATCCTAGCTTCTAACCTCCAGAAACTCGGTCCCCTGACCTGTCCGGACTTGTCCGATCTGCCCAGCTCCTTTTCCACCTATCCACTCCACCCTCTCCTCCCTGACCTATCACCTTCATCTCCTTCCCCACTGACCTATTGTACTCTATGCCACTCTCTCCCCACCCCCACCCTCCTCTAGCTTATCTCTCCACGCTTCAGGCTCTCTGCCTTTATTCCTGATGAAGGGCTTTTGCCCGAAACGTCGATTTTGCCTGTCCTCGGATGCTGCCTGAATTAGCATTAGCATTACCTAACCTGCACATCTTTCAACTGTGGAAAGAAACCCACGCAGATATGAAGAGAATGTCCAGACTCCACACAGCCTGTCACACAAGGCTAGAATTGAACTCGGGTCTCTTGGGGCGCGGTGAGGCAGCAGTACTAACCATTGAGCCACCGCGCCACCCATATTTGTATTAACAAATATTAAATTTGTAATTTGATCAGAGTAGTTAATCAACTCTGATGTGGGCGGCACGGTGGCACAGTGGTTAGCACTGCTGCCTCACAGCGCCAGAGACCCGGGTTCAATTCCCGCCTCAGGCGACTGACTGTGTGGAGTTTGCACATTATCCCCGTGTCTGCGTGGGTTTCCTCCGGGTGCTCCGGTTTCCTCCCACAGTCCAAAGATGTGCAGGATCAGGTGAATTGGCCATGCTAAATTGCCGTAGTGTTAGGTAAGGGGTAAATGTAGGGGTATGGTTGGGTTGCGCTTCGGCGGGTCAGTGTGGAATTGTTGGGCCGAAGGGCCTGTTTCCACACTGTAAGTAATCTAATCTAATCAATAGTAACTCCAGCTAATTATTTCCCCAAATCTCTTGAGCATCAGACACCAATCATTCAGGATATTAGTAAGGACCCTGAGGACTTTGTGATGCATGGATCTATGTGGGAAGTGACTGAAAAGCTTAAATATCTAATCAATAGAACCTCTGCGCCCCGGACCCTCTGTGATTGCCAATCACCCTTGGAGTTAGAGTTGGAGAGGCCAGACAGTTCTGCAGTATTTTCCTGTGTGTGTGTGTATCCAGGAAAATGTTTGATGAAAACTTATTCTAACACAACTGACCCTACCACTCCATTACTCCCCTGACACCATGACTAACACCACCCCCAAAATCAAATGTGCATCTAACATGAATATTATCCCTGTTTGCCTCTCATGATTCTCTTGTGCTACTTTAAACCAAGGAATACGTAGTAAATGAAAACCAAAATAACTACAGATGTTGGAAATTAGAAACAAAAACAAAAATTGCTGGAAAAATTCAACAGTTCTGGCAGCATCTGTGGAGAGAAATCAGTTAATGTTTCAGGTCCAGTGACCCCTCTTCAAAACTGCCTGAAGTAATAAATACTTTTCTTCAGGGCGAGGAGTAGAATGGTAACATCGTTTTAATGGTTATGTAGGAAATTGCACTAGTCATTCTAGTTGAAGATTGATATCAGGGAGTCAATGTAATCAGTATCTGTATTTGTCTGGACAACTATTTGTTTTCATTATTATAATTTTATGCATGTGCATGTGCTGCTCCACCTAGTGGTAGCATTAACCACTAAAGCAGCCACAGGGTTTGCACCATTTAATTCCTGCTCAATTGCATGTGGCTCCTATTACCCTTACTTACCATTTAACTTGTAGGATCCAATTTTCTGTACTTCTGGCTGGTTGCATCAGGTCTTTTAATTCACCTTGAAGCTTAATTACTTGGCTTTTAAAAGACTATCAAAGAGTATGCCTTCATAAATATGTTTGACTTTAGATGATAGAACTCTGTACACCCTATATAAAGCATTGCATCTAAACAAGTCTCAACCAACTTTAAGCAGGTGGGTCCAGTTCGATAACATCTTGGAAATCGTGCGCCAATGGTCCTACAAACCATTGTGACTGCACTGGGAACAGACATTCCAAACTACAATGCTGGCACATTCAGTTTTTAGGCTCACAAGTTGTTTGGCAGTAAAACGTTTTGCTGAATTTCTAGGCCAGTACATTTCAGAATCATACACCATGCCGAATTAGCTAATCCATTAGCCAAACCTCACTTTATTGTCCAAACATTACTCAATTCGGACCCAAACCCATGGAATTGGTTTTTACTCTTAAGTTATCATTGCCTCTTAGCTCCAATACCCCTTGAATGTGAACTTACAATCCTCCAAAAGTTGATCCTTCTGGTGAGAACTGTTGGTCCATGAAAGATATCAGCCATTCCTGACCTTCCCTCTGACAATGGAGTCCATCCACACCAAGATCACTACAGTTTGACTGGAATTCTTACAATGTCCAGACTGTCTGAAGCTGGGCCTTCTTCTAACTGTCGTAGTCATTTTTGCCCCTTTATAGTAACTGATAGCAAACCAATCACAACCACATCAAATATTTCCCTGTTAATCAGGATGTCTGAGAGCTAATCTTCCTTGGTGTATTTCACACACAGTTCAGCCAGGTATCATCAATTAAACAATGCAGACTTTTTCCATGAAATAAAAGCTCCAGAGAAAATGATCAGTTCACAAAAACAGACTGTGCTGGAGAATCTCAGCAGGTCTAGCAACATCTGTGCAGAGAACAACAGAACTGGTGAAGTGTCACTGGGACTTGAAATGTTAACTGTTTTTCTCTTCACAGCTGCTACCCAATCTGCTGAATTTCCCCAGCATTTTCTTTCACAGTCTCAGATTTCCAGCATCTGCAGTTCATCGGTTAAGTTTATATTATTATCATCAGCTCAACCACTCATTCTTGCATTTGCTGCATTCTTCCATCTCATTTCAGGTTTCCATCATGTGTGGTAGTCTTCTGATCACAATATAATATAATCATTTTTTGTTGTCAATACTTAAGATAGTCCAGAACCACGGGCAGAGAGAAATGCCAATTTCGTTTTTTTTGCTGATGAGCTCCAGCTTGAAAACATTTGCACCACTGATGTTGAACTCAAAAATATATCCCAAAATGTGAAGTTATTTTTCCTCTCTGCATACAATGGTTTTCTCTACAGTTCATGCAGTTAGTCATTACAGGGGAACCTCGATTATCTGAATATTGGATTATTCGGCAAGATCGCAAGGTCTCGATGCTTGGCTAAACAAATTATCCGGAATTTCGATTATCTGGAATTCAATTAACCAAACAAAATACTCCCTGCCTATGTCTTTTGGATAATCGAGTTCCTCTGTATCTGCACATGAGCCTGAGAGCGTACGGTCCAAGCTCCAGATTTTGGAAGAAGTTCGTGACCTCAGGATCAACAGTTGTGCAGATGCAGCCAATCAATGTTCCACATGTGGTGATCAGCAATAATACACCAATCATAGCATTGACTTCCGGTTCCAGAAGTCACTGCTGCGCAAGGGTCCCAGAGGCCCAGGCAGCTGGTGAGAAAATTGGAGGGAACATTGAGATAAAACCAATCAGAAGGAACTAGGCTGTAGTATTGAAATTGCAAACTTTATATTAATTGAGGGTAATATTGGTCTAGGTTTTCCACTTCTCAGCACACAGCAGGAAATCCTGTTGGCTTTTCGGTTGTTGGAAATTCATGGTCTGGTAGTTCAGAGCTTTTCCATTGTATCCCTGAAGTGTTACAGAAGTAGAAAATCTAGGCCATAATGTTGTGAGCTGCATTGAGAATGTTCAATCTTATTTCAGTCTCAGAGAGAAAGCTTTTTGTCCCGTCAATGTATGCAGCCTTCAATAGACTTATGCTACTCAGTGAAATCCAGAGTTGAGACTGTGGGTCCCCCATGTTTGGGTTTCAGTCTGCCAGAGCTTCAACACCGAGTATTGAGAGAGCACATTGTTGCCAAACGGCCATGAATAACTCTTCACTGTCTTGCTCATTTCTTTTACACAGGTTTCTATTCCTCCGGAATATTTCTGGAAAGGGGAAAGAAAATCACAACATAGGAAACTTAAAAACATATTTTTAACCAAATTCATTTTAAAGCTCAACTCCATTCCAAAGTTATGATCTTGAGAATATTTGTTTCATTTTAATTATAGCAGTTGTACTTTGCCACCATGGAAGGGCAGCAGTTCTGCATGTTTCTGCTCTCAGTAACAGTCCTGTCTCATGGTCTCTGTGGGTACATGAATAGGAAGGGTTTAGAGGGATATGGGCCAGTGCAGCTGGCCAGTGCAGAATGACACCAACATCCTGATACCAACTGCAGTTGTTCAAAGAGACCTCCCTCATGGCCTTATCTGATGATGATGCCATGTGGTGTCCCTCAAGCAAGATAATCAATCACCTCTCTCTTGTTATTACCACCCACAGTCTGAGTGACAACTTTCATTCAAACAAATAAAATGTAACTTACTTTGTATACAAGGTACATGCATAGAATGGGAGGCAGACACATTGCCATTACAATGAATATCAGCATATTCCTGGTTATTCCTTCAAACTGGTTAGATTCACCTGTATTAAAATAAAAATCAGTCATTCCAGTATCTAATGTCGTAAATACATGTTTATACATACAAATGAGGAGTTAGTGAGTAATTGAGCTATATGAGGTCATAGAATTATATAGCACAGAAACAGATACTTCCATCCAACTTGTCCACGCTGTCCAGATATCCTAAAGTGATCTAGTCCCATTTGCCAGCATTTGGCCCTTGTCCCTCTAAACCCTTTCTATTCATGTACCCATCCAGATGCCTTTTAAGTACTGTAAATGTACTCAACTCACTATCTCCTCTGACAGCTCATTCTATACATGCACCGTCCTCTGTTTGAAAAAGCTGCTCCTCAGGTCCCTTTTAAATCTTTCCCCTTTCACCTTAAACCTATATCCTCCAATTTTGAACTCCCCTATCCTGCGAAAAAGACCTTGGCTATTCACCGTCACCATGCCCCTCGTGATTTTATAAACATCTTTAAGGTCACCCCTCAGCCTCCAGAGAAAAATAGCCCCTCAGATTTCTTCACACCTTTATTCTCAATCTAAACTGAGAAACTGATCTCATGTCTTTGAATGAACCTTGAAACCACGTTGTTCTAACTCAAAGCACCACCAACTGAGCCACCAAATAATTATCAGGTGATGGTGGGATTAGTTACCACCCCACCCATTGCTGAAACACTTGACACCATTTACTGTTACATGACTAATTGCCAAATGGGTGAGGTACCATGGGATGGATAGAGCCAGTCCTGTGGGCTTTCTGCAATTGCAGCTTAGTTTGATTAATTATCCAAAGCCACAATGGAATCTGCTTTGACCACACTCTCAGCAACCCTTGCAAATTTTAGCCACTCATGAGGTTAAAGTTCTTCCTCACATTGCTGTTGTTTGTTTTGCCATTTGTCTTAAACTGATACCTTCAGATTCTTGTCATTCCACAGAAGAGAATAGGTTTCTCCCTATCTACTCTGTCCAGACCTTTCATGATTCTGAACACATCTGATTAATTCCCTTCGAAGGATCCTTTTTTAAGAAGAACTACCCCAGCTTCCTCAAATCAGTCGGTCTTCAAAACAAATTCTACAGGCACAGCATTCAACCACATGACATAGAAGAAGAAATATGACATCCAGCCCATCACATCTGCTCCACATTCAATGAGATCATGGCTGATTTTACAATTCTCAACTGCCTTTTCCCCATAAGCCTTGATTTCAAGTCTTTCTCAGCATTGAACATATTCAACAGACAAGTCTTGACAGCACTCTGTAGTAAAGAATTCCACAGATTCAATACCATTTGAAAGAAGAAGTTCCTCCTTATCCCTGTCTTAAATGTGCTACTCTGAGAATGTGCCCTTTGGTCCTAGACTGTCCCCCAAGGGGAAACAATCTTCCTGCACCTGCCCTGTCAAGTTCCCTAAGAATTTTGAAGGTTTCAATAAGATTTCCTCCCATCCTTCTAAACTCCAACGAGTACAGACCCAGCCCACTTAAACTCTCCTCATAAGACAGACCCTCCATACCTGGTATCAGCCTAATGAAACTTCTCTGGACTGCCTCCGATGTCCACTGCATCTTTCCTTAGATAAGTATCCAAACTGTGCACAGTATTCACAGTAGTTCACACAACAGGCCTGCAGTGTCATATACAGTTTTAGATATTCCATTCCCTTTGAAATGAAGGCTAACATTCCATTTGCTTTCCCTATTACTCACTGAAAGTGGATGCTAACTGTTTGTGATTCATGTACAAAGATGTTAAATCCCCTGTTCTGTAACTTTATGCAGTCTTTCTCAATTTAAATAACATTTGGCTCCTCTATTCTTCCTGCCAAAGTACATAATCTCACAATTTCCCACATTATATACCAACTACCAAGTTTTTGACCACTCGCTTAACCTGACCATATCCCTCTGCAGACAATGTCATCCTCACCAGTTGCCTTTCTACTTATTTTTTGTGTCAGCTGTAAACTTGGCTACCACAAATTCACTCAATCATGAAAAGCAGCAGCCCTAGAATAACACTGCATATTTTCCTACAGTCCTGAAAGCTTGCCGTTAATTTCTGTTTGAGATTAGATTCCTTACAGTGTGGAACCAGGCCCTTCGACCCAACAAGTCCACACCGCCCCTCCAAAGAGTAACCCACCCAGACCCATTTCTCTCTGACTAATGCACCTAACACTATGGGCAATTTAGCATGACCAATCCACCTAACCTGCACATCTTTGGACTGTGGGAGGAAACTGGAGCACGCTGGAGGAAACCCATGCAGACACGGGGAGAATGTGCAAACTCCACACAGACAGTCACTCGAAGCTGGAATTGAACTTGGAACCCTGGTGCTGTGAGGCAGCAGTGCTAACCACTGAGCCACTGTGCCGCCCCCATGTAATTTCTTGCTACTCAACCAATTTTATCACCATGTTGCCACTCTCCATTTTATTCTGTTAACATCAACTTGTTCATTTCCAAAAGCTTTTCTATGACAAGAATTAAATTTAATAGCTGCACGTTGTACCATGCTTCCACCTGTTTTGACTTGCAAACTTCCTGTCCTGGTGACTAATCAATTTTAAATATAGACAGCCTTTCTAATACCTCCTCTTGATCAAACATTTCAACTACTCTCTCGTTCAACATGAATTTGGCATCTTCATTGCTAAAGAAAGTTGCAAAGTGTACATTTAAACCCTTAGCCATACTCTGCATTATTTGAGGACACTGTTTTAATTCCTAAATAATCCCATGACTAACTCATTTATATGTTTTTGATTCCCTTTTATGTTAGCTGCTGGAATTTTCTCATACAATATCTTTGCCCCTCAGAATTCTGCCTTTCTCTGTACCTCTCTGAACTGAGTCTAGTCAGCCTGGTTCTCAATTGGTGAATTATTAACCTGACATCTGTCATAAGCACCCATTTTCTTCATCTTAGGATCATCATTCAATGAGCACTAGCTCTGGTTGTTCTACCTTTCCTATTTTTGGGAATTGTCTCAAATATTTAATCCATAAAGTCGCAGTTTTGTCTGCCATCTTCTATTTCAACAGACTTGAGCCTGATCCATTCTCACTGCATTTTCTAAACCTCTTGTGTGGGACATGGTTTTTACTGGCAAGGTGGAATTTGTTGCCCATCCCAGTTTTCCTATAACTGGTTGGTCTTCGGCCATTTCCGAAGGTGATTAAGTGTCAACCACGTTGCTGTGGGTCTGAAGTCACATGTGAGACAGACCAAGTAAGAATGGCAGACTAAAGGACATTAGCCAACCAGATGGGTTCTCATGACAATTGACAATGGTTACATGGTTATTACTGGACCAACTTTTAACTCCATAATTCTTTTCAATGCAATTCAGATTCCACCACCTATCATATGAGATTCAAATTCATAACTTCAGAACATTATCCAGAGTTTCTGGATTACTGGTCCAGTGACATTATCACTATATCACAATCTCACCTTTTCACTCCAATGAAATTGACCCTCCTCTAATTGAGTACTTTTACTCTGGATTGCTCCTTGTACTATTTTGTGGCTAACCTATACATTATGACCAGGTCCCTTTCGGAATGACCAGTGGGGTACCACAAGGTTCGGTGCTGGGACTGCAGCTGTTTACAATATATATCAATGATATAGATGAAGGCATTAAAAGTAATATTAGCAAAGTTGCTGATGACACAAAGCTGGGTGGCAGGGTGAAATGTGAGGAGGATGTTATGAGATTACAGGGTGAATTGGACAGGTTAGGTGAGTGGACAGATGCATGGCAGATGCAGTTTAATGTGGATAAAGTGGTTATCCGCTTTGGTGGCAAGAACAGGAAGGCAGATTACTATCTAAATGGAGTCAAGTTAGGTAAAGGGGAAGTACAATGAGATCTAGGTGTTCTTGTACATCGGTCAATGAAAGCAAGCATGCAGGTACAGCAGGCAGTGAAGAAAGCTAATAGCACGCTGGCCTTCATAACAAGAGGAATTGAATGTAGGAGCAAAGAGGTCCGTCTGCAGCTGTACAGGGCCCTGGTGAGACCGCAGCTGGAGTAGTGTGTGCAGTTTTGGTCTCCAAATTTGAGGAAGGACATTCTGGCTATTGAGGGAGTGCAGCGTAGGTTCACGAGGTCAATTCCCAGAATGGTGGGACTATCATGTGTTGAAAGATTGGAGCGACTGGGCTTGTCTACATTTGTGTTTAGAAGGATGAGAGTGGTTCTGATTGATACGTATAAGATTATTAAAGGAGTGGACACTCTGGAGGCAAGAAGCATGTTTCTGCTGATGGGTGAGTCCCAAACCAGAGGACACAGTTTAAAAATAAGGGGTAGCCATTTAAAACAGAGTTAAGGAGAAATCTCTTCATCCAGAGAGTGGTGGATATATGGAATGCTCTGCCCCAGAAGGTAGTGGAGGCCAAGTCTCTGGATACTTTCAAGAAAGAGATGGACAGAGTTCTTAAAGATAGTGGAATCAAGAATTATGGGGATAAGGCAGGAACAGGATACTGATTATGGATGATCAGCCATGATCATAATGAATGGTTGTGCTGGCTCAAAGGGCTGAATGGCCTACTCCTGCAACTATTGTCTATTGTCTATAATAACATTATCAGTGCTTTTCATTGCGAGAATGAGGATTATGAAAGGTGTGCGGTGAGGGCTTTCAGAAGATAAAACCCGAGCAAAGTTAGCAAGGGAAAAAAAGATCATGGAAGATCCACATCAAAAACATAGAATACAGAATTATTTAGCTGAAACAGCAGTGTGTTCATGCTCACAGTTGAATGCCAATTGTAACCATGGCAACTCCCTCACCATAACTAATCGCAAGTAGTTCAAAAACAGAAAGGAAATCTCACTGGAAATTCAGCTAACCTATAAATACCCTGACAGAGCCCATAGAAAACACCACTTACATAAAACAGCATACAACAAAGTTCCTACCAAGGCCACATCCCAATTGTCTCACACACTGCAGCCTTCGCCAACTGATGTTGCCATGACCACAGTGATCATGACTTGTAGAAAGACACAACAACTTGCATTTTTAAAGTACTTTTAGGAAAGTTCTCGAAGCAAATAGTTCAAATGACGGCCTGCAGGGAGGGAAATCTCCAAGGCCCAAACCTTTTAACTGTTGTTTAGAAGGATTTGCTTAGAAGGATTTGCATCCACTCATACAAGGAACACAAAGTCTGCATTCAGTACAGTAAGCAATTAGGAAGGCAAATGGCAAGTTGTTCTTCCACTGCAAGGAGATTGGAATAGAAGAACAAGTAAATCTTGTTGCAATTGTATTACAGCAGTTTGGTGCAATAACACCTGGAATACTGTGAGCAGTTTTGGTCACCATATCTAAGGAAGAATATACTTGCCTTGGAGGCAGTAGAGGAAAAGTTCACCAGATTAGTTTCTTTCTGGATGAGAGAGTAGCCCTTTGATGAAAGGCTGAGTAAATTAACTCTATACTCTTTAAAGCTTAGAAGAATGAGAAGCAATCTCATTGAAACATACACGATTCTGAAGGGGCTTGACCAGGTAAACACTAGAAAGTTGTTTCTACTGACTGGGGAACCTAGACCATAGGGCTACAGGTCAGGTTAATGGCCAATCATTTAGGAATAAGATGATGAAAATGTTTTTAACTCAGAGTTGTGAATCTTTGTATCTGTTTACACCAAGAGAATTGTGGACACCCAAAAGTACATTTAAGATGGAGATGGATAGATATATTTTAATTTTTCAGGAAATCAGAGGATATGGTCTCACTGGCCTCCTCCAGTGGTCCCCAACATTACAGATACCAGTCTTCAGCCAATTCGATTCACTCCATGCGATATCAAGAAATAGTTGGAGGCACTGGACACTGCAAAGGCTATGGGCCCTGACAACATTCCAGAAATAGTACTGAAGACTTATGCTCCAGAATTTGCTGCTCCCCTAGTCAGGCTCTTCCAGTATAGCTACAACACTGGCGTCTACCCAACAATGTGTAAAATTGTCTAGGTAGGTCCTGTACATGAAGAAGGACTTGTGCCCGAAACGACGATTCTCCTGCTCCTCGGATGCTGCCTGGCCTGCTGTGTTTTTCCAGCACCACATTTTTCATCTCTGGTCTCCAGCATCTGCAGTCCTCACTTTCTCCCTATACATGAAAAGCAGGACAAATACAACCCAGCCAATTCTGCCTCATCGGTCTACTCTTGATCATCAGCAAAGTGATGTAAGATGTCATTAACAGATGCCCAGTTTAGGTTCCTCGAGGGTCACCTAGCTCCTGACCTCATTATAGCCTTTGTTCAATCTTGGACAAAACAGCTGAATTCAAGAGGTGAAGTGAGAGTGACAGCCCTTGACATCAAGGCCACATTCAAACAAATGTGGCATCAAGGAGCCCTCACAAAACTGAAATCAATGGGAATCGAGGACAAATTGGTTGGAGACATACCTGACGTGTAGGAAAATGGCAGTGGTTGTTAGAGGTCAGTCATCCCCACTCCACTGTAGTAGTTACTCAAGGTAGTCTCCTTGATGTTGAATGCTATTACCATCACTGAATACACCACTATTACCATCCTGGGGTAACTATTAATCAGAAAATCAACTACACTCACCATTTAAACACAGTGGCTACAAAAGCAAGTCAGAGGCTAGGAATACTATGGCAAATAACTCACCTCCTGACTCCCCAAAGCCTGTCTACTATCTACAAGGCATAAGAAAGGAATGTGTTGGAATGCTTGTCTGGATAGATGCAGCTCCAACAACATTCAAGAAGCTTGACACCATCCAGGGAAAAGCAGCCCACTTGATTGGCATTACATCCACAAGTATCCTTTCCCTTCACTACTGACACTCAGTAGCAGCTGTGTGCTCTAACTACAAGATGCACTGCAGAATTCACCAAAGATCCTTAGACAACACCTGTCAAACCCACAATCACTTACATCTAGAAAGACGAGGGCAGCAGATACATAAGAACACCACCACCTGCAAGTTTCCCTCCAAGTCACTCACCATCCTGACTTGGAAATATATTGTCATTTTTTTCTCTGTCACTAGGTCAAAATCTGGAAATTCCTAATGGCACTGTGGGTCTACCTGCAACACATGGATTGCAGAAATTCAAAACGTCAGATCACTATCACCTTCGCAAGGGCATCTAGGGACAGCAAGTACATTCTGGGCAGCCAGCAACTCCCATGTCCCACAAACGATTTTTTAAAATAAGGAGGTGGGCAGCAAAGTGGAATTGAGGTAAAAGGATCATCCATGATTATGTTGAATTGTGGACAAATCTCGAGGGGGAAAATAGTCTACTTTTCCTCATAAAATAAAGAAAAATGAAAGAATTGCAAATGCTGTTTATCAGAAACAAAAACAGAAATTGCTGGAAAAGCTTAGCAGGTCTGGCAGCATCTGTGGAGAGAAATCAGGGTTAACATTTCGGATCCAATGACCCTTCCTCAGAACTTGAGCTCCTGAAACGTTAACTCTAATTTCTCTCCACAGATGCTGCCAGACCTGCTGAGCTTTTCCAGCAATTTCTGTTTTTGCTACTCTTTCTCAGTGCATCCCTCACCTCTTCCACTGTGACCCCATTTTGGGTTTTAGATCCCAAATGAGAATTGAGAGCACAAGGAGCGTGCCTGTTAGTGGGAGCACACTGTTATAACTCAGTCAGAGCTCCATGGGGCGCATTGCTGCTTCAGAGCACACAATCCCAACATTTCAGCTCACAACCCCACATGGGGCCTCAACTCCAACTTTGGGAAGCCTTGAGTCCTGTTCTAAATGCAGAAGGTTATTTGTAATGTGAATCAGGGAGACTTTTGCACACAAAGGACAGAAGATCTGTAAACTGCTCCCCCAAAAGGTCTGAAGCTGTGACAACTGGAGCTGTCAACACCCAGGTCAATAGAGTTTTTTAAGGTAATGATAACAACGGACAAGAAACAAAGGTGGGAAAATAGAACTGATTTGATTGAGTGGTGAAGCAGGCTTGAATAGTCTCTGCTTTAACAACCTGCTCCTGTTAATATGTTTAATTAGGATGTTGCCAGGGTTGGGTGGTTTGAGCTATAGGAAGTGACTGAATAGACTGGGGCTATTTTACCTGGAGCGTCATAGGCTGAGGGGTGACCTTATAGTGGTTTATAAGGTCATGACAGGCATGGATAGGGTGAATAGACAAGGTCTTTTCCTCAAGGTAGGAGAGTCCAAAACTAGAGGGGAAAGATTTGAGAGGGACCTAAGGGACAACTTTTTCATGTGTATTGAATGAGCTGCCAGAACATGTGGTGGAGGCTGGTACAATTACAACATTTAAAAGGCATCTGGATGGGTATATGAATAGGAAGGGTTTTGAGGGATATGGGCCAAATGCTGAAAATGGAACTAGACTTATTTAGGATATTTGGTCGGCATGGATGATTTGGACCAAAGGGTCAGTTTCTGTTTCTTATCTTTTGCATCTATAACTCTGAAATGCCTCCTTTCATGTGTGAAAACTGATTCTCCAGTCTTCTTTATAGTGAGTAATCAATAGAAAGCATGGAGGTTTCCATTGAAACCTTGAGTGAAATTTTCCACTTCCTGGAGTTGGCGAGAAAGGGAAGTAATTGGAAGGTTTATCCTGGAGAGAAACTCAGCTGCTGTTCTCACTCTGCAATTACATTCAGGGCATGGGTGACTTTCTCAACTCAGCAGCAATTAAACCTGTAATTAGTCAATTAATGGTCACATAAGGGCGTCAAATGAGCACCTCCTTGACCACCTACCTCTCTGGTTAAAACAATAGCTAGTTCCCTGATTGGAAAACCATAGTAACCTGTTGAATTGTGGGAGGGGACCAACTGGCACAACCTGGAGGCCATCAGAAACACTGAGGCAGGTGAGGTTGTGACCTAAAATCCCTGGGCCTACCTTGTCTCCAAACCCTTTCTCTCTGCTGGCTCCATCCTGTAGGGAGAACAAAACTGAGGGGATGGCCTTGACTGATGGGTTTTAGAAATCTGAAGCTATTGGTATTTGGTTGGCTGGCAGCTTTTGCTAACCCATTTAGCCACTGATGAGGCCTTTGATAGGGCAAGATCCTCAACATTTATTGGCTGGCAGCTCTTAATAAATTGTTTAGTGAATGGTCTGGTGAATTGTTTCACTGGTGGAAGCAACATAAGCTCGCTTGCCCTCAAGGGAAATTGCACTTTTGCTTCTGTTGAATGAAAAAATACTATGATTAATTCACTTCTTCTCAGTATATTGTACAAATAGAGACTCATATGTTGCTGTAAAAGTGGAGTAATTGGCCCTTTTCAGCCATTTAATAAGATCATCTGAAAAAATTCTGAAACTCATTCATTTGACAACTTCCATCTAATCTTCAGCAGAGTATGAGAGAATGAGCTGTACTACTGAAAATAAGGAATAGGTTATCAAATTGGATTTGTATTTGCAGCAGAACATATTTGTGTCACAATTCTAAGCAGATTACAAATCAAATTTAGTGGAAGTTTGCCCTGGTTCCACACAAGCTCATAAATATCCAATATGTGAGTCATAAAAGATTTCCAAATTGAATCAGTGCAAAGTGACAAATAACAGTGAACTGTTGTACTTTGGGTCTCCATGTTGCTATGGTTCTTTCTTGTTGCTATGACATTTTTCTGAATCTTTCTGTTGTGTTGTGCTTCTTATGGTGAATCGCATTGGCTGTATTCGCTGTTTCTATATATTTGTGGAACATACTGTGTATATATTAATCCTGTTGCTCTCAAAAGAAATAAAGTAAAAAATGACAGCGACTTTGCAATAAGAGCATTCAAGACCGGGCATGAACTAATTAAATCTAACACTTGCCAAAAATCTCACTGCAATAACCAGAAATGACTTCTCCAAGGCCAGCCCTAATTACTGTATCTATCCAGATTGGGTCTATCGCTAAGAACTTGCTGTGTTCATGGCAGGGTCAGGCAGAGATGAAAACTGACTGAATCAAATCTTAAAGTGAAGTTGCCGAAATGTAAAGTAAGAGAGATGAAAAGAAAATCTTGCAGAATCCATGGGCCTTTCACTGATTTTCTCATATGGTACCCTGAAGTGACTGTCATAGCACTTTCATGCTATACTTATTGAGTGACTGGATTTAAAGGATAGCAAAGATGATTCTCGATAGGAGCAAGAGTGACAGGGTAGTTGACATGGGGGACTTCAACTTCCCAAATATTGACTGGGAATATGATAGTTCAAGTACTTTAGATGGGTCAGTTTTTGTCCAATGTGTGCAGGATGGTTTCCTGACACAGTATGTAGACAGGCCAACAAGGGACGAGGCCACATTAGATTTGATACTGGGTAATGAACCTGGCCAGGTGTAAGGTTTGGAAGTAGGTGAGCACTTTGGTGATAGTGACCACAATTCAGTTATGTTTACTTTAGCAATGGAAAGGGATAGGTGTACACCAGAGGGCAAGAGTTACAACTGGGGAAAGACAATTATGATGCGATTAGACAAGATTTAGGATGCATAGGATGGGAAAGGAAACTGCAGGAAATGTGCACAATAGAAATGTGGAGCTTATTTGAGGAACAGCTACTGCGGGTCCTTGATAAGTATGTACCAGGCAGGCAGGAAAGAAGTTGTCAAACACAGGAGCCATGGTTTGCTAAGAAAGTTGAATCTCTTGTCAAGAGGAAGAAGAAGGCTTATGTTAGGATGAGATGTAAAGGCTCAGTTAGGGAGGTTGAGAGTTACAAGGTAGCCAGGAAAGACCTGAAGGGATAGCTAAGATGAGCAAGGGGCGGACATGAGAATTTGGTGGCAGGTAGGATCAGGGAAAAACCCTAAAGCTTCCAAAGGTAACTAAGGGATACATGAATGACTAGAGTAAGAATAGGTCTAATCAAGAATTGTAGTGAGAAATTGTGCATGGAGTCAGAGGAGATAGGGGAAGAGCTAAATGAATATTTTTCATCATTTTTCACAGTGGAAAAAGACAGTGTTGTTGAGGAGAATACTGAGAGACAGGCTACTAGACTAGATGCGATTGAGGTTCACGAGGAGGTGGTGTTATAAATTCTGGAAAGTGTGAAAATAGATATGTCCTCTGGGCTGGATGGGATTTATCCAAGGATTCTCTGAGAAGCCAGGGAGGAGATTGCCATGCCTATGGCTTTGACCTTAAGGTTGTTATTGTCTACAGGAATAGTGCCAGAAGACCGGAGGATAGCAAATGCTGTCCCCTTGTTCAAGAAGGGGAATAGAGACAATCCTGGTAATTATAGACCAGGAAGCTTTACTTCGGTTGTAGGTAAAGTGTTAGAAAACATTATAAGAGATAGGATTTATAATCATCTAGAGAGGAATAAGTTGACTAGAGATAGTCAGCACAGTTTTGTGAAGGGTGGGTCGTGTCTCCCAAACCTTATTGAGTTCTTTGAGAAGGAGACCAAATAGGTGGATGAGGGTAAAGCCATTGATGTGGTGTATATAGAACATAGAACATAGAACAATACAGCACAGAACAGGCCCTTCGGCCCACGATGTTTTGCCGAACATTTGTCCTCGCTTAAGCACCTATCCAATTGCCGCTTAAAGGTCACCAATGATTCTGACTCTGACACTCCCACAGGCAGCGCATTCCACTCTCTGGGTAAAGAACCTACTCCTGACATCTCCCCTATACCTTCCATCCTTCACCTTAAATTTATGTCCCCTTGTAATACTCTGTTGTATCCAGGGAAAAAGTCTCTGACTGTCTACTCTATCTATTCCCCTGATCATCTTATAAACCTCTATCAAGTCACCCCTCATCCTTCACCGTTCCAATGAGAAAAGGCCTAGCACTTTCAACCTATCCTCGTATGACCTATTCTCCATTCCAAGCAATATCCTGGTAAATCTCCTCTGCACCCACTCCAAGATCCCTCTGCTCCTCCACCTTACTAAGAACCCTACCGTTAACCCTGTATTCTGCATTCTTATTTGTCCTTCCAAAATGGACAACCTCACACTTGACAGGGTTGAACTCCATCTGCCACTCCTCAGCCCAGCTCTGCATCATATCTAAGCCCCTTTGCAGCCGAAAACAGCCCTCCTCACTATCCACAACTCCACCAATCTTCAATATGGATTCCATTAAGGCTTTTGATAAGATTCCACATGGTAGGCTACTGCACAAAATGTGGAGGCATGGGATTGAGGGCGTTTTAGCTGTCTGGATCAGAAATTGGCTAGCTGAAAGAAGACCTGACGAAGGAGCAACGCTCCGAAAGCTAGTGTGCTTCCAATTAAACCTGTTGGACTATAACCTGGTGTTGTGTGATTTGTAACTTTGTATACCCTAGTCCAACACTGGCATCTTCAAATCATGAAAGAAGACAGAGGGTGTTGGTTGATGGAAAATGTTCATCCTGGAGTTCAGTTACTAGTGGTGTATCGCAGAGATCTATTTTGGGTCTACTGCTGTTTGTCATTTTTATGAATGACCTGGATAAGGGTGCAAAAGGATGGGTTAGTAAATTTGCAGATGACACAAGGTCGATAGAGCTGTGGATAGTGTCAAAGGATGTTGTGGGTTACAGAGGGACATAGATAAGCTACAGAGCTGGGCTGAGAGGTGGCAAATGGAGTTTAATGCAGGAAAGTGTGAGGTGATTCACTTTGGAAGGAGTAACGGGAATGCAGAGTACTGGGCTAATTGTAAGATTCTTGGTAGTGTAGATGAGCAGAGAGGTCTATGTCCATGGACATAGATCCCTGGAAGTTGCTACCAAGGTTGATAGGGTTGTTAAGAAGGCATATGATGTGTTAGTTTTTATTAGTAGAGGGATCAAGTTTTGGAGCATGAGGTCATGCTGCAGCTGTACAAAACTCTGGTGTGGCCGCACTTGGAGTTTTATGTACATTTCTGGTCACCACATTATAGGAAGGATGTGGAAGCTTTGGAAAGGATTCAGAGGAGATTTACTAGGATGTTGCCTGGTATGGAGGGAAGTTCTGATGAGGAAACGTTGAGAGACTTGAGGCTGTTTTTGTTCGAAAGAAGAAGGTTGAGATGTGACTTAATTGAGTCATATATGATAATCAGAGGGTTAGATAGGGTGGACAGGGAGATCGTTTTTCCTCAGATGGTGTTGGCTAGCACAGGGGGACATAGCTTCAGATAGAATGGTGATAGATATAGGACAGATGTCAGAGGTAATTGCTTTACTCAGAAAGTAGTGGAGCGTGGAATGCACTGCCTGCAACAGTAGTAGACTCGTCAACTTTATGTGCATTTAAATGGTCATTGCATAGGTATATGGATGAGAATGGAATAGTATAGGTTATATTGGTCTCACAGGTCAGAGCAACATTAAGGACGGAAGGGCTGTGCTGTAATGTTCTATGTTCTATGAGTCATTTATCTAAAAGATAAACACCTCCATCTCTCAAACCCATAATGCGCTGAAATTGATTTCCACCAATAATTAATCTCAGTCATTATTCACTCAGGGGTGATTTTACATGGTCCAATATAAGCAAATCTCTTGTGAAGATACTGTGTAAAGGCTTCAAACCCTGATCATCACAGAATATCTCAAAAACTGAATAACTAAGTGAGCCTAGAAGCCAGCTGTTGATGGCAAAGACCTGGACATTCCTTGCAGGTAAACAGCATTCCAAATTTTTCTTAGATGACCACACCTTTCCTTACTCTAATCTGAGGTTCCCACCTGTTTCAAGAAGTCCATTATCACCCTGGTGCCAAAGTAAAATCCGGCAGTGTGCTTTAATGATTCCTGCCCAGTGGCTCTGATATCCAGGATTATAAAGTGCTTCAAGAGGTTAGTAATTGCATACATCAGTTCCAGCCTCCCAGGTGGCCTTGATCCACTACAATTTGCCCACCATCACAACAGGTCCACAGCAGACACCATCTCCCTGTTCCTACACTCATCCCTAGAACATCTGGATAACCAGGACAGACTCCTGGTTATTGACTTTATCTCCACCTTCAACACCTTAATTCCAAGCAAACCCATCTCCAGTCTCTGAGTCTTAGGACTCTGCTCCCCTCTCTGCAACTTAAGATCCTGACACATGGACGGCAATCAGTAAGGACGGGTGACAACACCTCCTCCAAGATAATCCTCAATACCGGTGCAGCACAAGGCTATGTGCACAGCCCCTTATTAAACTCCTTATACACTCATGACTGTAAATTCAAATCTAACTCCACTTACAGTTTTGGTGATGACACCACCAGAGTGGCTCAGATCTTAAACAATGACGAGACAGAGTACAGGAAAGAGATAGAGAGCTTCCTGGTATAGTGTAAAGACAACAATCTCTCCCTCAATGTCAACAGAAGAAAGGAGCAGGTAATTGACTTCAGGAAGCAGAGTGGAGGACATGCCCCGACCTGTATCGATGGTGTTACAGCGGAGATGGTCATGAGGTTCAAGTCCCTATCACCAACAATCTGTCCTAGTCCATCCATGTTGATGCTACAGTCAAGAAAGCACACAAAAGTTTCTACTTCCTCAGAAGGCGAAGGAATTTCAGCATGTCCAAAATGACTGTTACCAATTTTTATAGATGCCCCATAGAAAGCATCGTATCCAATGGATCACAGTTTGCTATGTGAACCGCTCTGCCCAGTTACACAGATTCAAGAACAGCTTCTTCCCTGCTGTCACCAGACGTTTGATGAGACCTCTCTGGAGCTGTAACACTATATTCTACATTTGGTTCTATTATCTTGATATACTTATGTAAAATATGATTTGCCTGCATAGCACGTAAAACAATACTGTTCACTCTTTCACAGTCAAGTGACAATAATAAATCAAATCAAACCATCGTATGGTGTGACTATCCACCCATCACTTCCTCAGAGGTTCCTAGTTGAACAAACCATCATTCAATATGACTTTCATTTAGGAATGCAGAAGCTAATGGGATAGGAGAAGACTGTGTACACCATATACATAAACAATATCGCAGGAAATTATTTAAAACAACCACGTTCAGCTTTGTACTCTCCAATTATATTTTCTACAGTGAGAAAACCCACAGGAACACTGGATAACAGGGTTTAGAACTCAACAGATGACTACCTTCTGAACTCCATGACTTCAGTAGTCTCAGATCTTATCCACTGCTCCAAATATATATGACAACAGGTACAGATAATAGTTTTAATGTTGCTACTTACAGAATTGTTGTGCTCAACTTTTAGTAATTTCTAATCAACCTGTTCAGAGATGGTATTACACACCTCTGGAACAGGTGAGACTTGAAACCAGGCTTTCTGGCTCAGAGAGAAGGATGCTATCATTATGCCACAACATTGCCAGCCCCCTCTGCCTTGCACAACTATGTCTCATGATTTAATAACTCCACTGATCATAGACTTTCCCTTTAATTATATTGTGCCCTGCTTTCTACTGCCACCCTGCAGCAAACCATTTGCTGCTCCAGTACATTTTTTCAGAACTGCTACATTGCTAACCTCTTCCAATTTTGATAAAAGATCATCAAACTAAAACCTTGGGTTGAAATGTTCCTGCAGGTAAAAAAAAAATCACTGCCAGGACCAAAAAGGGGGATCCCGAGTCAGTAGCTTACCAGTGGGTGCCTGCTGCCCCATGGAGGAGGGTGACCTACCTCACAGCTGCCAGGCCATTTGTGGTGACCATGGCTGAGAGTAAACAATAAAGAAAAGGATACATTGTGTGAGTGCGTGTGTGTGAGTGCGTGTGTGTGAGTGCGTGTGAGTGTGTGTAAGAGCATGTGTGTGTGTGTGTAAGTGTGTGTATGAGCATGTGTGAGTGTGTGTGGGTGTGTGTGAGTGTGTGTATGAGC
>NC_057738.1:4226922-4231030 GCF_004010195.1 Chiloscyllium plagiosum | reverse complement strand
GAGTGTGTATGAGCGTGTGTGTGTGTGAGTGTGTGTATGAGCGTGTGTGTGTGTGAGTGTGTGTATGAGCGTGTGTGTGTGTGAGTGTGTGTATGAGCGTGTGTGTGTGTGAGTGTGTGTATGAGCGTGTGTGTGTGTGAGTGTGTGTATGAGCGTGTGTGTGTGTGAGTGTGTGTATGAGCGTGTGTGTGTGTGAGTGTGTGTATGAGCGTGTGTGTGTGTGAGTGTGTGTATGAGCGTGTGTGTGTGTGAGTGTGTGTATGAGCGTGTGTGTGTGTGAGTGTGTGTATGAGCGTGTGTGTGTGTGAGTGTGTGTATGAGCGTGTGTGTGTGTGAGTGTGTGTATGAGCGTGTGTGTGTGTGTGGGTGTGTGTGAGAGAGTGTATGAGCGAGAGAGTGTATGAGCGTGTGTGTGTGTGGGTGTGTGTGAGAGAGAGAGTGAGAGTGTGTGTGTAAGTGTCTGAGTGTGTGAATGTGTGTGTGAGTAATTATGTGAGAGTGTGTGTGAGTGTGTTTATACCGTCCATAATGGAGGCTACTGCCTAATTTACCAGCTGTTAGCACGACTGAGCTTACACTGATCACTTCTCCAAAATGCAGTAATTCTTCCCTTGCCAGTAAAGTGATAACAGGGCTGGGAATTAATTGTTTTAATTGCCACAAATCACCAAATGTTAAATTGATCTTCCAGGTACTAGATGTTGGCTTTAACTCTGTACACTCTCCAACATCATTTTACCAGCTCTCCACCTCCTCACCCATCTCCAAAGGGCTGGTCAAATCCAGCCCCTTAACTTTGATTCTCTCTCCATGGTATTTCCAACATTTTCTACATTTACTAATGAAACAAAATTGTTTCTATCTCTGAAACTGTTGATTTGCCTTTGCAGTAGACATGGACGAGTCTGTTCCCATCTGTAATAGCATCTTGAATACAGCATGAACTGTGTTTGGCTAGCACCAGAGACAGCCCTTCCAGGTGACTGAAGTGATCCTCTGAATTAAATGCTGAACATAGCTGTGGCCTTCATGGTATAAATTCAAAGTCCTCAGCACATAACAAAGTCAATATTTGCCCTCTGCAATATATCGATCTCTTCTGACACTGCTTCTTCATTTCTAACTTCAAATCATTGGCTTGGTAACCAAACTAAAACATGGCTACAAGGAGATGTGGAGTTGAAGCTTTTTGGCCCTTATTCATCTGGAATGAAATGAGGAAAACAAATCAAAAGGAAAGAACAATTTATATAGTATGAGAAGAGGGTCTGATTGGTTAGACTATCGTTGGCATGAGATGCAGCAGAAATCAAAGATAACTGATTAAAATCAACCAGGGAAATCAACTGTGTGGTCATGTAGATTGCCTTCAAGATGCAGGAAGGATTGGCTCTCTCCATAGACGTTCCCTCATTGAAACAGATGTAATGTTGAGACACAAAATGTTTTGCACAAAACGGTGAATAAAAATAGCATATACAAATTTGACAAGCCTGAAATAAAAAGCAATGCAGCAGCTGAAGAACAAAGCAAAGAATTCTAGAACTGTCAGTAAGTGGTGTAATTATCAACTAGTTCTGATTTTGTGGCAGGTGAAGAGATTTTGAGTCAAGGAAAGTTATTTGCAAACACTAAATATGTAAAAGACTGCTTTATCAGCATTGTACACTTACTTCAAAAACAAAATGAGATTTTTAAAAAAAAATGTCTTTATCAACAAAAGAGGAGGGGACAGAACAGTGAAAGTAGTCACAGATATGACCAGTCAACAGATTGAGGATATAAATTGAGCTCCTCTTATTGCTTGTAATAAATTTTATTGTACAACAATTGAAGATTGTTTTTTCTCTGCACATATCAAAGGGACTGTATAGAGGTTGACTCGATTGCCCCATAAAAGGAGAGGGAGAACAAATTTTCTCAAGTATTATTGACTGCCCAAGGTCAGAAGGAATTCATAACATCAATTTAATCTGCTGTTACTAATGGAGCACTGAGGTTGAGAGAGTTTCAATGTTTGGTTGCAATAAAGACCTAGATCACAATGTGGTATTATTTAATTGCACCAAGCAGTCTGTCCCCAAATGTTTCTTCCTGCATTCACCAAAGTAATGTCTCATTTACTATATATATTTTATTTCAATGATTTACTGCAAAAGCCTTCTTTTATACACATCAGTTTTGGCAGTCATGCTATGACTGCTGTCCCCATCCCCTTATTCTTCTTTCTGCGTCAGTGTTGTTTGTATTATTGCTCAGCTCCAAAGAGTGGTTGATAGCTGAAATGTCAAATGATGCATGTTCTGGACAGATACTACCTGAGTACCTTCAGAAGTTTTGCATTTATCTACCCACCCAGTCCCTGCAAGTCACCAGACTTGACATGAATTGTCTCAAACTCTTTGATCTCTTATCAGTCATGTTTGAGGTATCTATTGTTTTTGGGGTAGAGTGACACAGGCTATACATCCGTACGTTTGAAGATATAATAGTTTAAAAGTTCCAACTGATTGGAGCTGTTACAAGTTAAATTGAGACAAGGTAAAATACTTAGAAACGCAAAACCACTTCAAGATGTAGTTAAAATAACAAAAGAATTAACATTGGAGGAGTGAAGGGGACATTTAAAAAGAGAGACTCTCTACAATCCAGAAACCATCAAAATCTTCTCAGGAAGACATTGCCAAATGCAAAGTACAGGCAGTGATACCATAGGCAGTTACACCAAAAAAAACCCTTAGAAATACACAGTACAGCCTGTGTTCCAAGGGACATTCTGGGGATATGTGAGAGGGAAGCTGCTATATTTATTTCTCTCTCTTAGAAATGGCCTGCTTCCTGTGGAAATAATCACAGATAAGGAACATTAGGGAGCTGAGAATATTTAAAAGTTGCAACATTTGCTACTGATGACTACACTCAAGAAACCAGTGAATGACCTCAGGTTTAAACCTTGTATCTCAAAAACAATTAAAGGACTCTTAAAATTTATTTTCTTTTATCTTCCTTCATATTGGATTTTACCCCTATGCCTGTATGTGAGAGAAAACAAGTGACTGAATGAAATTGATGTTGCATTTTTATTGTTTTTCATGGGGTTAGCAGGTAATATCATTGATTTCCTTCATTCTAGAAAGCCTTTTGATTAATCCCTTATTGCTTATAATAAAAAATAATTAACTGCATTTTAACAGGAGAAATATACAATCTCAGGTGAAAAAGAATTTAAAACTTAACTGTGATTAACAGAGAAGGTTGAAAAGAGGAAGCTAATATATCCCTTCTCATTTGGTTGTTACAAGAAATCTTTTGGGGAAGATTTCTATATTGCAACATTATGATATTCCATTCTGATGATACAGAATAAGTTATTCCTGGGTATCACTGCTCACTTATGGTTTCATCAAAACTTCTGGTGGGGCAAATTACAAGTAAACACCTGAGCTAAAAGTTCAAAACACTGCTTGAATCCATTGACTTCACTTAAGTTGGAGAACAGCACCTCATTTTCCACTTGACATCCATCAGGACTCAACATTGAGCTCAAAAACCAAGAACTCTGTCCTCTATTTTGATTATCTCCTCCCCTCTCTTAATACTGCAAACCCCTTTCAATTCCTGAGAAGTCATATTGGATTTATATTCGGTGGACGTGGATTGAGCCAGTCTTCATTGCCCATCTCTTGCAAAAATGCCATCCCGTATTCTCAATTCCTCTGCCTCCGCCGTATCTGCTCCCAGGAGGACCAGTTCCACCATAGAACACACCAGATGGCCTCCTTCTTTAGAGACCGCAATTTCCCTTCCCACATGGTTAAAGATGCCCTCCAATGCATCTCGTCCACATCCCGCACCTCCGCCCTCAGACCCCACCCCTCCAACCGTAACAAGGACAGAACGCCCCTGGTGCTCACCTTCCACCTACCAACCTTCGCATAAACCAAATCATCCGCTGACATTTCCACCACTTCCAAAAAGACACCACCACCAGGGATATATTTCCCTCCCCACCCATTTCTGCCTTCCGCAAAGACCGTTCCCTCCGTGACTACCTGGTCAGGTCCACGACCCCCTACGACCCACCCTCCCATCCTGGCACTTTCCCCTG
>NC_057738.1:4220547-4226488 GCF_004010195.1 Chiloscyllium plagiosum | reverse complement strand
CTGCCTTTATTCCTGATGAAGGGCTTTTGCCCGAAATGTCGATTTTGCTGCTCGTTGGATGCTGCCTGAACTGCTGTGCTCTTCCAGCACCACTGATCCAGAATCTGGTTTCCAGCATCTGCAGTCATTGTTTTTACCTCAAGAAGGTGGTGTTGTGCTGCCTTCTTGAACCAGTATAGATCACATGCCGTTTAGGAGTTAATTTCAGAATTTTGACCCGGTGACAGTGAGAGAATGGTAGCCATATATTTCCAAGTCTGGATTGTGAGTGGTTTGGAGGGGAATTTGCAAGTTGTTCCCATGTATCTGCTGCTCTTTTCCTTCTAGATGGAAGTGGTCATGCTATCTAGGGATCTTTGGTGAATTTCTGGTATATCTCATGGACAGCACACACTGCTGCTAATGAGCGTTAATGTTGGAGTGACTGAATATTTGTGAATGTGGTGCCAATCAAGGAAGCTGCTTTGTCCTGGATGGTGTCAAGCTTCTTGAGTGTTGTTGGAGCTGCACTCATCCAGGCAAGTGGGAGTATTCCATCACACTCCTGACTTATGCAAATGGTAGGCAAGATTTGAGGGGTCATGAGGTAAGTTGTTCACTGTAGGATTCCTAGCCTTTGACCTGTTCTTGTATGTATATGGCAAGAAACAGTTATTTCTGTTTCTCATTCCACAGATGCTGCCAGACGCTTTGAGTTCATTCAACACTTAGTGTTTTTATTTCAGATGCCTAGCATTCAATATACTTTACTTTTAAGGTGAGCTGCATAAGTTTACTAACTGACATCAAAGGAATTAATGTGGGAAGTATCCAGTACCACTTTGAAGCATTTCTAGGTGAATTGCTTAGTACAAAATCAAAACAAAAATACTGTCAATACACAACAGATCAGGAAACATCTGGAGAAAGAAATAGAACCAGAAACAAATTTTAGACCCTGTCAGTAAGCTGCTAGCCAGTTAATAAAGTGCAAATGAAGATATGATGGCTGAATTAGCACCCATTGAACAGGGTTTTATGTTGTGGGACAGCATAAGACATTTTGAGTATGAAAGTCAATATCTCCCATTGAATTTTCCATCCATGGATAGAATTTCTCACCAGTACCTGATTGGTATTTCTATCAAACAAAGCTCTGCTTCAGGAGTATTAGTTCACAAACCCTCATCTATGATATAGATGTGATAAAAGAAGAATGGAAAAAGAATATTCAGTACTGTTTTTCTAACAACATGCTAATTTTAACTTTTGATAAGATACTAACTTATTTTTTGAAGTTTCACATTTCCGTCTATGTTTTGCTCTCCAAGCGGTGCCCAAATGATACACTGGTATGTTCCCAAATCTTCATTGGAGACGTTGTAAATTGTCAAGAAATACGGACTGGTAGAATTAACCTCGACGGATCCATTGAAACCCAAATATTTCCAGACAATGTTCTGTTTGAAATCCCTTCGTATAATTCCTGTTAAACTGAACCCATCAGCAGCTACCTTGTAAAACATTAAAATGTATATAAATCACAGAGAATCAAACAGTGCTATATCTTTTCATGGAAACTATTTATGATTGAAATTACACAAAATTTCCTTGCTTAACACAAAATTCGATTTTATGCAAGCAATGTTAAGTGAATATAATTTTCCATTACAACTAATGTAACAATTGTAATTAGGTCTATCTCATCAAAAAAAATCATTAACTTGTAAATTGAAGAATGTTAATTGCTCACTCACTATATTTGTAAATGAAATAGTTTTAAAAATAAATGAACAAGCACAAAAGAAATATGCTAACTCTTTCCACTTAATTCTCCTCAAATCCTCTTCCACCCCTCAAGCCTCCCACTTACCTCCTCCCATGCTTTAATCCTTGCATTCACCACCTCTCCCACGCTACCTGGTCACCTCCTCTCAATCCTTCTGCATGCCTCCCTTCCCACTCCTAGTCACTACCAATCGCGCTTGCCAAACCACCTGCTCACTGCATATCAAGCTTTTTGATCCTTCTGGTCTGTGAGACTCAGGAAGTTCCAATCAAGACGCAGTCAGAATTGTTAAGCATCTAATTCATAGAATTATGGAATCCCCACAGAATGAAAACAGGCCATTCAACCCATTGAGTCCACACTAACCCTCTGAAGAGTATCCCATCCAAACTCACCCCCTCACCCTATCCCTGTAAAGCTGCATTTCCCATGAGCAACCCACCTGACCTGCACATCTTTGGACTGTGGGAGGAAACTGGGGCACCTGGAGGAAACCCACGCAGACATGGGGAGAATGTGCAAACTCCACTCAGACCCAGTGCTGGAATCAAACCTGGGTTGCTGATGCTGTTAGGCAACAGTGCTAACCACTGAGCCACCATGCCACCCAGTTCTTAAGATGGATATATGACAGTGCGAGTAACAACAACAAACAATGTCAAAACGCAATATTTATACACACAGTACTTTTAAGTTGTTTATCAATTTTTCAGTTACTACCTTGTAGAATGTAATGTATTCAAGATTTGGAGAGATATATTAAAATGATTGTCAGTGTAATGAAGTAACAGACACTTGAAATTGAATTAAAGAGATAAAACTTGTCAGGACTCCACTGGAATTGAACTTACAGTTTAGTAATCTAGATTTCTTAATTGCTGTTGTTTTGCCTAAACCCAACACTAGATAAATGAATAGTACGTTTTGGGTTATTTTGTTTGAGAGACAAATATTGCTACTTTTTCGAAAAGATTGGCCTCATGCTGGTGATGACCCATGGAAACTAAGCAGAGAGGGTGTAATAGGGGAAAAACCCAAAGTAAAGCTAAAATTTACAGAAAAATTTACTTCCATTTCCAGAAGGCAAATAATTTGAATAATACATCCTTCGACTCATCATGACACGACTAAATTGCATGATGCATTTCATTTTGGTTTTAGTCTAAAATATAAAAGTATTTTTGTTAGTTTAGGAATATATATTAAAAATCTTGTTCATATATTTCCATTTACTCCTTGAGTTTAAAAGTAGACAAAGCTGAGTATGATGGAAGGATATTTATTTTCTGGGCTTTCCAAGCTAAAATCACCCCCACCTAATTAAAATTTTCTTTATTTACCACGTCCCTGGTTTATCAGTGATCTCTTCCCAGCTCACTTCATGATGGTACATTTCTCCCTTTCAAGGTTCAGAGATTTGCATGTTAATCAAAAGCTCCATCGAGCTAGATGGAAGTAAAAGATCCTCTATCATTACTTGGCTCAACTGGGTGGCATGGTTGGCACTGCTACCTCACAGCACCTGAGTTTGATTCCAGCTTCAGGCAACCGTCTGTCTGGAGTTTGCACATTCTCCCCGTGTCTGTGTGAGTTTCCTCCGGTACTCCAGTTTCCTCCCACAGTCACAAAAATTCACCGGCTAGGAGAATTGGCCATAGTGTTCAGGGATGTATAGGTTAGGTGCATTAGTCAGAGGTAAATGTAGAGCAATAGCATAAGGGACTGGGTCTGGGTGGCCTGTTTCCACACTGGAGGGATTCTTTTCTAAGTGTCTGGATTAAAATCCCCCCTGTTGACATTACCAAAAAATATATTGACAAATCTTTCACTATAAGATCTGTTGTTTACAATTGGACCCATATTTCTCCTGATCACAGCTGTCACTACATCCCAAAAGTAACTCACTGGCTGTTTAGAAAGACAATAACAATATTCTAAAATTGTTAATCTTTCTTAAACAATTCTGTGTGATTAGTGTATGCCAGTGAACTGTCCCCAGTCCAATGTTAAATGCATAATTAGAAATGGCTTGAAGACCATGAATTATTTTGTTAAAACCAACTGCTGCATGGCCTGTTGCCCAGTGGTGGTGAAGTAGTGGAGCAAGCGATGAAGATGACAAATTGCCGGGGTACATTGCAAAGCTGTTCCAGGCAATATAGACTGCAGAAACTATACAATCACCTATCTAATGGTGGTATGGTACTATTTGTGGGACATCTCGACAACTGTGCCCAGGTTCGTGACAGAAGTGTTAAGCTTTCTCTACGTAGATGGGCAAAGAAATATCCTTTGTCCCTCTAGGCACAAGGGTCAAAAGTGGGAGGAGATTCAGGTGTGGTGTAATTAAGTGGGTAAATCATTTGTTCTCAACTTGCCCTTTCTTTTAATTCTTGATGTGTCGGTGTGCAAATACACAAGAAACATCTCCCCACAACTGCCTCATCTGCCCACAGTCCGATTGTTTTACGTGCTATAAGCTTAGTCTACAATGTAACAGGAAAGCTTCTTTACCTTGTACCAGCTGAGAGCTCTGTACTGGATTTGAGATTCACCTGCAGCATCACAGGGCAGCTTTGCCATGTCACCCAACCTGACGAATACTTCTGTTACAGCTTCTGCACCCAGATAGAACAGCACTGCTAAAACAAGAAACATCATAGGCTAAAACATCAAATATATTATATTGCAGCTGTTAGTCGAGTAAAAGCAGCGAGTCACACACTTCGTGAAAGATGCAAGAAACATCTGTAGCATTCCAGAGTAAATAAATCCAACTCCGACTTCCAGGGATGAATTTGAAATGTACCTGGCTGGAATATCAGAAGCAGAAGTCGCTTCAGATTGGATCCGGGCAGCAAACCCATGTTCAGAGCGGCGACCAGACTGAAACTAAATCATGCTCCTGTTGTAATCTGAAGGGAAGCTCAGGCAACTTCATTTCGGTTCGTCTAAGTTTCGTTTCCCCGAAATGATCTAATTTCGTTTCAGTTTCGTTCTGATTGTCAGTCTTTAGAATTGAAAGTTTATCAGTTGAATGCAGAAGCAGCACGCTGTGCTATTAGAGTGAAAAGAAAGATTATGGGATCGCTGCATCTGTTTAATGTAATTTCTTTATCTGCAAGTGAAAGGTCGAGTGAACATTACAGGACTGAAATAAAATGAGATACAGCATAGATATCAACAATCAAACTATAAAAGTACAACATGCGATTTATTCAACATCTTTAACATGTAACTACCTCAGCTTGAGGCTTGTGACAAAAGCTGTCTCTAGGGCCACACCTTTGCAAAACACACTAGTTATTTTATGTTAGAAACGAAAATCGCTTCTCAATAATCGCTCTAGACAAATTCAGGAAAACAAAGTTTTATTAACAAGTCAAGTCTGCAGAGTCGGGCACCCTTAAAGAAAAGGCGCGCTGAGGCTTACAAAGTCTCCATTATTTATAGGACAAGTCCCTCCTCTCCTTGGCTCCAACAAGCCATGAGGTTCACATTCTTAAAAACATCATTATTTTTATCACAAAGTCTGCAACAAAAGGCTCCAGAGTCTCCAAAGTTTGTTGTTTTTCTCACCCTGTAGTCTTATCAGTCAAAAGCTTTAATCTTGAAACAGATGTCTCAAGTCGTACTCCCATCCTGGAGTCTTATCAGCGAAGGACTCATCCTTCTCTGCTGTGTGAATGGCTTCATTAATCAAGAGCCTGCTTGCTTTTACTATAGCTCACAAATTGTCAGCATTCTGCACAATTTAAACTACTCTACTTTTGAGTATATAAAATGGTTGTTAGAAAAGAAACAAAGGTTTTGTCTTTTATTATAGATCAGTCTGTGGTCCAGGCACATCTTAAAGTTTAAACCGAAATTACCTCTTACATTTTATATTATTTATGTTAAACACGCAGAGTCCGAGAGATGGACAGCATAGTTTTTATGCCGTTCTGCCCATTGGGTTTCTGTGGGTCAAACACAACCACCTAATTATTCTTATCCCAATGTTAGGGAGAAGATTTGTAGCTTGGGTGCTCGTTGTTGTGGTTCTGTTAGCCGAGTTGGGAATTTGTGTTGCAGACGTTTCGTCCCCGGTCTATGTGACATCCTCAGTGCTTGGGAGCCTCCTGTGAAGCGCTTCTGTGATATTTCCTCCAGCATTTATAGTGGTTTGTCTCT
>NC_057738.1:4215681-4220120 GCF_004010195.1 Chiloscyllium plagiosum | reverse complement strand
CTTCTTCCTCTTTTTGCAGTTCTGGTGTACTGCAGTGTGTTGTGGCTCTTTAGAATAGTGTCCTGATGCAACTTCTTTTGTGTGTGTTGGGGTGGTTGCTTTCGTAGTTCAGGACTTGGTCGTGTGTGTGGCTTTCCTGTATACCTTTCCTGTATTCACCACAAAGGTATACAGGAAAGCCACACACACAGACCAACTCCTGATCTACGAAAGCAACCACCCCAACACACACAAAAGAAGTTGCATCAAGACACTGTTCAAAAGGGCCACAACACACTGCAGGAGAAAGTGAGGATTGCAGATGCTGGAGATCAGAGCTGAAAATGTGTTGCTGGAAAAGCGCAGCAGGTCAGGCAGCATCCAGGAAACAGGAGAATCTGGAAGGTTCATATTTGAAACATTGATTCTCCTGCTCCTTGGATGCTGCCTGACCTGCTGCGCTTTTCCAGCCACACATTTTCAGCACAACACACTGCAGTACACCAGAACTGCAAAAAGAGGAAGAAGAACACCTATACAATGTATTTGCCAAAAACGGATACCCGCGCAATTTCATCAACAGATGCCTAAGGGAAAGACAACAGAATGAGGACATGCCGCATCCCAAAGGACTAGCCACACTACCATACATCAACAGCATTTCCGAACTGACAGCCAGACTACTGCAACCACTAGGACTCATAACAGCACACAAACCAACAGCCACTCTCAGACAACAACTCACCAGAACGAAGGACCCGATACCCAGCATGAGCAAAACCAACGTAGTGTACAAAATACCATGCAAGGACTGCACAAAACACTACATAGGGCAAACAGGAAGACACCTAATGATCCGCATCCATGAAAACCAACTAGCCACAAAACGACACGACCAGCTATCCTTAGTAGCCACACACGCAGATGACAAGCATGAGTTCGACTGGGACAACACTACTATTATAGGACAAGTCAAACAGAGAACAGCCAGGGAATTCCTAGAGGCATGGCACTCATCCACAGATTCAATCAATAAGCACATCGACCTGGACCCAATATACCGGCCACTACAACGGACAGCTGGAACTGACAACCGGAAGCGGCAGAGACAAACCACTATAAATGCTGGAGGAAAGATCACAGAAGCGCTTCACCGGAGGCTCCCAAGCACTGAGGATGTCACCTAGACAGGGGACGAAACGTCTGCAACACAAATTCCCAGCTCGGCGAACAGAACCACAACATTCTAATCCCCTGGCTTTGGCCTTGGCATCAAGTATATATTCAAATAATTATTAAATGTTATGAGAGTTTCTGCTTTGACCACCCTTACAGACAGTGAGTTCCAGGTAACCACCACCCAGTGTGAAAACCTGTCTCCTCACATCTGCTGGAAGCCTGCTCCCCCTCCCCTTAAACAGATGCCTTTCCAAAGTCACCACATAACACCTTCTCCAAACGGCCAATGATTCCCATGATTACTAATGCTGGAAAAGTGCAGCAGGTCAGGCAGCATCCAGGGAACAGGAGAATCTGGAAGGTTCAGTCAAAAATGCAAAGTGGACAATCTATCTCAGTCTTTTGAGGTCTCCAGCATCAGAGATGCCAGGCTTCACCTGCTTTCATTCACTCTATGTGCTAGCAAAGAATGCAGAAAAGGCCCCTGGGTCCCAACAACATCCCTGAATGTGGTGCTGAAGACTGATGCTGAGAAGTAGTCAGGTCTATGGTAAGGATCTTCCTCTGCAGCTGCAACACTAGCGTGAACCTGACAAAGAGGGAAATTGATGGAATGTGTCTGAGGGACTCCACGTACAAACTTCTGGATGGGGGGTGGGTACGGTGTGAACAATGTACCCAATGTCACCCTCATGCCAATGTAAGAGCTGTGTGTAAATCCTCGGTACGCAAACATGGAGTGTCCCTACATATTGAGGTTCTACTTGTCCCTGGTATTGCAAAGGATGGAACTAACCTCGTTGCCATGCACACTCCAAGTAGTTGGAATGATCCATATCATCTGTCCTTCATGAATAAATTTGCATTTTTGACCACAGGCCTATCAGGAGGAATTTAGATGAATGAGGAGGGATCTCATTAGAACTGATAAAATTTTAACAGGATATAGATGAATAAATGCAGGAAGGATCTTTCGATGACCAGGTATCCAGAACCAGGGGTCACAGGACAGAGATGGTGGTGAGCTGTCTTCTTGAATCGCTGTAATCTAGGTGCTGTGGGTTGACCCACGATGCCCTTGGGGAGGGAATTTCTAGACAGCGGTAAGCCTATGGCATTCTTTGCCACAAGAAACTGTTGAGAACAAAACATTGAAGATGTTTGAGAAAGATGTGGAGATAGTTCTTAGGACTAAAGGGAAGAAAGTGGGAACAGAGTACCAAGTTGGGTGAACATCAATAATCATGTTGAATGATGGAAAAGGCTCACAGGGTCTAGGCCACCACCCTGTGGAACTCCTGCAGAGATGTTATCTCCTACTCTGAGGAAAGGTCACTGGACCTGAAACATTCACTCTGATTTCTCTCTACTGATGCTGTCAGACCTGCTGAGCTTCTCCAGCAATTTCTGTTTTGGTCCTTGCAGAGAAGTTCTGGAGCTTAGATGACTGACCTTCAACAACGAGAAATACCTTCCTATATGCCAGGTACGCCTGCAGCCAGCAGAGAGTTTGCCCCTGATTCTAGTTTTGCTAGGGCTTCTTGATGTCACAACTTAGTTGAAGCAGTCTTAAAGTCAAGGGCGAACACTCTTACCTCTCCTCTGGAACTCAGCTCCTTTGTCCATGTTTGAATCAAGGCTGCAGTGAGATCAGAAGCTGAATGGCCTCGACAAAACCCAAACTGGGCATCACTGAGCAATTTATTGCTGAGTAGGTGCTGCCTAATACCACAGTTAATGACACCTTCCGTCATTTTACTAATGATCAAGAGTACACTGATGGGCCCAATGATTAAACATGTTGGATTTGTTCTGCTTTTTGTGTAAAGGACATAGCTGGGCGATTTTCCACATTGCTGGGTAGGTGCCAGAGTTTGGCTAAACGGACAGCAAGTTCTGGAGCACAAGTCTTTAGTACCAGTGCTGGAATGTTGCCACAGCCACAGCCTTTGTAGTATCCAGTTCCTCCAGCCATTTTGTTGTGTTATGAAGTTGAAGGCATGTACTGCACCTTTAAGAGAGAGTGAATGCTGTTTTGCACTGAGATGATTAACTAGCAGTCTCAGATTGTACTGGAAAATTGAAAATATGCAACATTTGGCTGTGAAATAGATACCTGAGTTGGTTGCTGTTTTGACAACAATTTGAATTTAACCAATCAGTTTAAATTATGCCCCAGGATACTAAAACCCAACTAAGTTTGATTTTATTGTTTTTTGCCAATGTTGAACCAATCAGATGATCTAAAAAAGGCAGCCAGTTTGAAAGTCTGACAGAGTAACTGCTATCAACACAGCAATTGTGATTTCAAACTCTATCAAAGGTATCTTTTCATATGATATATCTTCACAGTAAAAAAAAATGACCCAGGGAGATCTTCTGCCAGAAGAAGAAAGAAGAAAGACAATGACTCGGGAGGATTTAAACTAGTAAGGTGGGGGTGGGGGGGTTGGGACCACAGAGATACTGAGGAAAGAGATCAATCTGAGACTGGTACAGTTGAGAACAGAAGCGAGTCAAACAGTCAGGGCAGGCAGGGACAAGATAGGAGTAATAAATTAAACTGCATTTACTTCAATGCAAGGGGCCTAACAGGGAAGGCAGATGAGCTTTGGCCATGGTTCGAAACATGGGACTGGGATATCATAGCAATTACAGAATCATGACTCAGGGATGGGCAGGACTGGCAGCTTAATGCTACAGGAGGGATAGAAAGGGAGGCAGAGGAGGGGTGTGGCAGTTTTGATAAGGGATAGCATTACAGCTGTGATGAGGGAGGATATTCCTGGAAATACATACAGGGAAGTTATTTGGGTGGAACTGAGAAATAAGAAAGGGATGGTCACCTTATTGGGATTGTACAGACCCCCTAATAGTCAGAGGGAAATTGAGAAACATACTTGTAAGGAGACGTCAGCTATCTGTAAGAATAATAGGGGGTTATGGTAGGGGATTTTAACTTTCCAAACATAGACTGGGACTGCCATAGTGTTAAGGGTTTAGATGGAGAGGAATTTGTTTAGTGTGTACAAGACAATTTTGTGATTCAGTATGTGAATGTACTATTAGGGAAGGTGCAAAACTTGACCTACTCTTGGGAAATAAGGCAGGGCAGGTGACTGAGGTGTCAGAGGGAGTGCACTTTGGGGCCAGAGACTATAATTCTATTAGTTTTAAAATAGTGATGGAAAAGGATAGACCAGATCTAAAAGTTGAAGTTCTAAATTGGAGAAAGGCCAATTTTGACAGTATTAGGCAAGAACTTTCAAAAGCTGATTGGG